>NW_024424119.1:42890463-43270874 GCF_017311325.1 Ursus maritimus
GGGAAAGAGGCAGGGAGGGACACAGAGAACAAGAGAGCCAGACACTGAGAACCACCCCTGAATGATGAGGAACGGGGAACAAGGCCTAACCATTGCCACAGCACCATCTTGGGTCTCCCAAGGGCTAGCTAATGCTCCTTCCTCTCATTCCAGTCTCCATGGCCTTACCTGGTCCCCTTGACAGAAGAGATGGACCCTAGGCCCAGGGGGTGAATGCTGCTCCCTTCCCTTTCAGTTTTGGACCAAAAACCAAGCCAGTCAAAGGTCCTATTGCTCCATAATCTAGCTAGGAGAGGGCCTTGGGGTCCCAGTGAAATCCCACAGGGAGAGGCAATTTTCTGGAGATGGCCACAGGGCAGAAGGGCCTCCACAAGAGATGGTGGCCCTTGAGCATTTGACCAGGGCAACTTTAGTGGTCCTACCTCTCCCAGGGGAAATGACCTGGGAGATACAGAAGGGAGAGTGAGTAGGTAACAAACATTTTCATCCAAATCCCCTCATCTATCCCTCCCACACACATACAGGACTTTTTTTCACTCTTTTAAAATGACTTCCTTGGTTCCCAATTTATATTAAATTTTTCCTTTAAATAGAGAAGGGGAAACAAGTTCTCTCGTCAACCCACAATGAAGGCTATAAAAGGGTTTTTAAGCTTGGAAAATTTGGCTGGTCAGTTTTTCCTACTGTTTAATACATGCCTTAGGTTATACTGAATGAGTAAACATGGTTTATAAGCTTCTAATTCATAACTAGCCCTGCAAGTTTACAGCACATATATATATGGTAAGGTGTGCATAAATAGGGTATGCACACACACACACACATAAAAATTATAGTATAGTATACATGTGTAGTATTCACATACATGGCACACATATGTAAAATGTGTGTATATATGTATGCATCTACATACATATATATACATAAGTAAATACATGTGAGAGAGAGAGAGAGCGTGTGTGTGTGTGTGTGTGTGCGTGTGTAAGTAATCTCTCAAATTTGACATCTCATGAGGGGTTTACAAAACCATCTCTCTCACTGGATCCTCATAATAACCCTGGGAGGTAGGCGAGATGTTGCCCCCAGTTTACAGGTAACCAGAGTTAAGGCAGAGGCTCCAGGGACCCACACATCTCCAAGGGGCCACAGCCCATGTTACAGCTCCCCTCTGCGGTCACACAGGTTGATTACATGAGCACAGGTCAGCCAATACCTACTTCTGGATCTTCAAGAACCTAAAGCTAAGGAGAGCCTAAGGCATCATCTGTTTCAGGGCTTCATTTTACGGACTGGACGACTAAAGCTCAGCGGCTCACTGCTTGTCTAGATGGTGGCTCTGTGCAAATCAGGAAAAAAAAGAACAAAAAAAGACATCCCTTCCTTAAACACTTTCCTTCTATGTATCTGAAAATTGTCCTAACATCCCAGTTTATTAGAACAAGAAACCTGACTTATGAATCATACATGACTGTGATGTCTACAACTGGAATGATGAGTTTTCAGATGTGGTAGCACCCTGCAGTGTAAAGCCTGTGCAACTGTACATGGCATTCCTGGGAGGGAGATCAGCCAAGATCAGGGCAGAGAGGAGGACAAGAGAGAAATTACGGAAGGTCAGAGGAGAGAAGAACATAGATTGCTGAGGTCTAAGAAGAGAACTCATTTCACTTAAAGTAGAACAGGAGAAAAATAATAACTAGTGTTTCTTAAGCACTTAATTATGTCTGAAAATTACTGTAACCCGAGTGGGACACATGTCTAATGCTGTCTTATCTTCTCTCCCCCTCCTCCTCCTCCTCATTTGAGCATTCACAATCTGTTAGGTAATATGCCTGGTATTTCATTTACTTCACCTCATTTCAGCCTCACAAGAACTCTAAGAGCTATTTTCCCACATTTACAGATGAAGATATCAGGAGTAACAGAGGTGCAGCAGCTAAGGAAAGGGCAGAGGTCAGATTCCTCCACATTCTCTGAAGAGGGCTGAAAGGCGCTACCTACTGCATCAGTATGGACTCTTCTAGCACACCACGCCCTACTTTGTATAAAGGGCATCGACATCCCTCAAGGGGGACTGATGTGCCAAAAGCCACATCGTATGAAGCACCAGCCGAGAATGAAAACATCTCTCTGGCTTCTCGTTCTGGGTGTTTTACGGTGTCCCACAGTCTACTCATCCCTCTCCTCTCACTGAGGCTGTTGAGTAGAGCCATGCAGACGACGGATTCATGGTCACCTATGCTCTGAGGCCACGATGGTGGCTCTGCCCTGGCTTGCCTCCTTGTTCCCACCTCTCCCTCACTAGCTTCCCAGTTTAGATGCAAACAGATGTGGATAGTCATCAGAAATTTAAAAAAAAAAAAAAAAGCAAGGCAAAACAAAATTAAAGCCAGGAGTTTGCCATAACAAGCCAACCAACGTCTTTGGATACCAATGGAAATGGGCTTTCTGTCTTCAGCGTCCTCTTGTATAAATGCGAATAAGACTAACATAATATAATAAAAAATCATTTAAAAAAATATCAACACTGAAAAAAAAAATAAATGGGAATAAGTACTCCTTCTTCCATGAAGTGTTTTAAGGATTTAATGTGATGCAAAGTTTCTGGCCCGATGCTTGCCCATGATGCATTCAGAGCTTTGTTTTACAGACTGGAAAAATATGGAGAAGTGGTTATTGGCCAGGGTCACTCACCCTGGACTAGAACACTACAGTGTATATGGTAGTTCATATCCATCAACTCCTTACCACGGTCTGTAAGACCTAAGTGATCCAGGACCTCACTACCACTGCAGCTAGAGCCCTTCTGCCGGCCATGCTTCTATGACCCGAAGTCACATCATCAGAAGTATGCCCAGATCACCTTAAGTAAAGCGGCATCCCCCAGCCTCTATCCCTATACCCATCTTTATTTTATTTCAAGCGTATATTACTCTTTGATATATTATATTGTATAGGAGTTATTTTATCCTCATCCTTCCTGCCTCTCCCTGCCGTGGAAACATAAGCTCAATGATAGGAAGCATTTTGTTTTCTTCGATGCTGTATCTCAGCTTTCAAAACAGTTTTTGGTGCCTAGTAGGTGCTCAGTAAGTGTGTAGTAAATGACTTAACTCCTACTTCCTCACAAAACACCAAGAGGCTAACCGGGCTGGGACTCCGATTCCCATTTTACACATGAATAAACTGAGGCCCAGAGAGGTGAAGAGGTGTCTCCAAACCTCAGCTGCTAAGTGACAGAGGTGGGATAGGCACACTGACTGAATCATCGGACTATAATCCAAATTTCTCTCTATCCCAGCAAACCGTATTTCCTATCATCACTCCCCTTCACCTCCAAGTATGTACTGGGGGGGTGGCTGTTGTTTGAGATCCCACTGCTGAAGTGAGAAACGACCGGAGATGGAGGTGTAGGGGTGATTTCCCCATGTGTTCTCCACCCAGACAAAGGCCTTGCCAGACCAAAGCCCTGGTCCTCAGGGGGAAGCAGGCATCACCCATGGTCCAGAGCAGCCACCAGCAGCCAAAGGAGGAGGGGCTCGGTATCAAATTGGGAGAATGGAGGAAGAAGGCAGGAAGGGATTGCGTAGTCATCTTCAAGGCTCCAGAGAGCCAGAAGGGAGAAGTCCAATTTCCCTTTCGGAGCAATTTCCGCTCTATGAAGAGGTGATGACTTTACTTCATTGCCCCGAGGTTTCCACTTGCCTCCTGGGGACAGCCAAGTCCTGCAGGGGAGGGAGGGCCTCACCAGCTCTTGGATTCTCTGGAGAGGAAAGGCCTGGGCTGGGCCTTGGGTTGGGATCTCACTTCCTCTGTGACTCGCCTGCCCCCTCTGGACATCACTCACCTATTAAAAGAAATCTTGGGCCTAGAGGAACTCTGGGGATTGGTTTGGGGAGCTGGCGTTTAGAAAAACGTGGGCATGTTATTAGCCCATATTGTGTTTGGTGTTCCATATATGTGATCTCCTTAATCCTTACAGAAAAACACGACGTTGGCAGCATCTCCACGCACAAGATAAGGGAATGATTAGAGCACACAGACAGGAGTGCTTCCATGGAAGAAAGTGCTGGGAAGATCAACAAAAGGCAGGGGAAGCGCAGTTTGGAAGACCTGCACAAGATGGTTTCAGAAGACCCTGGGGGCAGGGAGATTTGGGACTCAGCCTCTAGAGCACCATTTCCATCCCATACCCCTCTTCTACCTCTGAAATTTTAAACACATCCCCTGGTAAGCTGAATTTTTAAATAGTTCTCATTTGGATATTAAAATGAATCTTGATTTTTCCCTTTTATCTAGGGACAGAATCCCAATTCTGATTAGAGATGAACCCCTCAGAAAATGGCAAAGCCTACATCATATGCCAATGGTTGTTTGGAAATGATTGCTTTGGTGGGGGCCACATGGGCCAGATGTAGGGAAAGTGTGCTGGAGGGCTTCTAAGAAAGGTTTCCTTTCTCTCTTAAGATGGAAACATGGGAGGAGAGTCCATTTACTCTCTTGAACATATCTGACTATAATGCTTAGAAGCCTTGCAGCCATCTTGTGATCGGCGCCAGGCAGCCATCTTGCTATGAGCCTGAGGGAGGAGCCACAATCAAGGGTGCTGCAGAGAGCCAGAGCTGGATCTCTGTTATGCCACATTTGCATCCACCCTACCTCTGGACTTCTGGTAACGTGAGATAATGTCTTTCCTTATTGTTTAAACCGATTTCAGTTGAAATTACTGTTCCTGGCAGCCAAAGGCCACCTGACTCCTGCTGGTGGCTCTTATGTGCAGCCTGCTTTGTGACCCAATGCAGGTCTCACCACTGGGTGTTATGACCTACTGAGTCAGGTGGTCAGAAGCTATTAGCCACAAACGATAACAGTAAAATATTTAAGAATGCTTCACTTTTTAGATCATCTAGACCAATCGTTCTCAAACTAAATCATGCATCAGAATCACCTAATGGGAAGTTCTTGTTAAAATACAATTATGGGACCCCACCCCCAGAGTTACTAATTGAGTAAGTTTATGGTGGGGCTTGAGAACTGAAATTTCTTTCAAGTTCCTAGATACTGCTGTTGCTGCTGGTCTGAGCACTGCATTTTGAGAACAAGTGATTTAGATAATTTAATACTAATGTCTCTCACACTTGCTTGCACATAAATATGATTTCTTGGACAGGAGAAAAAGGAAGTGAAACTACAGCTAGTCCNCTTTCCCTGGAAACATCTAGCGGAATGTGTCTTTCATTGACTACCTCCTTCATGGGTGTCATGTGGAAATGAAGGTTGAGATCTAAGGTTCCAGATGCTATCACTTCAGACCCAGAAAGCCTAGGACGTAGGTTCAGTGATGGAGTGATAACACGGGATGAAATTCCTATCTTCATCTCCCAGCTAACATATCTATGAAATCAAAAAGGTACTACAGCCATTACCAATGCTGTTATTGTCATCACTTAGGCTTTATAAATTCCTTTCTCATCCATCATCTCATCTAATCTCCATAATAACACTGTGAGAAGGGATCAATCATTATGAATGTAAATAGGAAGAGAAGGAAGAGGGAGAAGAGAAAGGGGAGGACCAAAGGGGGAGTGAAGAAGGTAACTCCCATTGTACAGATGTGGAAACTGAGGTTGAATGACTTGTCCTTGTCAAACAAGTAAATTCCTGAGCTAAGATTCAAATCAAGTTTTCTCTACCATTAAGTTCTGTTTTCTCTCTAGTAAACTACAGTATTTTCAGTAAGTTGGCACAGGAATTAACTACAGATAAGAAATAGACAGTTCAGGAATTCTAGGGCTATCTCACCTTCCAAAAGAAGGCTAACCTCTTGCTTCAGAAACATTAGCAAAGCAGACTCAGCCTATTGGGATGGCATGGTTTGGAAAGGAGCCTGGTGATCTTGGGTGGGTTACTAAACTTCTCTGAGTATCGAGTTCCTCGGCTTTAAAATTCAACTTCATAACACCTTCCTTGCAGAATTCTGAAGACTGGCAATATTATATAGAAAGATCCTAACGGTCTTCGGCCCAAAGTAGGCCCTAAATAATAGAAGGCTCTTACGATTTTGATAATGATAATTATTCAGGGAGGTTCTAGGAATGAACATGTATGAGGCAGGGGGCAAGGAAGAGGCTCAGAGCCATGACTAGCAGGTTCAGCTTGGGTAGACGTGGGCACGTCTTATTGAGCCAGGCCCTGGATGCCAGCTTCACATATTAGCTTCTACATCTGTAATTTGCTAAACCAACCAGTTCACAGGCCTTACTTCACAAATTATTACTTTGCTGTTTCAAAGGCCTCCCATAACTAGAACCAGCCCTCCACAAAGCAGGCAGAGAGTCAGAGCTGAGTTCTACGAGGAAAGCATTGTCTCAGGGGTTGTAGATGCCTGGACTATATTTTTTGGCCAGTGCTGGTAGTTGGATTTTTAGCAAGAAGAGAAGGGCCAAAATGTGTTTTTTTTTTTTTTTTAAATCGCATAGCTTAGATGCTTAGATTTGGACTAAAGTCTAACTCTAAAACTCTAAACATTATGGATGCCGTCTCTATTTCACTTACAGAATATTTCTAACAAGGGTTAGACACCTTGGTGAAGGTAAAAGAAAAGTGATTCTTGGTGAGAGAAAGACTGAGGGTCTTATTTTTGAGTGGCTTCTGCAAATGTCTGCATTCTCCACCAGAGTAGGAAAAAAAAATGTCTTTTTAAAAAATTTTGTTCTAGTTTTACCTAGTAGGTGCTACGTGAAACGTAACTGAGTTGACTGGAAGGCAAGTGAAGTGCTGAAACACAGTGCTTTACTATTTGAGCCATAGATCTTAACCACCGTGGGTAAACATGTTTCCATGGGAAAATGTGGTCAGAGTTCCCTTCCGTGCTGAGGTGCCAGGAACACCTTTCCCTTGCAGCCTTTCACTGATTTCTATGGGGCTGCATGGTGTAATGGAAAGAGCTCTATATTTAGAACAAGATGACATGAGTTCCAGTCCCAGTTTTCCTGCTCTATTAGTTGAATGACCCTTGGACTCTCAGTCTCAGTTTCTTTATCTGTCAAGCAGGCATGAAATCTCCTACTTCTCTGGGGTCTTTTGAGCTTAAAGGAAAATAATGTTTGCAGAATCACTTTGAAAACTGTGAAGTCCCTGTACAATTTTGAAGAGTTGTTAGTAACTCTCCGGTCTGTTAGGATGTGAGCCCCCCTACACACCTACACAACTTCGACATGAAAGCAGGCATTCACTTCTCAGGGCTTCATGGCCAAGGCCCCAGTCCTCTCTGTGGAGACGCGCCTGCTTCTGTCTCTATGCTGCCCGGGTATCTCTACTCTAAAGGCTTCAACTTCTAAAATTCATAAGATCCGAGCTAAAGAAAACTGAAAAGGAGCAATTATGGCAACACATGTGGACAATATGTGGTGTGGATCATGCTCCTGCCTGGGGCCCTGCTGGCAGAGCACAGAGTGGGGGGTGGAAGGTGTGGCCTGGAAGGAAGCACGAGAGCAGAGGGGCCAGTGACTTCCCAGCTCAGGGAGTGGGATTTTGTCCCATTCTCTACCCTCATCCAGCCTGAGAACCAAAATACCACTGACAGCTTCTGCCCACTGTAACATATCGATAAAGTCAGCATCAGATTAAAACCTGTATCCAAAAGGTATTCATCTCATCTCTACCATTGGTTCTTGATTGAGTGACAATGTTAGCACAGAGCAGTAAGCACAGGAGATTATTAAAACAAGCCACTGCTGCATTCAACAGAGGAAGTCCTTAGAATTCCCAACGTGGCAAGGGAGCCTTCTTGATCCTTTATCCTGCAGGTGCCAGCCCTAAAAGCAAAGCTCTTACTATAATGTTTCCCTGCTGAAAGGTCTTTAATTATTCACGGGCCTCAGAAAAAAAGTCAAAACTCTTCAGAGTCGCCCTAAATGAGTCCTAACCGCCATTCCAGGTCCACTCTTTCCACAAACCATCCCTTCTGGATTCATCCCCAAATGGGTCACAATTTCATACCTCCCTGCTTCTGTGTTGGCTGTTCCCCCAACTTGGTAGACCAGTTCTCCCCATCTCCTTGCCTGTTATCAGCAGTCTTATTAAAATCCTACTCATTTCCAAGGCCCAGATCAGAGGCCATCTTTAGGAAGCCCCTCCTAATCCAAACCCCCTCCACAGCCCCCCCTCCATTCCTCCTTATCTAATCCCCAGAGACCTCTATTATTTGGTGCTAATTCTATTTACACAAAGGACAAGATATCAGAAGGCTGATGTGTACAATGTACTATGTACTACATGTATGTATGCCACATCATGGAAACCTCTAAAAGCGTCTCTTTCCTTATCTCTAATAGGGAGATAATCATAATACCTACTTCATGGAGGTGATGAAAGCAGCAAAAGAGATGGAAGTCAATTTTAATTTTGGAACTAGGATAAATTTTTCATTGTGATTTTTAGTATGCCTCCCTCAGCTGGGTTTGGTTGTTTTTTTTTTTTTTTTAACTTCAGTGAGGCCAAGTATAATCTCTATATCTTAGGTGTTCAGATCCAATTCTGACCCAGTACAAATTAGAAATGTCTGATGGATGAAAAAATGAAACAAAACAAAAAAAGCACACACTCACACACACACGCACACACACAAAACCCTTAAATGAATCAAGACTCCTTTCGACATGAAAATGACCCTTTCCCTATCAATTAAATTAGGGCTCTGATATTCCTTTTCATAACACTATTGGTGTATGAAGACCTATCACAACATGAATTGTGTCTCTAGTCTGTTGGTCTCATTCGTTTCAGCTGCATTTGACAAGTCCCCCAGTGATGGGGACCATTTCTCTTTGCCCACTGGACCCCTAGCACCCAGGACAGCACTAAATATGTATCTGTTAAATGAAAGAATATACTGATATTTGTACTATAAAAACGAAAATAATGTCCAGATGAAAGGTGAAGGCTTTCACTCAATAACTATTAGTGTAAGCAGAGACACTTTCCATACTGCCCCCATCCCATCCCCTAGTCTGGGTTATGAGGCCCAGGCTTTGTTCCCACCCAGGCACCATCTCCAGATGATTCTTATACACCAGGGCAGACAATCATGGATCTGGAGGGGACTCCTGCCCTGGCTGTGGTGTTTGACTTGTGACTTCTAACATCCTTTCCAGTGTCTGGGCTTTATGTCCCAAGTCTCTCTGCTTGCTGGTGCTCAGAGTGAAAGCTCTTCATATCAATCTAAGGAAAAGTACTAAAGATCCATGCTTTTTTAATTATAAAATCCACACTTTTTTTTTTTTTGTCTTTCAATGTATTTGAAATTGAGATGTGTCCTACCAATGATGACGACATACAGTTTCCACCAGCCAGGAAGCAGATATCACTGTGTGTGCCTTGTGTGAACTTGGCTGTCATTCCTGGTGGTACAACTGGAGACAAACAGCCCTGGATGTTTCAGGACACAAACTAGTTAAGAACTCACTGTGAAAGAAACATGAGTCCTGACTACTGTCTGACAGCCTCCATTGACAACTGCCTGTAAGATCAGGAAAGCACCAGCATTAAAACTGGAAGGAAAATCCCAGAGATAATAATGGAATCTTCTTTGAAGAAATGCATTAAAAAAAAAAAAGAAAAGAAAAGAGAGTGACATACTATACAAGCTGTCACATGGACGACAGGAAAAGAAGCCCAGTCGCTAAAGACCACATACTGTTGAGATTCCGTTAATCTGCAATGTCCAGAACAGGCCAATGCATGGGGAGAGAAAGTAGATTAGTGGTTGTGTGGGGTCTGGGGAAAGGAGAGGAAGAAGGGAGTGGATGCGAATGGGTAGAGGGTTCATTTGGGGGGTGCTGACAATGTCCTAAAACTGACTGTGTTGATAGTTATAACTCTGTGAATGTACAAAAAAACTATTAAATTGTACACTTTTTATAGTAGGCAAATTGTACGGTACGCAACTTCTATCTCAATATTGCTATTAAAAAAAGAAACAACTATGGGGGGGGGGGAGAAATGCAGTATAACCAATCCTCTGGCTGGCAGAGAGAACAACAGTATATGGAAAAACCCAAACTTCAATGACCTTGCATCCGAAAGTGATTCAGGAAAGTCAAAAGCTGAATGTAAGGAAATTTTATGAATATTTGAACATTTATTTTACTTTCATATCACAAAAGTGATATATTATAAAAATATAATCACAATAACTGAGCTCTTTTAATAAGTCTAAAAATTTAATTGGTAGGAAAGCACTGGGTTATAGTTGAGTTGGCAGCATTTTCTTTCTTAATGTCACCTAAAATAAAGTGGCTCTTAAAATCAAGGACATGCCAATGTGATGAAGATACAGTGTTTGAATCTCAGCTACTGGAGGCTGGTTTCTCCAGTCAGTGATGAGCTGTGAAATATCGGGAAGACCCTCCTCCATTCCCAAGCTCTCCCATCTCTCGAGCGGGTTTATGTCTAAGGATCCTCCTGGCTCTCCGATGTTCTAGCTCTAACTTAAATTTCTATTCATGTCTGGTGGAAAATTCACCAATCGTCCGATCCTGCACCAGATCGCAGTCTTGAAATACAAAGAAGGGAGGAAACTATCACATCCACCTAAATTTAAATTTCCTTCTACTGAAAGGGAATATGCTGGAAGAGGAAGGTAAAATGACTTCTTGTGCTTTTCCCCTTGATTATCTGCAGGGTTTCATTTCTTAATCCTTTCTGAATCCCAGATCCCCAGAGGGCTGACAGTGAATGGAATAACACATTAAGAGGGGAAACTCTGGGACTGTGGTCAAAATGTGCTCACTGCGGCAGCCAACTGCTTGGGCGGCAGCTTTGGCCCCTGGATGAGTCCTTGGCGTGTAACTGTCCAGCCTGTAGGTGGCTTCCTGATGATCTGTGTGCAGGGTGGCCACCAGGACACCTACAGCACTAACCCCGGCCGGAGCTCACACGGAGACAGGACTTTCAAAAAGGAGAGAAACACGATAGAAGAGGAGAAAGGCTTGTAAGCACCACCAGAGAGAACCATTTTTAGTAGGTTCAAGAATTCCTTTAGTTACCAGACTGCACACTTGAGATTATTTTTGTCTAAAAGGCAACAGCCTTTGTTTATTTCAGCAGTCTTCAAAATAAGTGAGAAACTAGAAAGGCCTAAATGCCCAACACTGGTGAAATGGTGGATAAAATCTGGGCTATCCATATTATCAAACTGTATACAGACACTAAAATGTTTGCAAGTAGTTTGCAAAACGTTTTCTTTTCTTTTTTTTCTTTTTGAGGAAAGGTTAGGATTCCACCATCGAATAAAAAATAAGTAGGAAAAATATAAAATATGTTTTCCACTATGTAAAGAATATGCATTGACGGGGAAGGAAATACATGAAAATTCTGAGCATCTCAGACCTGTTTAGTTCTGAGAGCTTTGTTACTATTTCTGCATTCCCATTCTATAATGAATACGCAACACCATGCTCTTTGTTATGTTTGTTTAAGTAGGCTCCATGCTGGGCTTGAACTCATGACTCTGAGATCAAGACCTGAACACTTGGGATGCCTGGGTGGCTCAGTCAGTTGAGCATCAGACTCTTGGCTTTCACTCAGCTCATGATCTCAGGGTTGTGGGGTCAAGCCCTGAGTACTCAACCTGGAGTCTGCTTGATGTTCTTTCCCTCTCCTTCTCCCTCTGCCCCTCCCCCTCGTATGAGCGCAGGTGCACGCTCTCCTCTATCGCTCTCTAAATAAATAAATAAATAAATAAATAAATAAATAAATAAGATCTTTAAGAACGGGGTTGGGGGGCACCTGGGTGGCTCAGTCGGTTGAGCCTCCAACTCTTGGTTTCGGCTCAGGTCGCGATCTCAGGGTCATGGGATTGAGGCCCCTGTCAGGCTCTGTGCTCAGTGTGGAGCCTGCTTAGGTTTCTCTCTCTCTCTCTCTGCCCCTCCCTCCTCAAATAAATAAGTCTTTAAAAAAAGAGTTGGACCCTTAAAAAGAATTAAATCCATTTATTATAGATAATTTAAGGAAATGAGGACGATACAAAATCTGCTGGAACTAACACAAAGAAAACAACTTATGGTGACGTTTTGGTATATATACACTCTTACAGTTACTGTGGCTTAAAACAAGACACAACATGCACGCGCACACACACACACACACGTGCATGCACACGTGTGCGGTAGCATGAACCGCTGTTAAGTTTACCCAGCCTATACCTCTGCTTTCTGAGAACTGGTCCCAACGCACATAGTACTGAGCGTTTTAGCCATGGTCTTCCCAGGTAACCCTACCTCTTTAATCACAGCTGACCGAATCGAGAGTAAAGACTTAACACAAGATGGCCCAATCGCATTTTTTCTTCAGGGACTTAAAGCTGGCAAGACTAAGGTACTGGGAAGACAGGTGGCTGGCTGAGACACTGAACCAGGGCAGGGACTCTACACCACGAGCGGAAGCAACAGATGATGGGCTTCTGGAAGACTGAGAGAACAGCTCCTGTGATTCCCATTACTTCCAGTTCCTAGGTCTTTTTGAATTGCAAGATTCCCCTTACAATTCTCAGTAAAGACATCTACACCGGGTTGCCAAAAGTGCTTTAAGACATACCACAGAATTGTTTGAAATTGGCATTCTTCAGTGGTAACGTTCAGATGATTTCCTTTGTAGTTACCATTGTCCTGAACATCCTCACATGTAAATATTTTATGAAGATTTTCTCCCAGAATATATGGATAATTTGCCTTTAAGAAACTTTTATTAATTTACATCACAATCACCAAACTATAATAAAGTCTAATAAACTTTATATAATTTTTAATGAAATAAAAAGGTGACATAGACTTTTAGGGGTTTATAAGATCCTCTAAGATCTATTGTTCATAAGAGGGCCTAATAAATCCTGTCACTTCAATTGAATAAACGGTCTTAGAATCAGAACAGTTCAAGTTGATATGTTTATTATTTATTGTCAAAGATCATTGGAAGGGTATTTGGGGAAAAATTGTAAGTTCAATGTGAACTTTAAAAATAACTTAGAAAAATCTGAACAAAGCCAAGTTATAGATTCTTGGGAAAAGAGACAATATTTTGGAGTTATTAAAGAGCATAATCAGTCCCGCTCATCAAAGTGTTGCTTTAAGAATAGTATTTCTGGAATAACCTTGATGTTTCATCTTTTGAATCATCCAGTCCCCCCAAAACATCCTATAGTATCTGTGTTGGACAGCAATATAGCTTTTGTGGAACTATTTTAAACTGAATATTAGCTCTACTAAATATGCATCCTAAGGACCATCTGGCAAGTTTTTTTTGGAAAGAAAAGCTTTGAAGAAAATGAGGGGAGTTCTTCATATTCATGGGTTTCAGGATTACAGCATAAAGGGAGACTAACACTCTCCTTCGTCGATTATGACAGTTTTGAAACAGACTGTCCGTAAGAAAAAGAAGCTTAAGTGAATACAGGAGTGTTAATATCCCTTCAAGATCCTGATTCCGATTATTTTGGATATATACTCAGGCATGGGATGGCTGGATAATATGGTAGTTGGATTTTTAATTTTTTGAGGAACCTCCATACTGTCCCAAAGGGGCTGCACCATTTTACGTTCCCATCCACAGGGCACAAGGCTTCCTATTTCTCCATGTTCTCACCAACACTCGTTTCTTTTGTTCTTTTGTTAAAAGCCATCCTAACAGGTGTGAGGTGATGACTCACTGTGGTTTTTATTCACAATAGCCAAGATGTGGAAATAACCAAATGTCCATCACTGGATGAAAAGATAAGGGAATTGTGGAATATACAAATAATGGAGTAGTAGTCTTTAAAAAGAAAAAAATTCTGACATATGTGACAACATGAATGGACCGTGAGGACATTATGCTGAAGGAAAGAAGCCAGTCACAGAAGGAAAATGCTACATGATTCCACCTATATGAGATATCAGAAATAGTCAAACACAGAATCAGAGAGTAGAAGGGTGGTTTTGAGGGGCTTTTGGAGGGGATAATGGGGGTTGCTAATCAATGGGCATAATGTTTCAATTTTGCAAGGAGTAAGTTCTAGAGCTCTGATGTACATTGTACCTGTGGGTAATAATACTGTATTGTACATTTAAAAATTCCCTAAGAGGGCAGAACTCATGTTAAGTGTACTTAGCACAATAAAATATTTTTCAAAAAAAGCTTAAAATTGCTTAAAAGTCAGAAGTCTGGGAAGGTAGGACAACGCAGCACTATGCCATATACTATTTGCTTAGTTGAACCAGTGCTCCCCTTTAAATCATGTTCCCTTAAGACAATAGTCTTTATTTTCCTTGTCCCCTTCTCCAGTGGCCTCTCTTGAAAAATTATCCTCATCCACAGATGGTCAACATTATGATGGAATTTTGTTTTCCTCTCATGTGAATTTGGAGCTGATAGAAGCTTCTTAGCTCCTTGCTGGGACCTGCTGACAAACCCGCTGGCCCCGGAACGATCTGTGACGTCAGGATGATGCTTCTGAGGTTCCTGTTGGTACCTTCTGCCGAGCCATGGGGCCCAGCTGGACAAGCAGTGATGAGGCCTTAGAGTTCACACTCTGTCACTGCCCCCACAAAGCCAATGTGACCTGGAGTGGCTGACCGAATCCTTCACTATCTTTTCCCCACTAAAACATGACAGAGTCCAGTTTTAACAGAGAGAACAGGGAATGGGTTAACAATTTCAAATTCCCACTGGAGGCACTTGGGAAGGAACTGCCAAACAAGACCTCTTTTGTAAACTAAGGGGGTTGCACTCAGAACTCTCCAATGGCACTTCACACATGACATTCTAGTATTCAATGATGAAGCAACCCCGAAACTTGCACTGAGGTGGTCAGACTAAGGAGAAGACAGTGTCCGGGAAGAAGTGAGATATCTGAATGAAAAATGGGGGGGGTCCCCCCAAACAGAAGGAGACAGGAGACAACCCAGTAGCCCTTCATGGCTAATCAAGTGACTCCCCTATGACAGCACCCCTCCCTCCCAACAAAAATAGGTTTACCATCAAGAATTGTCACTGACAAAAAACACAGGTATCTTAGACATGAGAGTGCTAGTCTTTCTCTGAAATGGTCACCTCCACCCCATTTTTATGAGCAAGTTGCTACACTTACACATGCCAGAACACAAGGAAAGGGTGACTGCTTGGGCTACTCTATTAACACAGATTTGAAGTGCCTTTGACTATTCTATCACATACCTGGCAGTCACACCTTATTGTTCCTCGGTTGTTTGGTTGAACCATTTTTAAGGGTATCAGGAGTTTATACTGGAACACAGACACAAAGTACAGACACAAAGACCTTATACTTTTGACATGAAAGGTCACACTTTGGATTGGGTGCTAGGGGCCAGGCTTCTAGACCACAGGAGCAAACACAACAGCAATTTTCCAGGAGCCAAATCAGTGGGAAACATGGCAAAGATGATGAAGCTGAGAGTTATTTTTGTGGCTGTCTTAAGGACATAAAAAGTCACAAGGCATAAAAAGTTCTCAGAGGGATTTCCCCCATCTTTCTTTCCGGATGCAGAAATATTCTCCCTAGCTTATTTTGGAATCTGAGCCAGAAGACCCTTAGTGAGACTGCCCATGGCCTGCTCCTAGCCCAGCTACCTGCTTCCGGGATGCTTGAGCAAACATGGATGGGCCCTGCTCCCCTGTAGCCTCTGAGACAGTTCCTTCTAGCTTCCCAGCGCTGTTCTTGGACTGCCCTAGTAGCTCCTGGCCCAGAGTTACGCCAAGCTCTCAGATGTGCCAACTCACAGCTAGGGATGCCAGACCTGGCATGGGGGGCCGCCTGCCTGGGGCCATGGGCTATCCTCAAGAAAACAGAGAGCCTGAGAGGGCCTAAGGTTTCGGCCCCAAGCTGTGGTTTGATGCCAGTGGGTTTCTGTACCTACTTCACATGGTCTTGTGGAAGTACCCTAAAGATTTATATAGAAAGCACTGCTCCCAAAATTGGAGAATGAACACAGATAAGAATCTTCATATGCACCCCACCATTCTACACTCAGTGCCTAATTTAGGATATTCCAATTCCTTCTCATTATCTGAAATCATTCATTTTTCAAACACTCCAAAGCAAAAGACTCCACCTTTCCAAAAAAATCTTACTCATACATACTGTATGAACTCCAGTGAGAGTGTGGCCATCAGATTGTAGGCAACAGCTCCTCCATCCCATCAGTTATCCCACTGCACAGCTTGGGGTCCCCCGAGGTCTAGCCGCAGATCCCTTAAGCTCTGAGAAACGTCTTTGAAAACCATGGTTTAAGGATTTTTATAAACAACTTAAATCTTTCTAAAATCCAATTTCAAAATTGCCAATTTTTAGCAGGGAAAAAAATTTAGTGAATTCTCATGTAGTCCAGTGTCAGAATGCAGTCAACAAACATTTTCAGAGTATAGGGTGCAGGCCAGGCACTGTCCTAGGCAGTGGAGATGAAGAGATCAATAGGACACAATCCTAATACTGAATTATTGCTGAGTGGCATTAGGAAGGCTACTTGCATCTCTTGTTTTATGTCCTCCTGAAGTAAATGTGCTAACAGTGTGAGAGCTGATGATTACTGTCACCTGGAGTCTCTTCAGTTGCCACTAGAAGAAGCTGAGTTCCAGAGAGGGATACAGACTGAAGACCTAGACTTAACTTCTCGTCTCCTGGCTCCCAAATGAGCAGGGTTTCAGACTCCCTAACTACAGAGTATGAGATAGGTCAGCAAGGAGTTGCTGATGAAAATGACTTGGCAATAGCAGGGATAGTGCTGAGGTCTGGTCACCCAAAGGTGAAGTGCTGAAGCCAGTCTGCCTTAGATGATGGTGTGAAAGGACTCCATGGGTAGGGTGCCAGAGCCTCGCAGAAATGACACTGCCAAACCAAATATATCGGTGCAAGAGACAATGAGTTCTCAATACAGATAATATTCCTTTTTATGTTCCACATGTGTTAAAATCTGCAAAGCATTTTCACTGGTAGTATCACATTTGATCCTCCTAGCAAGGATTTAGGTGCACAGGAGGGACACTGTCCCCATTTCAGAGATGTATAAACTAAGTCTCAGAGATAGAAGACTTCCCAAGGTCAGACAACTGAAAGGCAGCAGATCCAGGACATCTCAGTCAGCAGTCTCCATACTTTCTGTTCAAGTTGAATAATGTACGAAGTGAGAAATAGGTGTGGGTCTAAACATTGGCCTGGGAGTGTGAAGATGGGAGTGACTTTGAGAGAATTAAAGAAAGGGGTTGACGGTTACTGAGCATAACCACCATATCAAGAGGAAGCACAGTTACTGACAGGATCTTTACCGTAGAATGGGGAAGGCAGGCATGTCAAGAGGTAACAGTATCTAGTGTGGGGAATCCTAGACCAGAGATATGTACACGAGCTAGTTTACTTGCAGTAACCAGGTGATAGGTGTGTTTTAGTCCCAACTCAAGGAGGACACTGAGACTCATAAAGGCTAAGTAACCAGCCCCCAGGTCATGCAGCCAGTACCCAGGAGAAGCAGTTGAACTCCAGTCCTTCTGCCTCCAAAGCCCTTGCTCTTTGGACTATACCTAGCTGCCCTTAGCTTCAATGAAGGCATCTGCAGGCATGCTGGCTGGAGGGAGTAGGGATGATATTATTTCATTTATGTTTTATTTATGTGGTACCGTGATATTTATCTAGAAGCTTTCATCTCAGAGATGTGAAGTGTTTCATAAACAGCTTCCTCTATTGCCTCTCTCCCCTTCTACTCCTCCACCTGAGTCCTTGGGAACCAAGAGGTTGCCAGGGATGGCCAAGGTCACAGGTATGGACAGGTGTATGTGTGATGGCGGCTCCCCAAGTGGGGACACAGCTGTGTTTGGCGATAACAGCAATAATCTCTTACTTTGGATATTCTATTGTTTACTAACCTCTTCATGTCCAACTTCGACTTGATCCCCACCTCAGTCATGTGAAATAAGCAAAGCAAGCAATTTACAGAGGAGGAAACTGAGGCCCAGAGAGGTTAGTTAATTTGCCCGAAGACACACAGCCTGTCATGAGAGGAGTGTAGACAGAAACCCAGGTCTGCTGATTTACACACAAGTGGTGTTGCACACTGGCTAAGAGGCTGAGCTTTGGAATCAGGCAGACCTACCTAAAGTTCTGCACCTACTATGTATCTTCAGAGCTGTATGCCTGCAATGGTAGACTTCATCTCTCTGATGTTGTTTCTTGATCTGTGAAGTGGACGCACTAATCACTCCTACATAAGTCAGCTGTGAAGAATCCACATGGGAATGACATAGCGAGTATAAAGAACTTATCATGGTGCCTGGCATGTAAGGAGCTCTCAATTAACAGCGGCTTGAATGAAGATCCCAGCCAAGACCTCCTCTCACTATAACCACTATAACCACTATAACCACTATCTGGAAGGAAGGAGCGGGGCTTGCATTCACCAGAAGGGGTCCATCTAGAGGCAGGTCAAGGTGCAGGGCTTACCTACAGCTGCCACCCAAGCTGAGGTTTCCAGCCCCCATTTCCTCCCTCTCAGGCATCAGCCCGTGTGGGGTGCTTCTCAGACACGTACTTCCCGGCTCACCCCCAACGTGGCCCTGCCCACCTGTCTCCAGTCCCACATTGCCTGGGAGAAGAGCAGCAAACCTGCGTCCTCAGGTGCTCTCCTCCTAGCTCCCCCACCAGGAGATAGAGCCAAAGAAAACCAAAGCACTCTGTTTGTTTTCTAAGCCGGAGCCAGGAGCGATTCCCGTAAGGCACGCCTGGCTTAATGGGGCTGTGTCTGGGCCTTGCCTCTAAGCCAGGCTCTGGCAGAGTTAGAAGGCTGCTCTCCTGCCTGGCCCCACTGCGGGCAGTGGCATTTGCTTAAGGTGATTCAAAGTCCAGGCCAAGGGGGCGGAGATGCAAGGAGGTTTCATTCTGGTTCTTTCTGCGATGACTCACCATGTGATGCTGGACATGCCCCTTCCTCTGCTCTAAACCTCAGTTTCCCCACCTGCACCAAAAGTTGCTTCTTCTAAATCAGTAATTCTCCACCCTGGCTGCTTAAAAGAATCATATGGGGAGCTTTTAAAAAAATGAATTCCTGGGCCTCTCCCACATAGAGTCTCATCAAATTGGTCTGGTATGGGGTCTGGGCAGCACTAGTTTTCAGAAGCTCAATAGGTGAATCCAGTAGGCATCCAAGGTCTAGATCCATGGCCCTAAGGGAATTCTGAGAGCCCTGTGAACTCTGTCATTCAACCGTTCTATGAAAGAGGTGAAGGAGTACATGCAGAGAGTTCTAGAAGGAGAAGTCCTGATGGTTCTTTGTCTTCAAACCTCCATCTAATCAAACTGCCTCATTGGACAGATGTGCAAATTGAGGCCCAAAGAGAATGGAGGAGTCTAAAGCCATCTAGTGAGTCACTGGTAGCCCAGTCTAAACCTGGGTCTCCTGAGTCACATTACAAATACCACAATAAAGATAATAAAAGGATTCAAAGGAGGGAGGAGAAGAAGATGAAAGTAAAGAAAGGAAAGGCAGAGGAGGGCAAATTTTAAAAGGAAGAGAAGGGCGTAAAAGAATAGGAGGCAAGGGAGGAGAAGGGGGGTGTGTAGAGGAGGAAGAAAGAGAAATAAAAGCCACGGCAGGGGCACGAGCCACTAGGAGAGTTCCCAATGAGTCAGGGCAGCTCTGAGCCACACTTGGCGGTACAGCGCGTATTCGGCAAATGCAACCAGGGCAAGAGCTCCGATCCCAGGCTGGAGCCTGCGTGGGGGCGGTCTGACTCACAGCTGCTGCTTCCTCACCCTGCTTCCAGCCTCTTGCTCAATCCAGGCAGCAGGCGGGACGGATGCTCTTTTGCAAGGTGATCCCAACAGAGAGGGCCGTGAACCTTTAGGAAAGAATTCTGGCTCAGGGTAGGGAACAGTTGGGACAGGGAGACCCTGGGCAACTCCCAAAGAGACCTACCCTTTTCTGCCTTTATCTGATGCCCACTTCCACTGGAATGCCCTTCCCTGCAGACATCCTACCTAGCGTGGTATTCAAGGCCTCCCACATCTGGTCCTGTGACAGCTTTACTCACATCCTCCTCCATGCTTTTTACTATACCTGAAAGGCCAGTTATTTCCCCAAACATGAAGAGATGTGCCTTATCTCCATACTTTTGCTTATCATGTGCTCACCCTCCCAACCTATTGAACCCATTGGCATCCTTCACCCTCCAAACTTATAAAAATCTCACATGAAATACTCTTGTCTTAATTTCATGCCTCCAAATGGCCTCCTCAAATCTCCACAGTCAGAATCACTCCCTTCCTCCTCTACATTTCCACAAGTGTCCTGTCCCTCTCTTGCAACACCTACCACCCCAGACTATTGGATCAGACCACAGAATTGAAAGTTCCGAGGTGACGACGTTATGTCCATATGATGTCTCTGGACAGTGGCATTGGACAGACCTCGGTTTCAGTGGACTTGGACAGACACCAGCTTTATATGTGCTTTGAGTCACAGCACCCTCATCTGCAAGACAGGGTTGTCAATTCTTACCTCTTAGGGTAGTTGTGGCCATCACCATCAGCAGTGTGGGTAGGAGGAGATCACAAGAGGAGAAGAAAAAGAAAGTAAGAATGAACCATAAGAGTAAGGAGGCTGTTAGGCTCTTTTAATAATGAGGAAACAGGCTGGCAGATCTGAAGAAACATTAGACTCGACATTGCATATCCTTCTCCTAATAGCACTGTGAGATAGGCAGGGGTGTCTGTCCCTAAAAATGGAGAAAGACTCTACCTAATGTCAGAAAGTTTGGGCCGAGCCCAGATTAGAACTTGGACCCTCCTGACCTCTAAGATGCCTCGTCTTGCTCTATGGCTCTGCTGCCTGTCAGGAAGACAAGCAGGCTTGGCCCCACTGTCAGCAGATGTCAGCCTGTGGGCACAATGGGACCTCACTGAGAGCCTAAAGGAAGCAAAACACAGTCAGGGAAACCCTGCCTCCCCTGCCTTTCACAGGAAGCTAGAATGTGGAGTGGGGAGAGGAGAAGGGGCATTCCAAGGGCCTGCAGAACCCTTTGGGAAAACATTTATTTGGTTTCATCATTCCAACTCAATTCTCAATCATGGTGACTCTCAAACATTAGTAGACATGGAATCACTTGGTGGGGGGCATGTAAAAAAATAAAGATTCCCAGAAATTCTGATTCAGTACTTTTGGAGTCAACCCTGTAATTTGCATTATTAACATGTTCTCCCTGGTGATTCTGATATAAATGGACCACACATTGCAAAACACTTTAGCCCATGCTCTGACATAAACCATCTCTCTCTCCTCCTAGCCTAGCCTGCTCCCCACGCAGACTTATCGTTTAGTGAGAACACTGATTAAAACGATATGTATACTCACCTCCCCTTTCTTCTGCTATCACCTATCATTTCATCCCATCCCGTTTCATCTGGGCCTGGACTAAGGGAGAAGAATATGATGGGGCAACAGCACCCATCCACCTCAGTAAGGCCAGACTCTACCCGTGGACATCAAGGTCCTCGAAGCCACACATCTTGACTCTTTCGGGTCTTACTTCTATCAGTTATTATAGTTTCCTTCCTCCAGAGCTGCTTCTTCTTCTATACACCTTTCCTCTTGGGGGACTGGCCCCAAGTCCCACATAGCCATCGACCTGGCTCAACCTTCAAAGTCTATATCCATTCTTCCCATTCAGTCTTCTGCTCCAGCAACCCTCCACCAAAATACACACACACACACACACACACACACACCACTGACCTTCACTGTCCTGTGGATTCTACCTCTCAGCATCCCTACCCACTCCATCCTCACTGCCATAACTCTAGGTTAGTCCTTATTTGTCCCGGGAGCCCCACAGTTCAATGAGACTGGAGAGGAGCGTGAGGGGTAAGATCACGGTGGGAGCAAGGGAGCAGGATTCTAAGGAAACTCAGATTCTAAGGAAACTGGAGGAGCTGGGGAGAATTAGGGGGACTCCGAGAAAGGGAAGATGATGTCTAACTAAGTTTGAAGCTCTATCCATAAAGACATGGCCAACAAATTTTAAAATAGCTTGCCATAGTGTACGTATACATTATGTATACACATACATACACATGTCTATGCACATATAATACATGCATGGACATATGTGTGTATATACACGTGCACACATACATGTATACACGTGCACACATACGTATATACAAACATGTGCACATATCATACAATAAAGTGTATATATAAACATATATATGTAGCAAATTTTAGAGAAACAAAAGCATCCACAAAGACTCTGCTCCCTTTCTTCAGCAGCTCCCAGAGGCCAGAGTTGGCCCACTGGACTCCTATAACAAGAAAGATTCAAAGATTCTTCCATCATGGGATGTGTGAAGGTATGGGTGAGTGATCAAAGCATTTCCATAACCAACTTCCATCCCATGCCTCACTTAATCGATCTAAATTAGGCATATTATTAGGGAAATCACATGTTTTGTTCATTTCATTTCTTTTCTTTAGGGGTATTAGTGTGTATGTGGGGGGGGTGAGTGTTTATCTTAGCTGAAAGTGAATTTAGAAAAAAAGTGTTTTTCATATTCCTTTACTTCAACAGAGAACCACTTGTTCTTAATAAGATCTTATGGGGAAACCCACCAGGTAAAGGTAAGGCTCTCTGCTAGTAGCAGGAAGTGAGTGGGTACAATTTCCTGTCTAATTTGTCTCCCTCAGGGGTTCTTGAGGTGCCTCAAAGTATCCCTCAAGTTCTAATAACATAGTTTGGGAATCTACTGACCTAGTCCAAACTCCTTGTCTTGAGAACGAGAGAAAGAGGGAGACTTGTTGGAGCCACAGAGCCACAGTAGAACTAGAATTTGAATCCCTGATGACCAGCTCCCACACCACTGTTCCTCTAGTTACGTGGTTCTGCTATGTGTACTGGGGTGATAAACCCAATTCAGGGGTCAAAGGAAAGATGAAGAAGATCCAAGTCCTGGTACCCTGAAACTTGGCATCACCTGGGACTGAGTTTGGGTCCGGTCACTCTGGTCCAAGCCACCATGGCCACAGCAAATGAACATACGCAACCTGTATAGGGCACTCAAAGGCTTTTGGTGGGATTTTCTAGCTTCCTATGGAAATACATGAAATTATTTGTGTCATGACAAGAACGGGAAAAGGGGGGTCATTAGGGCTGAAGGCAAGAGGCCCAGTAAAGAGAGGACTGAGGGCAGGGTCAGAGAATAAGGCCAGATGAGACAGAGAAGGTTTGAGGGTTTCCCCTGGCTGAGAGTCTTAAGAGATGTCTGAGCCCAACTTAGGCAAATCCCCTTCTGAAGAACAAGTTTTCCCTCCCTCTCTTTGCTTTTTTGTTTCATATTTTTCTTTTTTTAATGGCCTGCAAATCTACAGACATGCTGGGGAAGAGGCCAGAGAGTCTACCTTTGGCTCTAAAACAGGCCTGATCAATAATCAGTCTTACCTCAGTTCACTTTAGTTCTCAAATTAAGACTAAATGAAAAGGATGCAACTTTAGATGTTCACAGCGTTTACTTACAGGGGACCCTAGGTGAGTTAGTGAAGTCCAGACAGCATGGGGCCGAGGGTCGGTGCTCATTTTCCTTCACTTTTCTCTCCTGGGCCTTAGCTTCTCCCATCTGTTCTATCACCATTAGCCTCAGCAGATGCTTACCGAGCCACAGCTACGTGTAGGGCACAGTGTTAGGCCCTGAGAAATACCACCCGCTGGTACTAAGAAGGTCATGATCTCAGTGTCGTGGGGTCGAGCCCCACATCAGGCTCTGTGCTGGTGTGGAGCCTGCTTAAGATTCTCTCTCTCTCCCTCTGCCCCCTCCTAACCTGCTGGTGCTCTCTCTCTTAAAAAAAAAAATTAAAAATTAAAAAATAAAATAATAAGATTAAAGGAGAAGGAAGGTCGGGGGAAAGGGAGGGAAGGAAGGGAAAGAGAGAGATATTAAAAACAAAAGAAAAGAAGAAATTGAGAAATCAAGAAAGAAAGAAATCAAGGAGACTGGTAAGCAAAGGGTCTTCTACTAGAGATAGGTGGACATTGCTAAAGGTGTAAGTTGCTCCAGAGCATTGAATGATGAGTGAATGAATGATTAAAGAGTTCAGCAAGCTTCTGACTGTTTTACTCTCAAGTTTTCCTAATTTAGCCCAAATTACCTTCTGACTAAAATAATCGCTTGATTCCATTGTACTTCTTAAATAGGGTAGAAAAATATGCAGCAATAACCAGAATGTTGAGAACCTAGTATCTATCTTAATTCCATAGACACAGAGTGGTGAGGTGGGGGGAAAAAAATGACATAACCTTTTTCTTGACAAAATCCTTACCCAGCGAGGTCCAACTCCTGAAAAATGACACATCCTCTTCGGAGGCAACTTGTGTGTGTTCAGGGGGCAGAGGGAAACCCACGCTGGAGTCCAGTGTCCTGGGTCAAGTCCCTCCATTGTCACAGACTTACTATGTGATTGGCTCCCTTCCCTGGTAGAAACCATTCTAGTGGCTTACACGGTGTTTACCAAAGTGTGGAACATACCAGAATCAAATCACTTAAAAAACAATATAAAACAAAACAAAACCTTTCTAATTTCTTTCAGTCCTTTCAATTCAGTCACAGAGAATAGCTTGGTTTAGTGCTGATAGTCTTCTGACAATTCTGTAACATGTGGCAACCTCCTTTCCTTAAAAGAATAAGCCTCTGGCTCAGAACCTCCTAGAGGCAATACCGTCTGTCCAGAATTAATAGAAAATCGTTTTGTTTTCGCTGTATTGATTTTTAGAGTTATCTTCTATTTATGGCACGTAATCCTGGTTTTCCATTTACTGGTAGTGACATAAATTTCCACTTTGAAATCATTGATTTAACCAAAAATAAAAATAATAACAAAAAGAAAGGAGTCGATTTCAAGAAGAGCACATCGGGTTACTAATATCTCAGGTATGACTAAACAGTGAAGGCGATGCTCAAATGAGGGCTAAGGGAAAGTGTGCTTGATGACTTTCTAGGGTCCTTCGAGGAGACAAACTCTGGGATTATTGGAGCCCGTCAAACTCTGACTGTCAGACAGAACATTCTGAAGGGGATCAAATGGACTTTGGTTTTCAGGGAAACCAGGTTTTGGTTTACTGGAAAACTAATTTGTATAAATAAAGTGATAACCGGGATGTTCAGGAACATCTATTCTCCTCAGACAGCTGCCCATATGGGAGAGAAGCAGGGCTACAGAGGCCCTGGAAAGAATATAGGGCTCCTTAACTTTAGAGGCCACAGAAAACGGCCTCCAGCTGCCCAGAGGCCACCCCAGCAAGCGGTTGAGGCTCTATGATTTCTTTGAGCTCCCCGGCCTGGGCCTCTCTACTCCCTGGCCAGGAAGAGAGGCAAGGCCAGCTGCACAGGCCGGCCCACTCATGCACAGCTGGAATCTCTGAGCCAAGGCGAGTCAGGGGCCCGGATACAGTCTCCTTCTCCTGCACACCCACCCCACCTCAGTTTGAAATATAACAGAGCAAGAGGGTAAAACCAGGACAACCCCAAACTGCAAAGAATGGCTTTCAGTGGGATGGGGATGGGTTCTCTCCTCCCCACTCGGTATATTCCACCCCCCAACTCCCAGGCCATCAGAGTTCACCAAGACCTCTGGCTGAAGCTGACCTCAGGGAAAGCTACTGGACAATGCTCTGAAGACACTGGGGAGGAGGAGGTCCCCAGCTCTGGAGGGGGAGGACAAAAGAAAGGGATGGATTTCTCCCAAGATCTAACATTCACTAAAACAATAAGCATAGTCACCTGAATTAAAAAATAAAAAAAATCCCAACCCTAGACCTAATGGCTCAATGACAGAGGCTGCTGGTTATGGAATGAGGAGAGGCCTCAGGGTGTAAGAGCTTAGGGACGGATGGATGATTACTCAGGATAATTAGCATCTTGAGTTGGGGGCTGCTAGCTCTGTGCGTACATCGTCCCATCAGTGGACACATCCCAAACTCACAGCATGGCGTCCCTGGGCAAAAAGGATCTCCTGTGCTCATTCATCAGGTCATCTACTCGGCAACACGGAAGTCAGCACCTCCCGGCTGCGAGGCTCAGAGCCAGGTACTGAGAGGACAGGGGGGAACAGTCCAGATGCTGCCTCTGCCCTCCAAGTACTGTACCTTCCAGCAGGAAAAACAGAAGATTTGAAGAAATAAATTGCAACGACGTGTGGTGAAGAGAGCTCTGAGGTGAGCGAGCTCTTGAGTCCCACCTCACCTCTGCTGAGAAGTTTTGGAGAGACCTGGAGAAGGGTCTCTGCATCCCTAGTCTGGAGTTTCCTCATTGGTGGCAAGCAGGAGGGTCTAGATCCATGACTGTGAAGTCCTGGGGACTCAAGAAGTGCCCAGGGCTGCTGGGAAGGAGGTGGCAGCCTGTTATCCCCGAACCCCTGCTTACCCTGTGGTTTTGTACATTGGGCCTTCCTAAGTTGTGCTTTAAGGAAGGGTTCTGCTGATATTAAGAGGAGGAGGAAGGGGAGAAGGAGAAAAGGAGGGAAGGGAAGGAGGAGGGAGAGATCAAAGACAAAAAAAAGAAAAAAAATTGAGAAATCAAGAAAGAAAGAAATCAAGAAATCATGAAAGAAATCAAGAAGGAGGTTGGTAACTTAACAAGATGGTCACCAAGATTCCTTCTGGTTTTGGGTTTCTAGGACAGTGGTGACACAAATGTCCCAGACTTTAACCTAGTGATGCTGGGTTATATGAAAATCTATAATTATGACCATATTCACACACTGAAGGAATTTTCTACCCACTTTATCCATTTGTTTTGTTTTTTTTTTTGTAAGCACCCAAAAAGCTGAGGTCATCAGTGTGTATGGACACACGTACACACATGCATGACAGTTATAGAGTACACGTAACATATATGCACCCTTGTGATGAAGCATTGTTCAATTCAGCGATGTAATGGTTAAAAGGCACAGTGTTTTGAGTCTAAATGACTATTTCCTGGATATGTGACTTGAGGAACTGACTTAACTGTTCCAAGCATCAGTCTCTTTTTCTGTGAGACGGGAAGAGTAATGTGTAACCTTGCAGGATTCTTGGATGGATTAAACAACAGAGTAATTATAGCACTCACCACGGTGCGTAGCAAGTAATAGGAACCTGTAAATGACATTTTCTTTTGCTTTTATGCCTCTTCCTCAATGTCCAGGCATGGACAGCCAGTATATTTCCTCTGTGCCCTTCTTACTCTCAATTCAGACAGGAGCATTGCCACTTGGAAACTGTCCTTAAAGAAACCCCGTGTTGGCACAGAAGTGAAAGGACTGTAATTTGAAGGATCTTACATTGAGTCCCTTCACGTTCCTGCATAACTCATCTCAGTAATGCATGGTCCTCTACTGGAATAGTGGGAAGCATATATAAGCAAAGATATAAAAAAATTAAAATTACCTGCAATCACTCCACTTCAAAATAACCACTGTTACCAACTTGGTGTGCATTTCCCATACTTTTTTCTAAGTATATATAAACAAACGTAATATTTTCTATGTCTCTGAGCAATTATAAACCCCCAGGATGAAAGAGGCACAGTGGTAATACAGACAAACGAAACACTGAAAACAAACACAGACGCCCCTCTCATTTTGTTCTCTGGTTCCTCAACAGCTCTGAACTTGCATTCGCTTCAAGCTCTGTCCACATTCCAAGAGACTATGATTGAACATACATTGTTGGATTTCTGTTTTTGCAGAAGTCCCATTACAGAGCCATAAACACAGAAACAGAATGACTGTGCCCTCTCCACTGTGGACCAGTCTTGCAGCAAATGAGTCCCGGAATCTCACCATGAGCCAGGTCCTTGTGATAGAACCTGAGATGAAGGGCACCACCTCCATCCCCCCAAAGCTCTGAGACTGATGTCTGCATACAGCTTCCACCCCATCTTGGGTCCCAAGTTCAGCAGGTGACATGGTGAACCAGCTGGAGACCCTCAGATAAAATAGCAATATGAATAACAGGAGTAGGGGCGTCTGCGTGGCTCGGTCAGTTAAGCATCCAACCCCTGATTTCTGCTCAGGTCAGGATCTCAGGGTCCTGAGGTTGAGTCCCTCATGGGGCTCTGTCCCTGGTACGTGGTCTGCTTGGGATTATCTCTCTCCTCTCCCTCTATCCCCTCCCCGCTCCTGCTTACCTGCATACGTGTGCGCGCACTCTCTCTCTCGCTCTCTCTCTCAAAATAAACAGCAGTAGTATTGGCAGCTACCATTTAGAAGAGCTTATCACTATAAACAGAAACTGTGATCACTCTATATTCACTGTCCCTGATTCTCTCGATAACTCTACAACGTAAATACGCTCACCCCTTTTAAAACTGAAGAGAAAAGCAAAACATAACTTGCCTAAGGTCACACAAGGGAGTGAGTGGTTGAGCCAGAGTTCTGGAAGGGTCTCTCCACAGTTTCTGTATACCAAAGCTTATGGAAGGGCACTGGCCATTCCTCAGCAGGGTAAGAGCCCACAGTCACAGGCCAATGACCTGGTACTCCTCTGGCCCAGGCCACTCACCTCAGGGAGGCAGATCTAAGCAGCCCAGGAATATCAGGTCTGAGGAAGTCACATCTGCTCAACTCCGCCAAGCCAAGGGTTCTGATTGGGCTGAACTCTCTCAGACAACCCAGCTCAGCCTACATATCAATCCTGAGCCCAATTACCCCATCCTGGTCTGCTCTGGCTGACAGGAGGCACCTGCCAGTTACCAAATTATCCTTTCTTTCTCAAGGCACCTCCTACTGTGGGATACAGAAGAATGAGCCAGGGCTAAGGCCACAATGTGGGTCCTGATGCTGTGAGCTTGTCTGAGCCTCAGTTTCCTCAGCTGTAAACAGAGATGAAGACACGACCTACTACATAAGACTGATATGAGGATCAAACAAGTTCTGTAAGACTGCCAGGCTTGTGGTAGATATTTAATAAATGCTCATTCATTTTCTTCATTTCATTTCTTGAGTAGCTACTTTGGGTCAGTCATTCCTGCAGGTACTCAAAACAGATCAGTCAACAAAACAAAGACAACAAAACAAACAACAGATTGTGGCCTTTGTGGAGGTTACACTTGGGGAGTCGGGGAAGCAGTTCTCTTTTCACCCTCTTTACCCTCTTTCTTACCAGCCAGTGACAGAGGAGCTTGCCTCCTGGGGAAGGCCTGAGCCCTATAAGGCTGCAGGAGAGCCCTCTTCTCTCCAGTGTAAAATGCTGCTCTTAGAAGGGCCCTTGGAAACCCCACACTGGGCCTTTGCTCCAGCATAAGTTGTTTGCCCTAACCTTCTTCCATTTCACAGACCAATACAGAAGGCTGAGACCTTGGAAATCTCATCAGACCAGATGGACAAGAAAATAATTTAGGGCGAGGGAATCCAACAGACACATGCTGAACACATCTCTCTGCCAGGTCCTATGCTACTGGTGCTGAGAAACAAGATGCAGCAACACACCCAGGTTTTTTTTTTTTTTTTTTTTTTTTTTTTCACAATTTATTTAGGCAAAAATTCTGATCTGAATTAGCTGTGAGCTGTTTATGGTCTTTCCTTCTTTAATTCCACTGAATGTGTTAGTGTGTAAGTATATGTACAGCTGCAGAAAAAACATAAGTTTGATTTTAGGGGTGCTGAGAACCCAATGAGAATGTTACAAAATATATGACGTGGGCACTGTTCTAGCTTTCTAAAAACGAAAAAAAAAAAATCTGAATCTGGAAAAACATCTAATACCAAGAATTCTGGATAGGGGATGATGGACTTATAGTATTATTTTCTGTAGTTTACAGATATAAAAAGTTGAGCTGCAGGGAACCTAAGAACTTTGTCCAAGGTTACATAGCTATAACAGAATCAGGATTTGACCCCCCCAGAAGCCTGGTTTCAGAACATAAATTCTTGGTCTCTTATCATTTGCCCTTCTTCCTTCCTAAATTACTTATGGGTGCCAGGCACTTTATGTTCTTTTTCCCCCCCATTTAATCCTCACAACAATCAAACAGGTAATTACTATTGTCGGTATTTTTTTGATAAAGAAACAATTGCTAAAACCAACATATCTAAGGTCATGCTGCTTAATCGGTAGCAGGACTGGGATTTGAACTTAGGACCATCAGGCTCCAATGCCCTTACTCTTCATCACTGTGTGTGTGTGTGTGTGTGTGTGTGTGTGTGTGTGTGTGTATTCTGCCACAGCCCATTGACGTCCACAATGGGCTACAATTACATATGCCCTGCATGTTCCCTTGGCTTATCTATGCTACTCTCTTGCTTCCTTGCACTTCATTCTCCACATGACAGCACAGCGTTACTGTAAAATAAAATCTCATCATATCACTAATTCACTAACTCATTCGTTCACTCAATAAACATTTGTTGAGCCTTCATGCCTGGCATTTTTCTGGTCGCTAAGAAGACAGTGACAAATAAAAAGAAGTCTAGCCCTTTATGAAGCGTCAAAGTCTTCCCCATATTTCCATTATATTTAGAATACAATCCAAAGGTCTTAATATTAGATCCAGGCAATCTGAACCTGCCCATTCTTCCTCCTCCTCTCTTCTTGTTTTTCCCCTCACTGTCTCTATTCACAGTAGCCTTCAGCAAATCCTTAGCACATGGGAGTTCTTTTTTGGAAATGTTTTTCCTTATACGTTCATTAATTTTATAATGCTATTAATGTGTTGGTCTCTCACTACACTATAAGTGCCATGTGGGAAGGGCTATGTCTTTTCTTGTTGACCTACGTATTTCAACCTCTAGCAACACGTACCTGGGGCTGAAGGGGCATTTAATAAATACTTTGGGAATAAGTGAAGGTATAAATACTGTGTTAGAGGTACAGAAATTTTTTAATGCTGAGCCAGATGGTGTACTATTATGACATTTGTTTTCTTGTGGAACTTCTTTAGTTTCCTGGGTCTAACTACTGATCATTTTTTCTCCCAAACTTTAATTATTATTGACATACAATGTATGGAAGTATAAGGTGCACAACGTGATGATTTGATAACATTCATATATTGTGAAATGAGCACTGCAATAAGGTTAGTTAACAACCCCATCCTTCCTCAAAATTACCTTTTTCGTGTGCGTGGTGAAAACTTTTAAAATCTACTCTCTTTTTTTAATTTTTTTTAATGATTTTTTATTATATTATGTTAGTCACCATACAGTACATCCCCGGTTTCCGATGTAAAGTTCGATGATTCATTAGTTGCGTATAACACCCAGTGCACCATGCAATACGTGTCCTCTCTTAACAACTTTCCAGTACATAATACAGTACTGTTAACTATAGTTACGATGCTTATGTCAGATTCCCAGAAATTATTCATCTCATAGCTGGATATTTGTAACCTTTGACCAACATCTCCCCATATGTCCCAACCCCCAGCCCCATGCAACCACCATTCTACTATTTCTCTGAGTTCAGCTTCTTTAAATTCTACCCATAAGTGAGAATATACAGTATTTGTCTTCTCTGACTTATTTGGCTTAGCATTATCCCCCCAAAGTCCATTCATATTGCTGCAAAAGGTAAGATTTCCTTCTAAGGCCGAATGATACTCCCTTATAAATATCTATGAAGAGATATATATCATAAAGACATATGTGTTATATATATGTGTGTGTGTGTATCATACATACATACAAAATACACTAACACACGCCCCATATTTTCTTTATCCATACATCCACTGATGGAAACTTAGGTTGTTTTAGAGGCATAGAACTTAAGTATTAACATTTGGACCTAGATACAAGGCAGAGAAAGAAGATAGTAAGAAAGCTTCTTAGAGAAAATGAAGTTATTTTGACTGGGAATTATGACTGGGGTTTGACATGGAAAGGAGCAGAGAAAGGTGCCACAAGAGTAAAGAACAATATGTTGGGAGGGCTGAACATACAAGTATCTAGATGAACCCTGGGTTGTTTACAAAAATGGAGCTGAGAGTTTGGGGAAGAAAGTCTGAAGACATCATGCATGTTGAAAACCAATGCTCTAAAAAAGAGAGAGACAGAGACAGAAAAGTATCTCTGCTTCAAATTCATCCCCTGAACACAAATCCTCCAAACACACACTCCTGTCTCCCCTCCAGCCCAATGTCCATCTTGATGCATTGTTCACCTTTCTGTCTTCCCCTATTAGGTTGGAAAGTTCTTGTGAAAAATGGCTCGAATTTATTCACCTTAGTCTCCCTAGTGCCTATTATAGGGGTGCTGGCAGAAGTTCAAGAAATGTTTGTTGACTTAAAATGAACTGAGTAGGGGTGCCTGGGTGGCTCAGTCATTAAGTGTCTGCCTTTGGCTCAGAGCGTGATCCCAGGGTGCTGGGATCGAGCCCCGCATCGGGCTCCCTGCTCTGCTGGGAGCCTGCTTCTTCCTCTCCCACTCCTCCTGCTTGTGTTCCCTCTCTCACCGGCTGTCTCTCTCTCTCTCTGTCAAATAAATAAATAAAATCTTTTAAAAAAATTAAAAAAATTTTTAAAAATGAACTGAAGTAAAATAAAATAAGTTGAGGAAAAATCAGTTGCATTTTTCTTATCTCTCTACTGTACCAGTGTCATCCTCCACTTCCTAAACTTTAGCTCATCAGGTTCCAGAACAGAAAAAGTCATTCCAACTTTAAGAGATGAGGGAGACCACCAAAGAGAAAAACAGAAACCAAGAACGAATTTGAGAAAGACACAGACAAAACGAATCTGAGAAACCACAGGAGTCTCCTTGTCAAAATCTGGAAAGGCCTCTTGGCATCTCCCATCAGCCCCAGGGAGTAGAGATAAAAATCCTATCCCTGTGGGTATCAAACTGCATCCACTACATACCGCCACTAATTTAATTTTTACAGTGTGGACTGACCTGCCAAATTATTATTGTTGAGACTGCTTGAGAAGGCAGCTATGGAGGGTAAGAAGGAAAAAGCCATGCCCTCTTCTTCCACAGGCCTGGGTCATCCCCTTTTCATTCCCTTGGCTTTCTCCCAATTCTCGTAATTGTGACTCTTTATACTTCATTAGGGGTTCCCTATGGCCAGGAAAATTTTAAAGTCTGAGGTCATTTCTCCTTCCTGAACAGCCTTTTTCTCAGCAGGCAAGTAGGAGGTAGAAACCAAAACCAAGGTGGCTGCCTTGGGCCATGAAGCTAGAATGACAGAGGTCAGCTGAGGTTAGACTAAAAAATATTCCAAAAGCTGGGAGAGCACAACTAAGTTTCAATCCAGTATTTCCCAGAGAGGGTTTCTGAAGATGGCTCCTTTGGGATAAGGTGCATCATAGTCAAACAGATTTAGGAAACATTCCTTGTCAATCCCTTTAAGATTCACAATACCTTTATATTAAAGTCTCTGAGAAGTTGCTGAATACAGAAACCCACTTAGATTTAATTAACCAACAATTTTCCAAACTAACTGATTCTGGAACTCTTTTTATGTTCCATGTGGCTCACTAATTAGAATCCCATCAGGGATTTATCAGGGATAAATCTTCTCCTATGCAGACTCAGTGGAGTTGAGGTCCAGGAGAGGTGAGCATGACCTTGACAATGAAAGGATACTTCTTAGACAATGCAAGGTTTATGCAGGACCTTAAAGATACATATGATTAGGCAGAAGTAGCAGGGAAGGTTCAGAAGGCCCATTTGTTCATTCCATAATGCACTCAGTAAATATTCATTCAGTGCCTATTCTGAGCCCGAGAACATTCTTGGTATTGAGGACACAGAGATTATCAAGAGAAATATGAACTGTGACTTCTTGGAACCTGCATTCTGCAGTGGAAGGAAAGATGTAAGCAGACCATTACAGACCAATTCCTTTTCCTAGACCAAGGTGGCCTAGGAAAAGGAGCTAGGACCTGAAGGTTAATTAAGAATTCTCCCAGCAGAATGACAGAGAAAGGAATTTGAAATAGAGCAACATGAACAATGGTTCCCTTGCTGTCCCTCAAATACAGGAGGCACACTCCTACCTCAGGGCCTTTGCACTTGCTCTTTCCTCTGCAAAAAAAAACCCTCTTCTTCCAGGTTCCTCATCTCCTTCAGGTCTTTACTCAAACGTTTCCCTCTTCTGACCATCTCATTTAAAATTATGCAGCCCCCTCCCAATTCTAACACTTTTTCTATTTTTCCCTTCTATATCACTTATCAAAATCTGATAAATTATATATGTGTATATTGATTTACTTATTTTTACTCTCAGTGTCCCTCTTCTTCTAGAGAAATATGTGAGGGTGACCCCAGAGTTATGTGACATGGTGACACCCCACCTTCCAGAATGTTGGCTCTATAAGAGCAAGAGGTTTTGTTTCTTGGTTCACCGCTATGTCCCCAGCACACAGAATCTGGTACAGTAAGCATTCAATAAATATTTATTGAATTAATGGATCAATGAACAAATTGTGGGGAAATCTGAAGGACAAAGATGGGAGGGAGAGAATAAACATTTAGCATAAACTCTTTGCAAAGTACATGGATCATAAAAATATTAAGGTTGGGGTGCCTGGGTGGCTTAGTTGGCTATGCATCCGATCTTGATTTCAGCTTGGGTCATGATCTCGGGGTTGTGAGACTGAGACCCACATCTGGCTCTGAGCTGAGCACAGAGTCTGCTTGGGATTCTCTTTCTCCCTCTTCCACTGCCCCTCCCCCACTCTCACTCTCGCATGCTCTCTAAAATAAATATTTTAAAAATACTATAAAATCAATATTATGTTCTTTTTATAGATGAGTAAAATGAAGCTCAGAAAGGTAAAGTGATTTACCCAGTGCCACACAGTAAATAAGGAGAAAAGCCCAGATTCAAACCTAAATCTAATTCAAATCATTAAAATGACTTAGGCATGGTTAACTTTTGTGATCTCAGGTGTTTCTTTGGGTTCTTGGTCTTCACCTTAATGCACTTCTACTCTGAACTAAATGTGCAGCTTTCTGATGTGGCCCAGAGTACATGAATCTGGTTGGCTCCTAGTCATGGGACCAATGAATAATGGCATGGCAGCCTTCAGGGCTGAGGATGACTCAGCAGACCAGAGCTGTAGAGCCCATCTCTCCCCACCCCAAACACCTCATTCATTCTGTGATGTCAGGCGCCTGACTACCCCCATGCTGAGCCAGTTAATAGCTCATCCTATAAACGGGTGCGTAACAAAGTCTACTGCAAGGCTGTCATCACTCGGTCAAATTTGGCTGATCTCTGTGCGGGCCACATGATTAATTCCAACTGGCTGTGGTCCCCTGCCTAGGGTCATTCAGAAATCCTTCACTCCTTGGCTGGGAGTCTACAGACTCATAGTGTTTGTTAGGGGATTTGAAAATTTCCTCCCTCCCTCATTTCCTCCCACCTTTTTCTCCTTCTTTTGTTAATTCATCCATCTAGTTTTTCATGCAGCTACATATTCATCTAGTCATTCATTCATGAATTCATCTATTCTTTCATTCATTTACTCACATATTGCTACTAGATAATTTATAGTCAGTATTCATTCATGCATTCATTCATTCATTCATTTATAAAGGCATACTCATTCTCTTAACCAAACCGGGTATTGTAAAGGCTATCCTTTGATCTTGAAGATCAGACCTCACCTCTGCAAGCATCATTTTCCCACTGAAAGAGGCAGAGCAGGGGATCTCAATGGCACAAACTTCTAAGCCAGTTGTGACCAAAGGCCTCCTCCAATTCTCTAATTCCATGAGTTTAAGATGTGTAAGATACAAGCCCAGCTCTATAAGAGTTCATAGCCTAGAAAAGCATCTTTCAAATTTTTTATTGTGATTTATGTATTCTACATTCCAACTTAGCTATACATCCATGCATATATGATTGAAACAAAGCTTTATGAAAGAACACTGACCCTTGCTACACATAACATGAAATATTCATTTTTTAAAAGTGTTGGCCACAATCCATTAAGTTGATTTCATGACCCATTAATGGGTGATGACCTGAAGTTTGAACACTATAGTCTAGAAGGTCTAGAGAAAGAGTTAAAGTATATAACACAAGACAGCTATTTGGATACCACTGTAGACTCTCTGCTCTCATAATCTTCCAAATCCAATAGCCATCTGTGTATTTGTGTAGGTGCCATTTCTTAAATGCCTCTTGACTGACTTTCCTTCCCTGCATTCACTGTGCCTGCCATCTCCCTCCAAATGGACCTACCTTCCTGCCTTCAGTCTTACCCCTCCACTCCATCCTCCAAACTGTAGCCAGTGATCATTCTAATATATGCATTTGATGAAAAGCCTGTAATACTCTTCACTTACCTGCACTCTACAAAATAAATGAACGTATCTAATTCCTTAGGCTTCCCTAGCCTTGATTCTTTCTCTAGGGTCGTTTCTCAGTAATTCCACTCTTGTATCTTTTTTTAAAAATTTTTTTAAAAGATTTTACTTATTTATTGGACAGAGGGAGACATAGCGAGAGAGGGAACACCAGTAGGGGGAGTGGGAGCGGGAGAAGCAGGCTTCCTGCTGAGCAGGGAGTCCAATGTGGGGCTCGATCCCAGGACCCTGGGATCATGACCTGAGCCAAAGGAAGACACTTAATGACTGAGCCACCCAGGCAGCCTTCCACTCTTGTAACTTACACTGAATCCATGTTGAATGGCTCACAAGTCCTTGAATCTTCCATGCTCTTTCATGTCTCTGAGCCTTTGCTTTTGAAGATTTTTCTGTCTTCAGGAATTCCCATTCCACCCAATATCAGGCTCGTTCAAGGATCATCAAATCACATATTTTTCTATGTGGCCTTTATTGAGGGGCCTCCTCAACCATCCCCTTTCTTTTACACTATCTTGAATGTCTGTTTACTTGTCAATCTCCCTGTTTGGGTCGAGGCCCATGTTTCTGACTTCTTTTCATCCCCTGGACTCAGCACAACTTTTGGCACAGATTAGGGGCTTAAAAATATTTTTAAAGGCATATGATGTGTTCTGGGCCAGATGGGATTTGATGTGTTAATATCTGTGGCAATCCTGGGAAGTCACCCTGGAAATCTAACTACAGGGGGCTCAATTAACCAACAGCCCAGGTCTGAGTGCTCCAAATCCCAACACCACATTTGCACTGAGGCCACACTTCTGATGGGCTGCTGCCAGCCAGCGAGAGGCCCATTCCCAGGAGACACGAGACTCTGCCTCTGATGGTAGACTGTCTTCAGGATTCTTGATGGCCTTGCCAAATATTACTTAAACCTCCCTTCTCTCTCTCGTCCATTCAGGGTCCACTCTGCACCAGTCTGATGGCTCCCCTAGCCTTTGCAACTGCCTATCTTCTCTCATACAGGTGTTTCCCCAATAAAATCCTTGGTTGTTCCATCCCATCTCAGTATCTTCTTCTTTAAGGACCTGAACTAATGTGCTCTCCTCAGTGTCTATATGAGAGATGACATGACTTGTGAACAACTGATGTGACTTATCTCAATAGCATAAATACTTCCACCACAACCCGTTCCACTCTGCCATTGTGACGTCACTGAACATGGACTTGGAAAGAGATGTGCACAGTGTCTTGAGGACCCGCTCCAGAGCACCAACGTTTCTGTCTCCCTGCTGGCCTCTTTTGATAGCCCCCTGCAGTTCTTTTCACTTCTGAGTGCCCTGTAGCCAGCCTGTTCCAGAATTTTCTGTCAGGTCACTGGGATGGAAACTTTGTGGACCTACAGCTTCTCCGTGGGTTCAGGAGGTGGATGGGGGGCTCTACTGTTTCTAGAAACATCAGCTCTACTAGGGGCACCTGGGTGGCTCAGCCAGTTAAGTGTACAAGTTGGTTTTGGCTCAGGTCATGATCTCAGGGTCCTGGGATCAAGCCCCACATCAGGCTTGGAGCTCAGCCTGGAGTCTACTTGAGATTCTCTGTCTCCCCCTCCTTCTGTGCTCCTCCAATTTCATGCTCTCTCTCTCTCTCTCTCTCTCAAATGAATAAATAAATAATATCTTTTAAAAAAAGAAAAGAAAAAGAAATGTAGGCTCTGCTAGGTGGGAGCTGTCATTTGCTTTATTCTTAGAGACCTGTGACACAAAAATGGCCTTGGATGACCCTTCTGGCTGTCATGTAGAAGATGGTTTGAAGGAGAGAAGAGGACAGTAAAACTAGTAAGAGGTGGTTTAAATAAGAGCTGTAAAGCCAGAATGGAAGATGGTGTTGTAAGGATTGTTTCATAAGGGAAATCAAGAAAGGAAGAAACAGAGGGAAGGAGAGAGGGAAGGAAGAAAGGAGGGAAGAATGGAGGGAGGGAAAGAGGGAGAGAGGGAGGAAGAAATGAAGAAATGGGAGGGAGGAGGGAGATAGGGAATAAAGACCACTTACTAGTTATTGAGCCGTTACTACCTGCCAGGCTCATATTAAGCACTTTCTAATTTCACCACCCCCCATGCCAAGGTTTGCCTTCCATGTTACAGATGTACAAAGTGAGCCTCAGAGAGGCTATGTCTTGAATAGCAATAATGAAAGAGACAGCAAGAATGGGAGCTAGCGTTCCTTGAGGCTTTACTGTATACAGTCTCTCTCCAGCAACTCCACGGGCTATTATCATCATCCCACTTTAAAGATGGGATTGAACTACTAACAAATGCTATAATCTTGGCACTTTAACTTTTGACCAAAGTCTAAGTATCCTGCTCCAGATGCCATTAATAATACAGATTAAGTTCCCCAAATCAGAAAACATTCTTTTTCATTCCTCCTTCCTGAATGAGGACAGAGTTGAGGAAATGCACAACGTGAAAAAGAAAGATTCTGAGATCCATCTTACAGATGGAAAACCTGGGATACTCTCCCTATTGGGGTAAGGATGCTTGGACTTTCAGCACAGGACTATATCAGTGGACCAGCCCACAGTGACCTCATCGCATGAAAGAAGTTTTGGAGATGTTTTATGCTAAGTAGACTAAAGACCAAGAATAGCTAGAAAGAAAATTAAATATACTTGAGAACAAAAAACAGCCACTGACCTCCCCATCCTGGGAATTGGAATCTGTAGCCAAATCTCAGCAGACATAGCTGGATAATTCCAGTGTAAATCCCCTTGCTGAGTAAGAGATCCCACCAGAATAAACAACCATAATTGAACACTATGGCCTCCTGGCTTTACCAGCCAGCCAGCCATTCTCAACACTTACAGCCTTTGAGGGGAGACTCCGGGCCAGTTATTTCACCAGAGTGAGTCTGGTCGTCCTCTGAGCATAGGACCAACTGCCACATAGTCCTTGCAAATGAAGAGAAGCAATGCCACCTAGGATGGAGTAGAAGCCTGACCAAACTGAGCCAGGCAAGATTCAAGGTAGAAGGCCCCCCTTCCCAAAGGAACCAACTGGAAGACAGCAGCTAGGTGATATGCTAAAGAGAACTAGGACAGGGGGGATTCCACTTTCTACTATTCCAAAAACATCCTTCCTGGACAAGGCAAGGCCTTTTTTGACCCTGACATCTACTACTTTACCAACCCAGAAAGAAAAGTGATAGTGCCGAGCTTGGTGCAGGGAGCAGTAGGAAGGGAGGAGACAGGTTAGGGGCTCTGGGTCTTGCTAATCAGCTCTGTGACCTTGACCACGATAGTCTTCTTCTCTGACTTGAGTTCTTATCTCTCTAAATCAAAAGCAACTGCCTCTGACCGTGTTTCCATATTGGTCAGGAAGGTCATAGACCAGAGCAGTTGGGAGTGACTGCTAAGAGTCAGACGGGCCTGGTTTGCATCTCAGTGCTGTCATTGGCTAACTGTGCAACCCCAGGTCGGCCACTGCATGTCTTTGAGCCTTGGTTTGCTCGTGTGTGAAAATGACAAATACTTACTGCGGCACTGTGAGCATTTGATGAAACAACACATGCAAAGTGCTTAGTGTAGCTCCTGGCAGGACATTAAGTACTTAATAAATAGTTGCTAATATGATTATTAACCAAAACACAGCGGTAATAATTAAGGCATGTTACTGGAATCCAGCATTTCTACCTGTAAAATGACCAGATGATCCCAAATATTCCTTCCACCCCTGCGGCTACCTGATAACCCACAACAAACACGTAGCAATACAAAAAAGAAATACGTGCTCCAGACCATGCAAACTGAAACACTGATCTAATCAGCCTCAATCCACAGCTGGGCTCGCCAGTTTTCCCACCATTTCTTTTCTTGACCTACAGGCACCTAGGAAAACCCAAGAAGCCAGAGATCCATCCGTGACACCCAACTCACACACAGTAGGCAGCATGATGATGGAGCGAAGGGCCTCACGGGGAACTGTGGGAACCAGCATGGCAGCACCCATGCTGAGACCTTATGCCAGGCCCAGACAATGGAGGACAGAGGCCCTTGGGGAATGACCAACAACATCACAACCTGGGATTCCTCTTACTGGTGGCAGAGTCCAAAGTGTGCCCTCATGCTATCTAACTCAGAGTCTTTTTGCTGTGACTTTCTGTTGGCTCTTGCTCAAGATCTGAAAAGCCAGAGGAAGTACTTAATTATTACCATGAGTGGAAAAGACAGGGGGCTTTGAAGTCAGACTGTTTGGTTTGAATCTGGAATTCCTAAGTGTGCTGCCTTGGGCAGGTGCCTTCACATTTTCAGCCTTGGTTTCTTCATCGGTTGCATGAGCTGTTAATCCCTATTTTCCATAGTTTGGTTTTTTCTTTGTTTGTTTTTGTTTTTTTTTATATGTATATATTTTCTATGTTCAGTTAGCCACTGTATAATACATTAATTTTTTGACATAGTGTTCAATGATTCATTAATTGCTTAAGAGCTCATCACAACACGTGCCCTCCTTAATACCCATCACCCCCGTTACCCCCTCCTCCTCCCAGCTCCCCTCTGAAACCCTCAGTTTGTTTCCTGGGTCATATGGTTTCACCCACAGTTTGTTTTGTGAGCTTTAACTGAGATAAGGGGTATACAGTGCCCAACACACTACATGTAGCAGGCTTTCAATTAAGGGGTCACCCCTTGACCCCCTTTCCTTATCAATATAAAAAGAATCACAGTCTATTTATTAAGGCAGTCTTTTGTCCTTTGTTTTACAAGTTTTACATTCTAGATCTCTATTTCTCATTAGACTATATTTTGGAAAGCAGGTTTTAAGTCTCTTATTTCTATACCCCAGGACACTCCCTGCATTAGTCTGGACCAGGATAGCTGCTCAAGAAGGTTTGCTGATCAGAATCTGTTTCACTGAAAATCCTGTGATTCCAAGAAGAGAGTTTTATTTGCTTAGTTACATAATAAGCAAGTTTTGCCGAGTCCTTTACCTTCCTGACCTTCCTCCTCTTCTCTGGAGGCACAATTCCTCTGAGGTTTCACTCGAGCTTTCCTGTTTTATTTTTAAAAAGTACACTTAAAAAAGAGAATAGAATATATCCTTAGAGTTTGAGAAATAGTTTGAGATGCTGCTGCCTGGGGAAGGTCAGACTATGGACTGCAGGCAATGCCTAGATTAGGATTAAATGAGACGGTTTGGTGCCTCTGCCCCTATCGGGACTGAGGCCCCAGGCCTGGCCCCAGGCTGACGGCTCACTCTCCTGGGGGCACATCTGCCCCAGCTGCAGACACCACATCTGTATGGCCTCCCCAACGGTGCCACCCCCAACCAGCTTTCTCCTTGCTACAGCGAAGAGACTGGAGAGGGGAGAGGAGGCCACGCTGAGGACCTGATCTGGTGTCCAGCCCTCCTCCCCTGGGTCTGCTCTTCACTCTGTCTTGTTTCACTGTCCTCATTTCCATCTTCCTCAGCACTCACTCTCTTCTTTCACCCTTTCTGGTCTCCCTGTTTGCTCTTAGAGAAAGATATACGAATTCCAAGTGCTTCTGAGGCATGCGGACCTGTGCTCACACGGTGAGTGTGCGTGTTGTGAGGTGTGTGCTGTGCGAGATGACATGTCAAGTGTTATGTGTGCCTGTCTGCGTTGGGTGGATCAGCACAGCACGTGGGACATAACGTATGTCTCTGCAGTACGCCTGTGGGGAGCCGGCTATGTTTATGCAGCTTGTGTGCTTCCGTTGTTTGTCTATGATACGCCTCTGGGAGTGTCTTTTTTTTGGGGGGGGGGGCATGCCCAAGCTGTGTGTCTCTGTACATGCTGTGGCCCCACTGTGTGTGGCACACTATGTGTGACTACGTGCTTACCATGTGTGTCCTTGTCATCTGCTTCTTGTATACTGTACATGGCTTGCAAGTCCCCGTGGGGTAATGTGTTTACATATATATGTGTGTCTGTGCCTTATCTTCGTGGTTGCTCAGATGAGCGAGATGACTTGTATTCCATGTATTTGTGTGCGATGAACTGCATTCATGTTGTCGTTCTGTGTCCTGTGTGTTGCTGAAAAATCTCCTGGTTGTATGCTGTGTCCATGTGGGGTGTACTGTATTTGCTGTTTGGAGTTACAATGTTCATATGCTGCATGTTTCCCTGTGTCCCTGACTCTGTGAAATGTGTCTGTGTTTCCCCTGCCAGCTCTTCCTCCCCTTCGGGTGCCCCAGCCTCCCTTCCTCCCATCTCCTCCCTAAGCTGTGACTGGTCTCAGCTGACACCTCCGCTGCTCTGGCAACCCGAGAACAGCCTGGAGAAAGGTCAGCTGGCCACCTTCTCCTTGGGCCTGCCCAAAGCCCCAGACTCCAGTGTTGTGTGGTGTGGGAGCGCCCTCTGTTGGCCGTGTGGCCCACGGAGGACTCTCGCAACTAGGGCTTCCTCTTTCCTTTCCAGATTGCTCCCAAGAGACTTCCAGCCTCATTAACAAAGGGCCTTAGAAGGGGGTATGCCCATATAATTTTTCATGCAAAGAAAGACACTTGAGATTTAAAGAGAGTGTTATTAAGTGTGCTGAGACACTGGGTATACACCAGACGCATCCTGAGTAGCAGGTAAAGACGACTTCCTGACCACCGACTTAGGTCACAGTCCCACTGAAACAAGACTGAAAAATGTGAGCTGGCCCTCACTGGTGAAAGTAATAGCTATTTCCAATTTATATTCAAACAGGTAAGAATCTCAAACCCACACTAACCTAATAACTTCATGCTTCCCCCCACTTTCCTAGGAATAATTTCTCAAGGCTTCAATTCCCCCTTTCCAACAGGTCCCAAGTTTGAAACCCAGGGCTTCCATTGTAGAAGGAGGGAGGGGCCACTGGTACAAGATAAACACTGAAAAGTTTCCAGTGGCTTGAACGTAAGGAAGTTGAATATAAGTAAAGACACCCTTGTGAGAGGGTTGCACTTAGTGGAAGAAAAGGGGATAGTCAGGGATGTACCCGGGACTTGCAACGCCCCAGGTATGTGACAATAAGAACCTCAGCATGAGGAGAAAGGAGCCATGTGCCCACATGTGGGCATGCATGCATGAATGCACATATCCACACTGAAATGCAGAATTCTCAAAGAGCCTTTGTGGCAAATATCCCTGGCGTCTGGGGACATGCATATTTACTCCTTCATGACTTATAGAACAAACAGACCTGAAGGGCATTATTTTAAACAAAAACATGGATTTTCACTGCATTCCTTCTACTGGTGCTTAAAAGGATGCTGATAAGCAGTGGTTATTTCGGTAAACTCAGTATGACAGAGCTGTAGGAGGACCTAAGGACTACATGGCCCAATCAGCCTAAAGTGTGTTTTTCAGAACATTACTACTCATGACACATTAATAGTTATTTCAAGGTGGAGCAAAATAAATTTGAAGGTTAGGGATGTCTGGGTGCCTCAGTTGGTTAAGTATCCGACTCCTTGATTTTGGCTCAGGTCATGATCTCAGGGTCCTGAGATCAAGCCCCATATAAGGCTCCATGCTCTGCATGAAGCCTGCTTGAGATTCTCTCTCCCTTGCCCTCTGCTTGCACTCTCGGAAGGAAGGAAGGAAGGAAGGAAGGAAGGAAGGAAGGAAGGAAGGCAGGCAGAGGTTTAAATAAAGTTTAACAGATTTCTTTCCCACATGTTTTCTTAGAGCCTTTAATATGATAATGTATCTTATGAATTTCTGAAAAAGGGGGAAATGCATGTAGTGTTTCTCAAAGTACATAAATAATAGAATTTTTTTCTCTCCTAGAAATTTATGGGAGAAAAATTTAAATGTACACATTAGCAAAGCAAGATCCCAGGTAGCCTAAGTCAATTACTACTAAATTCCCACTTGCTGTAATAATCATGCATTTTGTTTTTTTATGTTTGTTTTAATTTATCTGTTTGGATCTTAAAATGACTTGGGTAGGTAGGTACTACGTAATCATGCTAAATTACAGATGAGAAGACAGGCTCCAGGAGGTAAGTGGACTTGCTCTAAGTCATGATATTGGTCAGTGATGAAATAAGACTTGGAAACAGACACGTCTCTCTCCAAAACACATATACTTCTACTTTGGTAACTACTGCTGAGTCTAACTTGACAGAAAGTTTAAAACATGGTCCCTGTCCATAAGAGCTGTACCTTGTTCTTAAAGAGAACTTTTAGTACAAGAGGGGCACCTCAGTGGCTCAGTTGGTTAAGTGACTGACTTCTGATTTTGGCTCAGTTCATGATCTCAGAGTTGTGAGATCAAGCCCGGGGTCATGCTCTGTGCTCTGGGTGTGGACCTGCTTAAGATTCTCTCCATCTTCCTCTGCACCTTCCTTCTCCCTTAAAAAAAGAAACCTTTTAAAATATATAGTGTTAAAAATTAGTGGATAATGATTGGCATCACCTATGGGACGTAAGGAAAAGAAAAAGAACTGGGAAGGTCAAGGAAAGCTTCCTGGAGGAGGTGAATTTAAACTGTGCTTTGAAGGTTGGAGAAGGCTTGGTTAGATCAGGGGTCAGCAACTTTCTTCTCAAGGTAAAGGGCCATAAAGTAAATATTTTCAGCATGTGAGCCATGCAGTCTCTGTTGTAAGTACTTGACATAGCTGTTGGTGTGAAAAGAGCCATAGACAATACATAAATGAGTGGACATGGTTGTGTCCCAATAAAACTTTATTTGCAAAACAGGCAGCCAGTCCATGGGCCCTAGTTTACCAATCCCTGAGTCAGATGCAAGGAAAAGGGGAATGAGACCTATCTGGGCTAGGAAAAAATCTCTTATACAAATGCATGCAGCAGTACACTCAAAGGCCAGAGTCAGGCCCCAGGCCTGCTCAAAACTGTTCCCATTCTGTCCCCCACTCCACCCCAACCCCAACTCAATTGTGTTCTAAGCCCTGGGGGTGAGCCTACTGCAGCTATGCAAAGAGAAAGCTTGTCTACATTTGAGATAAGCTAAACAAACAGCTCACCCATCCCAGTGGAAGGTGCTTCTGATATGTGTGCCTGGATTTGGTCTGTTGGGAAGGCAAAAAAAAAAAAAAAAAAAAAAAAAGCCAACACACACAGTCTCTTCTTCAAAAAGGGACAGGTCTTTTCTCCTTCCAAAAAGTCAAGGCTAATGCTAAAGTGCTTGCCTGTTTCTATATACTAGGTGTGGATCAACTGCCCCTTTACAGAGAGCTAAGCTGATCTGCAGAGGTCCTCGGATTCATCAAATATAATATGACAGAACAACATCGCTCTTCCTCTATCCCTAGTACAGGCCCAGTGGTGTTACTCCCTGCACATTAAACTTTAGTAGCTCTCCACGTAGTACAGGATCAAAATCGAGCATTCCAGTCTGGCCTCAAGGCTCTGTATGTGACCTCAATCTAAGACTCAAGCCTGATTATTTTCAGCATCCACTGCAGCTAAACTACGTTTGCCTCTGTGCCCTTGTGCGTGGTTTATAAGCTCCACCCTTCTGGCCTTTGCACTTGTACCTGGAATGCCCTCCTTCTTCCTTCCTTTTACCCAAGTCCTATCCTGACCTACAGGGCTCTACTCTTAAACCCTCCTACTTGGTGAAGACACCCCTTTCTTCCCTCTAAATTGCCACAACTCAGATATTTGAGTTTATTATGAGTAGTGACTTTCTGAGCAGTGTCACTTTCCTTGGCTTGTTTTTTGTTTTCCAAAATGAAACTAACTCGTTAATGATAATAAAAAATACAAACCTACTGTTTAAAACACCCAAGCATTCTAGAAACTATAATTCAAAAAAAAAAAAAAAAAAGAGAGAGAGAGAGAGAGAGAAACTCAGAAGGGTGATTAAGTCTATAAAGGTGAAAATATGTAATATGGCACTGTCTTTCAGGGAATACAGCTGTTTTGGTATAGGTAAGCAAAGGATCCCTACAGTGGAATGACAAGAGAGAAAGCTGGGAAGATGACAGAGGCCAGAGCACCCTAAATTCATTTTTTGTTGTGGTTCCCCTAAATTCTAAATTTCATTGAGTCTTGATTTAGAGAGTGCTGGAGAGAAAATGAGAAAACATATGGCATAACCCCACTAAGCACCTAGCTTGACACATAGTACGTCATCAATAAATATTTGTTAAATTAATGTAAGATTAGATTTGGGCTCTTAGGCTGAGAAAACATCTTTAACTAGATTTCCTAACACTGTTCATATAGAAAAGGCCCTGAGTGAGAGAGTCAGCAGTAAAAGCTCAGGGGGCCTGGCTCCTGCAGATGGTCCCATAAACTAATTCCTTAATCATTTCCCCCTTAAAACACTGAGTGCCTCCCCATCTATACCAGCATGTGTGCTGAAGCTAGGCAGGAGAATATGACCGGGTAAGCTCCACAGTGAGCTGCCTAGGGAAAGCAGAAAGATACAAGATGGGGAGCTGGCCATTGATAAGGCAATTCTCTGGCACCATGCTAGAAGGGGAGAAGCTCAGGGCACAGGGGGAGGAGGAGGTAAGGGGAACTAAAGGGGAGAAGAGTGACCATGAGTAGCCCCCTTGACAGTACACTGACCTCTGCAACCTGGAAAGTATTTTACAGAGTAGCAGAATCCTAAGTTTGGAAGAACCCAAAAGGTCACTGAGGCCAACCCCTCAGTCAACAATTCAGTGCCATTTGGCCCTACCTTGAACCTTTTTGTTACAGAAAATGAACTCATCTATATCCAGGAAGCTGGTGCAGAGCAGTGTCCAGGATGCAAGTGTAGACAATACAAAGAGGAAGGGGGACTAATCCCCTAAGAAGCACTTACTATACGTCAGGGGCTGACTGGGCATACTACCTACATTGCTTCATATAACCCTCATGACAACCTTGTGAATGGGGATTAACATCCCTGTTTTACAGGCAAGGAAAGCGGGGCTCAGAAATATTGAGTCATTGGACCTAATTATAAATCTGGTAAGTAGGGAAGCTGGATTTCAAACTCGGGATGGTTTACCATCAAGACACATTGTATTTTAGCCAAAAAGCAGCTTTGGCTCAGACTCAGAAAAGGCCAGATGATTTATGTAGCCCCCAGAAAGGCCAGGATAGAGGGGATGATGACCCAGTCAGTTGGCATGGCTACAGGGGGAGCGTGAGAGGATGCCAGGCTGGGGCAAGAATGCAGGAAATGCTTCAGGACAGGATTATGGCACATTGGCAAGGATGGCCCCAAAGGCTCACGTGTTTTTGGGTCTGTGTGCCTGTGCCTGCCCCGTGGTGAACATTAAGGCACTCTCCTCTTCTCATCCCCTTCCCAAGCTTCAAACAAAAGAGGAAGAGAGTAGGGCTCAGGGGAAGAAGAGTGCCCTGGCCTCATCCCATAATCTCATAAAGTAAGCCCCACCCTGGATCTGTTACCAACTCTCCTTTGAAAACCATCAGAAAACTCATCCCACACTCCCCCTTGCTTAGAAAGCCCTTTCATCCTTTCAATAAGCAGTGCATCGTCTCTGGGACTGGCACTAGGGACACAGAAAGAACAACAGTCACAGCAACCATCTCTCCAGTTCCTTCTATGTGCCAGGAGCTCTGCTAAGTATTTTATGTGCATTTTCTTACCTAATTCTACCAACAACCTTGTGAGGTTACCTAATTTTCTTACCTAATTCTACCAACAACCCTGTCATTGTTCCCACTTTACAGACTAATTCATCCAAAGTGACATACACTAAGGGGGGAGGGTTGGAATCTGAAATCTTAACGTATGCACTGAAACCCAAGGACTCTCAAAGAACTAGCTCATAGTCCAGAAAGAGGAAGACACGGGAAAGTGCTGTGTGTTGAGCACGAAGCTTGTGAGTGGACAGAATCTGAGACTGAGGTGCTGTCCAGGAGGCAAGTAATGAGAAGGAAAAAGGGAAGACTAACCCTGTGAAAAGTATATTCTGTGCCAAACAAGGTTAATTACGTTGCCTGTCTCATTTAATTCTTCCTTCCACCCTATGGAGAGGTAATTAACATGCCCATTCTACAGATGGGCAATTTGGGGCTCACAGAGGTTGAGTCACTTGATATAAGATGAAGTCCAATTATTAGGGGGCTTGTAGGTGAAGCTCCTAAAGCAGTCTCAAGTTGGGGGTGGGCTCTTAAAAAGGGGTAGGTGTGCCACCAGCATTTTCACAGAGCTAGAACAAACAATCCTAAAATTTGTATGGAACCACAAAGACCCACAATAGACAAAGCAGTCTTGAAAAAGAAAAGCAAAGCTAGAGGCATCATGATTTTGAACTTCAAGCTGTATTATAAAGCTGTAGTCAAGACAGTATGGTACTGGCACAAAAACAGACACAGAGAGCAATGGAACAGAATGGGAAACCCAGAAATGGACCCACAACTATATGGGCAACAAATCTTCGACAAAGCAGGAAAGAGTATCTAATGGAAAAAAAGACAGTCTCAACAAATGGTGTTGGGAAAACTGGACAGCAACATGCAGAATGAAGCTGGACCATTTCCTTCCACCATACACAAAGATAAACTCAAAATGGATGAAAGACCTAAATGTGAGACAGGAAACCATCAAAATCCTAGAGGAGAACATAGGCAACAACCTCTTTGACCTCAGCTGTAGCAACTTCTTACTAGACACATTGCCAGAGACAGGGAAACAAAAGCAAAAATGAACTATTGGGACTTCATCAAGATAAAAAGCTTCTGCCCAGCAAAGGAAACAACGAACAAAACTAAAAGACAAACTACAGAATGGGAGAAGATATTTTCAAATGACCTATCTGATAAAGGGTTAGCATCCAAAATCTATAAAGAACTTAACAACTCAACACTAAAAAAACAAATAATCCAGTTAAGAAATGGGCAGAAGACATGAACAGACATTTCTCCAAAGAAGACTTACTGATGGCCAACAGACACATGAGAAGATGCTCAATGTCAGTCATCATCAGGGAAATACAAATCAAAACCATGATGAGATACCACCTCACACCTGTCAGAATGGCTAAAATTAACAACACAAGAAGCAACAGTTATTGGTGAGTGTGCAGAGAAAGGGGAACCCTCTTGCACTGTTGGTGCGAATGCAAACTGGTGCAGCCACTGTGGAAAACAGCATGGAGATTCCTCAAAGTGTTAAGAATAGAACTACCCTACGAACCAGTAATTGCACTACTAGGTGTTTATCCAAAGGATACAACAATACAGATTTGAAGGGGTACAGGCACCCCAACGTTTATAGCAGCATTATCAAAAATAGCCAATCTACAGAAAGAGTCCAACTGTCCATTGACTGATGAATGAAGATGTGGTATATATATGTACAACGGAATATTACTTAGCCATCAAAAATAATGAAATCTTGCCCTTTGCAACGATGTGGATGGAGCTAGAGTGTATTATGCTAAGTGATAAGTCAGAGAAAGACAAATACCATATGATTTCACTCAAATGTGGAATTTAAGAAGGAAAACAGATGGACATATGGGAAGGTGGGGGGGGAAACAAACCATAGGAGACTCTTAATTATAGAGAACAAACAGAGGGTTGATGGAAGGAGGGGGTGGGGGGATGGGCTAGATGGGTGATGGGTATTAAGGAGGGCACTTGTTGTGATGAGCACTGGATGCTTTATATGTAAGTGATGAATCACTGAATTCTACTCCAGAAACCAATATTGCACTGTATGTTAACTAAGCCAAATTTAAATTAAAAAAAAAAAAAACGGTGGTAGATATGGCAGGGTATTTCAGCAGAGGGATTACAATGTGCAGTGGCTGAGGTAAGGGTGGCAGGGCTGGATCGGGGAAGTGAGGAGAGACGGGGCTGGAGAGACAAGAAGGGGTGAAATTTTGGAGAACCTTATAAACCACACTAAGAAATGAGAACCTTATTCTGAAGGCAAAAGAGAATTATGATGGGTTTTAGGATACTCCCACTGACTATAAAGTGAAAATCAGAGGGGTAACAGGGGAAGGATGGATGGAGACAGGGAGACTAAATAGGAAAACATTACAATAACCCAGGAGAGCAATGATGAAGACAGAGACAGGGCTAAGGGTCAGTGTGCTCTGAAATGACAGCAATAAAATAATTTTTTAGTGGGAAACTGAGGCTCAGAAAGGTAAGTCCTGGCCACTGTTGGAACTGGGACACAAACCCTGGTCTTCTGACTCTGAGGGCCTGTTCTAGAACTGCATACATCCCCTTTTCGAGAATTCTCTCTCACACACAGTGTGAGTACATTTTTTTAATTATCTAGATATGACTTTTATGATTCTCACTTTAAAAACATGAAATCATGAGCTCAGAAAAGCAAAGAAACAATTGTGTATAAAATTATGTAGATAGGATGTAGCAGCACCAGGATTTGAATGCAAAGCCTGTATTTTTTTCCCCACTCTGTCATGCTGATCCCCAATACAGTACCACTGCTCCTTCCTCCCCGCCCCCAACCTCCCTCCCCGTCAACATATTTTTTTATGTTGGGTTTTTTTCAAATGGAAAAAATGCCAACTGAGGAAATATAGTATGTAATACATTCTTGGATAAAGTTATTTTTGTCCACGGTGATTTCTCCCCCTCAGAAAAATTACAGAAGGTTCAGATCAGCAGAAAAGCAGCCTGGAAATTTCATGTTTAACAAGTTCCAAATATTTTTGAATTATTATTTACTTATTTTCTTAGGAAGTAAATTCCACACTTGGAGAAGGGGAGGCCAAGAAGTGGCCACATACACAGGTTTTGATTCACTCTCAAGACGGAAAGCACCTGGAAAAACCACAGCCTGCAATTACCGATCCCCTACTATTGGTCAATTATACCCACCAGCTCAGTTAACTGTCCTGACAAACCCAACGGAGTGGTACTATTATCCCTATTTTATAGAGGAAGTAACTGATAGCCTAGAAAGATGAAGTCACTTGCCCATTGTCACCTATATGGAAATGGAAGGACCTAAGCCTTGAATACAGGATCAGTCACAAATGTTTTTCTCTTCTGACTATAAATTACCGTATCTACCTTGGGAGTCTAGCTCATATCTTTGTTTTCCCATGACTGATGTTATGAGAAGGTAACAAGTGCAAGCATCACCAGGGTTTACTGTGACGAACAGAGCATATACCACCCCTCCAAACCTACAACTTTTTCTCCCACCATCTTGTTTTAGAGTTCTGCTAACAAAAGAGTGGAAAGACCACTGGGCTGAGAGTCAGGCGCTGAAGTCTCACCCTGGCTTTGCTAGGCTACAGGTGTGGGTCCACGGACAAACGGTCTCCCTAACTGGCCCTAGTTAGGCCCTAACTCACTAACTGATCTCCCTACTGGTCATCAGCTGTAAAGTCAGGATGTTAGGAGGCAACGAGGGCCCCTTTGTGGTTCCATATTCTAGGATGTTAACATCTCAGAAGAAAGGCAGTGGGTCAGTTCTCAGAGCAAAGATGACCATACAAAGGACAGAAGAGGCAGAGATGATACAGGGAGAAGGAGAAAGAGGGATTGGAATAGGGGAGAGGTTTCTAATAGTAAGGGCAAGAGGCAGTCCAAGGTGACAACTCTGCCTTCTCCTCTAGAGCCTTGCTGATAAGCTTCATCCCAATCAAGGACCCGGGGCCCTAGGAAGAACACTGATTGGGGGGTGACTGGAATCTGGAATGGAGGAAAGGGAGCAAAAGACAGCCAGTGACAGATCTTCGATTCGCCTGAGATGCTGTGCAAGTCCAGGCTATGTTCTCAATCGGCTCTTTGTGGCAGGACAGCCAAGTTGGTGGCATAGAAGGGCCAGATGTAATTGCAAAGCCAGCCTGGTCTTCCCTCTCTTTTTTCCCTGGTTGCCATTTTCACATGAAAACCATAAAAGATCCCAGAAATGGGAGGTGCACTTAATGGGTTTCTTTGGCACCAAGAAATTAATCTTTTTTAAACCAAGGGGATTTTTTTTTTTCTTTCCTAAAGATCTTTGGCAAACAGAAGCTAAATTGCTTCCAGACCTCATGAAAGGTATTTTGTGCAAACGAGGTGTGATTTACACTTCCTTTAATTAGTCTGAACCCTGGAAAAAGAGAGAAATAATAGAAAACAAGAGCTATGTAGAAAACAAGTCCAAACAGCCCTAAAATAACAGTTTTGTAAAAGCATCAGTTGAGGGTGTTAGAAGGAGACCAATAACAAAAAAAAAAAAAAAAAAAAAAAAAAAAACCCAAACCAGAAAACAACAACAAAAAAATCCTTCTAATTCTGGGAGTGGAGCAATTACAAGTGAATTGAAGTTTTGTTGGACTCCTTTCCCTAGGGATGGGGGAGGGGAGAAAGTTTGGCAGAAAGGAGCCTTAGTGTTCTCAGAGTAAGTTTCAAGTGCTGGTTGACCTTCCTTCCGTTAAGCCTCAGTCTTTTCTGAGGGCATTTGGGGTCTAGGGAGCCAGAGGGCCAGGGAGGGCCAGGGTAGTTATGCTTGCAATCATGGACATTTTACCATCTGGTCTGTCTCCTAGCTGGGTTACAACATATAACATTTTAGAAGGGGAATGGTTTTTGGAATCACAGACCTACTCTCAAGTTTTGGCTCTGCCATTTACCACCAGAATGACTCCGGACAACTCCAGTCTGCGATCTGTTGACCACTCCCTTACTGCTTAAAGCTTTCATTTCCTGGTTGCCTGATTCACCCTGACACCCTTCTTATTGTCCCATCAGGTTGCTCCTGCTTCATATCTTTTGCAGCGTCAAGCTCATTTACCTAGAAGTTAGTGGCCATGGTTGCCCAAGGCTCAGTCCCAAACACACTTCCATTGGTCAACTGACTTTATCAAAATAATGTATCTACATGCATTGTTCCACCTTTCGTCTGATTAACTTTCACAGTCCTATTGCCTGGCCTCATCTCCTCCCTTGTTAGGTCCTCATATCCAACTGTGTTGCTATATTCACTTTTACTTGAATGTTTCCAAGTATCTCAGATACAACATACCCCACTCTGAACTCGGGATCTTCCACCTTAATCAGGTTCACTCCCCAGAGAAGAACATCCCCATTCATGCACATATTATCCTTGGCTCACATTACCCTTCACCTTCTATCTGGTGCAATGTCACATGCAGGTGATTTTATCTCTGCTCTGACATTGCGTGATCTGAGCCAATCTTGCCCCATCTCTATGCAAAACGGGAAAGATGAGCGAGCTGGTCTCTGAGGATGTCCTCACTCTGACACTGTGCGACAACTCAGTGGTGATCATCTGCTCCTGTCAGCTCACCTGCAGTCTATTACAGTCTCTGGATCTATCCACAGCCTGGGCAAGAACCTTTGGAGTAGTTTAATGAGACAATATAGGATCCAGCAAGAGCAGCCTCTGGTGTGAATCTTATCTTTATTTTCACTAATCCCATCCCTTGTGACTACTCAACTCCCTTAGGGAAAAAAGAAAAACAAAACAAAAACTATCACAACACCTTTTGGGTAAAAGGAATGTAATGGCCAATGTGATGTACTGGACAAGCTAAAAGGATAATTTCATCTTACCTTAAGAATGTTTAAGGGCCTAAGGCTCCATTCTACCGCTAGAATACTTGAAGTCATAAGGCCAGCTTCATTAATAATTGCACTGTCCATAGATGATTGAAGAGTCATAAACCAGAGGCCCTGAGCTCAAATTCTGGCTCTGCGTCTAACTCACCACAGGACCTGGGACGATCCCCTACTCTCTAGGGCTTCATCATCTCCTCTATAAATAAAGGGGTTGTACTGGGTGATTTACATGGGCTCTGGCAGCTCAAAGGTTTACAGGACTATTATAAACTGTATAGAGAATGAGAGAGGGGTCCAGGGATTCTCCTTTGCAAATTCCCTGTAAAATCATGCATCTTCCCCGTGAAAGGAATGCTACAAATAACAACAGATGAAATTTACTGAGCACCCATTATACACTATATACTAATGTCCACATTCAGAGATAAACTGAGAGAGAAAATAAAAAACATTGAAATAGTGCATTCTTGGTAGGAATGCAAACTGGTACAGCCACTGTGGAAGACAGTATGGATGTTCCTCAGAATGTTAAAAATAGAACTACCCTAAGATCCAGCAATCGCACCACTAGTTATTTACCTAAAGAATACAAGAACATGAATTCAGAGGGTACATGCACCCCTATGTATACACACACACAATGGAATATTACTCATTCATAAAAAAGAATGAAATCTTGCCATTTACAATGACATGCATGGAGTTAGAGGGTATAATGCCAAGCAAAATAAGTCAGAGAAAGACAACTACCATATGATTTCACGCATATGTGGAATTTAAGAAACAAAAAAATAAGCAAAGGGGAAAAAGAGAGACAAATCAAGAAAGGGATTCTTAGGGCACTTGGGTGGCTCAGTCGGCTAAGCCTCTGCCTTTAGCTCAGTTCATGATCTCAGGGTCCTGGGATCAAGCCCCACATCTGGCTCCCGGCTCAGCAGGGAGTCTGCTTCTCCCTCTTCCTCTGCCCTTCCTCCCCTCTCATGAGCTGCTCCCTCTCTCTCTCTCAAATAAAATCTTTAAAAAAGAAAGAAAAAAAGAGAGAAACAGACTCTTAATTATAAAGAACAAGCTAATGGTTACCAGGGGGGAGGGGAGTCGGGGGTGGGGGAATGGCGGGCGGGGGCAGGGTTGGGGATTAAGGAGAGCACTTGTGATGAGCCCTGGGTGATGCACAGAATTGTTGAATCACTATATTGCACACCTGGAACTAATAACAGTGTATGTTAACTAACTGACTAGAACCAAAATAAAAACGTAAAAAGCCAAAAAAATAACAAACAAGTTGCGCATTATACCCAGTGTCACATGGCTAATAAACTGTACAGCTGAGACTTCAAACCTCACACTGACTTACTTCAAGCCCATGCTGGACACTACACTCCCCTTCCACGCAGCCATCTTGCTATCGTTCCTTTGTTTGTTCACTCCTCCATTCATTTGTGTTACAAACGTCCCCTGAGTACCTTCTCTGTGCATGGAACTGTGCTAAACACAAGGAAGCATGAGAAAAGATCCAACAAGAAGTTCACAAATTGGCTAAAGAAACAAGAAACTATGATCAGGACATTTAGAAAAATTCTTTCTTTCCAAAGTGCCACTCTGGTCCTGTTTATGATCTTTCTCCAAAGTTCTTCCAGGGCTCCCTTTTGCCTACAGGATGAAGTCCAAGCAGCTTAGCCCGTTGTCTAATCCCGCTGGGATCTGGCTCCTGTCTCATCTCCTTTCAACCACATTCATTCAACACTGGTTAAACATTAGGCATGTGCCAGACACTGTACTAGAGCGTTTGGAAGGCAATGTTGAGTGACGAAGACTTAGGCCCTGCTCTCCTGGAGCTTACAGATATTAACTGAATTATCACATTAATGTAGACTTAGGCATTCCTTTAAGCTTCCTGTGGTCCAGCCCCACTAGATGCAAGGTCCTCCATCCCATTAGATGCTTCCTGCACAATACCTTATAAGGATACAGTTCTCTGACGCATTCAATGATCCGATAGCCTTTTAACAATGTGATTTATCCTACTCATCATGCATAAATATCTACTTCTAAAGAGAGATTTTGTGTGTGTGTGTGTGTGTGCAATAAATATTTATTTTACCTCAAAATGGCTTTTCAACAATAGGTTAAAACTTCTTACTATAGGGACGCCTGGGTGGCTTGGTCGGATAAGCATCTGCCTTCTGCTCAGGTCATGATCTCAGGGACCTGGGATAGAGTCCCACTTTGGGCTCCTTGCTGGGGGGTGGGGAGGGCGGGGAGTCTGCTTCTCCCTCTGCCTGCTTCTCCCTCCACTTGTTCTCATGCGCACTCTCTCTCACACACATAATAAAATATTAGAAAACAAAAAAACCTCACTATATACTACCATAAGATGCCATGCTCTCCTCCTTGTGCTTCAAGTCAATTGCTTATTGTCTATCTCCCCTATCCAACTCTAAATTTCAAGGAGGCAGAGTTCTTGCCTATTCTTGTTCACCAATGAATTCCCAGCACTTTACCCCATGCTTGGCACACTGGCTGACATTCAGAACATATGTTGGTTACATTAAATCATCCTTAATGATTCCTAAAAGCTTAATTCAAAAGGAGACTGTGGCAGACAGATTCTTACCCATTTTTATTCAGATAGGGAAACAGAACCTAAAAGGAGAAAAACAACTTTTGAAAGGCTACAGAGCTGGTAGCTTAATTGAGGTCAGAACCAAAGAGAATCTGATGTCCAGGACTCCTGAAATATCACCCCATTCATGAACCGTGAGTCCAAAGTGGCCAGGAAGATACAGCCTCAGGGGGAAAGAGCACATAACTGGAGACAGACACAGTCCTTCGGCCTTTGCTGTACATGTGTTTATCTCAGAGTCAGTCACTGAGTGGGTTGTTCCAGAGCAAGAGGAGCCCATCTGCGTGGGAGAAACTCTAGTCTGCCCCCAAAGACAACTTTGGACTGAGAAAAAGATCCAATCACTCCTAACCCAAACTCTCCAAAACTCTATTTCCTATTATGTCTCAACAACCACACTTAACCCACCCGCATCTCAAGATTACATCTGTGAGCTCACAAAGCCTCAATCACTCGATTAAGAATAGGGAAAATCTTATCCTCTCCAAACAAAGTGAAATGTGACATAACCCAGTTGCTAGAATTATGTCTCACGCAGGAAGAAGGGGAGGAACAGGGAGAAAAATGGGTGGGTCATTCATTACAGGGAATTTTCCAGGGTAATTTGAGTAGTGTGGCCCTCCACATTTCGATGTTCTGGTCCCTAAAACAATGCTCGAGTCAAGGTCTGGGCTTTAGGAGAGCCGTGAGGGTGAAGAAGGCTCTTCTACCCTTGCCCTGAATCGCTGAGTAATGTTTAGGTACATTCTGATTCCTCCCTGGATGACTGGCCTGGTGTCACTGAAGATCTTTAAACCCAGGCTCAGGGAATCCTGGAGGAAAGTGCCAGGCTCTAAAACCTACTCCATCAGGTCAATGCAGAATAGGAGACAATTCCTCTTAATAATCTTTTTCCTTCTCTGAGCCTTAACCTGCAACATCCTGGAAGTCGACAGGAAGTTGACTTGGATAATATCTAAAGTTCCTTCCAACATCTATGGTCAGTGCTTCAATAACTGAAAGACGGTTTGGCACACCAAAAAGGGCAGGGACACTGGCCTTGTTCAACTCCCAATTCTGCACTGAGCAAGTGATTTCACTTCACGGAGCACCAGTTTTCTCTTCTTTAAAAAGGGAGTGACAACTTGCAGCTCACAGAATTGCCTTAAGGGTAGGAGAAAATATGTGCAACGCCCTTAGCACAGCATGTGGCATATAGACATAGGTAGTAAATAGTAGTGATTACTCTGAGCAAGTCTTTGGACTTCGGCTAATTAATGACTGATTTCAAGAATGAGACCTTTATGGGTAAAATCTTACCAGAGACTTTGAGTTTAGACAGGAGCCACATTCTCAAGTTAAAAATCCTTCTAATTCCTGAGCAACTGCTTGTCTGCTAGAGGCCACCCATTCACGGCTGATGAAACCTGCTTTCCTCAAATCAAATGGCCATGTTAAAAAGCAATACAGTTACAGAGCATCCAGGTCTCAGACCAGTTTTGGAGGAAGCCATTCTTTCCATATGGAGGGTTACTAAGAGGCACTTTGGTATGGACTCAAGCTTAAACCATCTAGGGTAACGTCTGCCAAGGATGGAGCCATGTAATTAATTTTGGACCACCCACACTACCATACCAGATTTCAGTTTTCCCATTTATATGGTAGAGATGATGATATAAGCATTTAGGAGTTGCTGAAATGACTGACTGTGATAACCCCAAGTCCTGGCAGGGTGGATGGTTGGCAACAAGAGCAGGAGTCCTTAGCACTCCTGCACCTCTTACTAGTTATGTGTCCTTGGTCAAATCACCCTCCCTCTCTGAGTCCCATTTTCATATTTGAAAAATGAGTTCAAGGATACTTAACATCATAGAACTGCTTTGAACAATTGATGAGGCAGTGTATGGAAGGTTTTTATAAGATAGAAGGCATTACCCAAAGGCAGGAGACACTCGTGACTGTGTCCAGGCCCTTATAGACAAACATTCCAGCATCTCCCTTTTATTCTTCCAGTCTGAAAGTGATTGTACGTCTATGTACACAAGAATCTGAAGGTCCCATTCCCATCTGTGCCCTGTGAAAATGTTACCAGTATTTTTTCTTGTCATTTAGAGTGACCTGAGGGGAAATTGGCCAGACTGTTGTCCTAGGTCCAGAGTCTTACTACAAAACTAAAACTCCACCCAGAAACCTGAGTCAACTGAAGAATGAGGCACTGGGCACAAACCATGCCAAAAATATCCACCCTCTGCTTTCCAGGATCCCAAATGACACTGGTCATTGAAAACCCATCCCTCTAATCTAGAGGGAAAATTTCGTCTCCGCTTAAGATGAATTTAATGCCCAGCATTAGTGTTAAAACCCAAAAAGGCCCTTCCAAAACTGTGACCTTCTGTTCAAAGGCTTGCTTTTGTTTGGTTGTATCTTGTAAAACACTTTAGCAGCAAATTTAGGACTTATAAAATGGGGCCAATTGACAGCCTCGGGAATCAAAAGTCTGTTTATTCACTGAGTACAGACAGTGGGGGCGGTAGCAGCAGACGAGATGGGGCCTATGCCAGGGTTGCTGGGGCAAAGACATCTCAGAACCTAGGGCAGTATTGGGTCCTGGGGTAAGAATGAGGAAAGAGTTCATGGAAAAGGTAGAGCTAGTTATAACTGCAGTAGGCTTTGGAACAGCAATGGTTAAAACTGGACACCATTTGACCTTGGATAGGTTACTTAGCATCTCAGAATATGAGTGTCTTCGTCAATAAAATGGATGATACACTTCCTGGTGCATTATTGCTAATGAATATCATGATGCCAAGGGATGCTATAAAGCCCTCTCTGACCTCTCACACTGATTCTTTTTAATTGAGGAATATAATTTACATACAATGAAATTCATGGATCTTAAGTACCTTGTTCATACCTCAATGTTTTTAAAAAATGGCTAGACTGTCCATTTTACATGGGTGGCTAAGCCGTGTCATATTCCTCTGGGGTCTAGGAAACACAGACCTATAAGGGAACTTATAAATGAACTAGTACAGCAATTTTTTCTTTTTCTTTCAGTAAGAAAACTGAGGTATAGAGAATTGATTTGGGTGGGTGAATGTGGTAGAAGCATCATATACTTCTACAGGGATAAAAATTATCCTGGTAATGAGCAAGTATCTGTTCAGTGCTTAATAGGTCTCAGGAAGATAGCTCTCCCCACTAAATTTTTCATCATTAGCCATATTGAAAGTGATGCAGCTACAAGGAGACTTCTAACCATACGTCAACCTAACTAGTTACATTAAGGAAGATAGGGGAAATAAAAGAACACTGCAGGGACAGATAAGTACTATTAGAAGTGCCAGGCATACTGAAGGGACAGTTGAAAGAAGCTCAAACAACAGCCAAACGAATGAATGAATGAATCAATGAACTGTAGACCACTTCCTCAACTTGGACTGCAAACACTTCTTTTAATGTTTGGAATAACTGCTGTCTTACACCCACATGCACACATTGCTGTGAAATCTATTGTCTCCTTGAGTCCATCCCCTCTGCCTCTGGATTGTAAAAGAATTGTGGAGAGAGAAGGGAGAATAACATCAGGTCCCCAGGGGGCCCCTTTCCTTCTTTGCCTGCAATTCCTGGCACTGCCACGGGATGCTCCTTTGGAAAACAGGAGTTCAGTAAGGCTCTATGCCAGGCCATGCTGAGGAGGAGGGCATTAGACAAGTTGTCTGACACAGGCCACAGTGGTTCTCCCAGGAGGACCATCACACTCCTCAGCCACAAGAGGTCTGGGTGTAGGCTCCCAAGTCTACAACTCTTTAGACTATGTTTCATTTCTCATTCTCAGGTCATGCCTACTGGGCCAACGTGGCTGTGCACACTGTGACTTTGAGCCTGACACACCAGATCTGTCTTCCCTCACACAGGGCTCCCCGACGTGCTGAGACCATCTTACCTCACCCTGTAGGTTCTATACTTCACAAGGGAAGGTGCTCAGGATCTTCCACTCTCTTGTTTCCAGCAGCAACTCGATTTAAAAATCAAATTTTCAAAGTTGCTCCTCTTGAGTGCTACCTATGAAATGTCGCTGAGAGGGTAGCCTTTTTCAGGCCACAAAATGTCCCCATTAAATCCTTCCCCTGGAGTAATCACAACCGGACTTACCCTCATATATTTAAGAGACACCATTTACAAGAGCTTTCTCAGAAAAGCTCAGCTCCAACATAACTTACGGTCTATACATACAAAACCAACGGCCAGCTTTTAAAATGGCAGCTTCCCTTAAGAAGAAGAGAGATGGTAATAAACTATAACTCTCCCTAGCAGTATGAATGAATCCCATGATATGAGCAAAAGAACCCAGACACAACAGAATGTATTTGCATGTTTTATATACAGCTTGAGAAGAGGCAAAATTATTCTGTGAACAAATAAAATAAAAGTCAGAATAGAGATTTCCCCTTGAGGAAGGGCTAACTGCCTGAATGGAAACACAGGTGGGCTTCAGGGAGGCTAGCAATGTCCTGTTTCTTGATGTGGGTACTGGTTACAGGACTGTGTTCGCTTTACAAAAATTCATCAAGATATACACTTATGATTAGTACACTTTTGTGCATTAATGGTACACTTCCATAGAAATTTCAAGAAACAAACAAAGGTACTCTGCCAAAAGTGAATAAAAGAAGAAAGGATAGTATATACATTTCATACCTTAGAGGCATGAAATCATAAGACCTTAAAGATAGAAAAGCCTCAGAGGTGATCAGTGTCAAACACCTCATTTTAGAGGCCAGGAAAATGAGGCCCACAGAGGAGAGTCCCAAGATCACACAGGGACTTAGTGTCAGATCACTTCTCCTGCAACCCAGCCCCTCATAACGTTCCTTTCTTTCTTCAGCTGATAAAGGGGAGATATGAGTGAAGTCTAAAAATAAGCCATGCATCAGGATAGTGAGGTATAAAATCGTTCAGGTGCTGATTAATATCTGCCTTGCAAACAGCCTCAGGCAGCTGGGACAAGGCAGATGTGGCCACATAAATGTGTTGCCCATGACACCCGGGTTGGAAGAGTGAGGCAGAGACAGAGCTAAAGGAACAAAAGAAAAGCTTGTCTGCCCAGAATGCACTGGGAATGAGAATTCCAAAGAGGTCATCTAGGGAGAAGCTGTGCTTGAACCCCAGAGAAGGCTGGGTGCATTTACTGGCATTCCAAACATCTGTGCTTTTGCAAGACAGATAAAAGGGAGTCTGCTTCCCTGACTCGAGGTATGATGTATGGGCTTCCGAGGCACTGGGTGTGGGCTGCTGTTGAAGGCATGATGCAGTGTTTGATGGATGAAGGCTGAGGAAACTCACTGGGCCACACATTAATAAAAATTATCAAACTGTCCTGGTTGGTGGAATAGAATGCTAATGCCATTCTCCATGTGGACGTCAAAGGCAGAGAATGTCTGGAGGGAACTAACCTGCTTTATATCTTTACCCCCATCCCAGTTGTCCAAATTAGAGCCTCAGTTCTGCTGCCAACACATTATGTAAACCAAGACTGGCGGGGCCCACTCTAAAATACAACCACCCATGAGACCTCACCTGCACCTAGACATTCTTAACTGTCAGTGAGAAGGTGTATTTCGATCACAATTCAGACCGGTAAGTACCCTCCATCACTCTCTACTGCCCAGAGAAGAGAGTCCAAATTATCAGCCTGGCCTTTAAGGCACTCATTCACTTGACCACAAACTTCAGTCTCTGACATGCTCTCATGTTCCGTAAGGCACCTTTCTTTTTTATCTTCATGTCTTTGTTACCTCTCTTTCCTCATCTGAATTTCCTCCTACTCATTTCTACTACTGGAACTCTTCTCATCCTTCCAGGCTGAGGTCAATGGCCACGATTTTCAAGACAGCCTCCTTGGTCACCAGTTCCCCAACCCAAACTAATCTTTCTTCCATTGTAAGTTTTTGTCACTGTTTAGTCACATTTCATTTTTACCATATTATCTCGTAGTTGCCCATTTTTCATCTCTCTCCCCAGATGGGGCACTCCAAGAAAGAAGGGATAGTACTTGCTTACACATCAATATGATTGGGATATGTAGTTGACCAATATACATATCTTCTGAATGAGTATGGAAGAGAACTCTTTGCGGGTCATCACACATTCCTAGTCTCTGATTTCAGCCTCAATGCAATAGACAGTTCCAGTGTGAGCGCAGACTCACCCTGTGTTGCCCCCTCTCGAACACACATCAGGTGTGCCTTTCTGCTTCCTGCCCTGAGCCCTTACCTGAGGCCACAGACATTGGCTCACATGGGCAAGTGCAACCCAGAAACGTAACAAACGGAAATCTTCAAACGACACAGGTAGGGAGCCAGAGTAGACATACTCCTGCTTTGCATTCTTAATTCTGGCAGCAATTCCAGGAGGCATTCGTTTCCTCCTCAGGAAGTGCCAGTGGAACTAGAGCCTGTATTACCTCAATGGTAACCTTGTGAACACGCCCCTGTACTGGCTTCCTCTCCTTCCGGTGGCCCTGTCCAAGCTCCATCGGAAGTGCTTCCTGTGCATAGCTATCAAGTAAATTACCTGCTCCCAATCCTTGCTCAGGCTCTGTCTTTATGTTAATCAAAATGAAAAACAAAAGAAAACACAAAACAGGATGAATACGGTTCCTCTGTTCTGAATTACAGTTGGGTAATGCAACTCACTGTCTCTAGCATTTCCCCAGTGCCTGGAACCAACTATGGGATATAGATAACCCATAATTATTAGCGAGCTAGAAATAAATGTTAAAAATATGAGCCACTAGTATCAACTTAGCATGTAGAGAAAAGCCCCACTTACGAACATAATCATCAAGGTGGGTGTCCACGTGGCTAATTCTAGGTGAGACACGTTAGGAGAATTCCATCTCACTGACATGTGAGTTGGCTCTGTCACTTGACGTTCAGCCAGTTGAGTATATTCACCGGATTCCTTGTGCTACAGGCCCAAAGCTCCCCTGAGAGGTTCAGCTGCTGCCAAATAGCCAGATCTGATCTTTCTAAAGTGTGACTCGTCATGCCCATGATGGCAGCACATCTGTACCCAGTGCATAAAACAGGGCGACCCAGGATATGATCAAGGAGCTCAGGGCTTACGTTGTACTCTGACTCCTGCCTTGAAAATAATGCTCAGTCCTCCTCCATATCCGTGATCAAAAATTTTTATTTCTTTTTCATTATATACACCTTTCCTTTCTTTCATTAAAATAATAATAGTAATAGTAATGATAATAATAATAATAATCCTTCCCCATTCAGGGATTCCTTGGAAGCTATCAGGAGTAGAGAGAAAGAACATGGACTACTGAGTGAGAAAGAATTAGATTCAAATCCTAACTCTCACTTAATAACTCTATGTTATTAGGCAAGTGGTTCTGCCCCCACCCAAGCTTGATTTTCCTATCTGTGCTATAAAGATAATAACCACTTTTCAGAACAACTCTGATGATTAGATATCATACATGAGTCCTTGGTGTATAAATGCTCCATCGATGCTGGTTCTCTCCTCTTCCCTTTAATCAGCTTTGCACTTTCTACAATGCCTACAAAGTTCCTGGTATAGAAAAGGTGCTTAATAAATGCTACTCCTCTTGCTTCAGTCTTGCTTTGGCTCTCTTTGTATTGGATACCTTTCTACTTCTTCACTTGTGGTTTGACTGTGAACCTAGGGCAGTATTGGGTGCTGGGGTAAGAATAGTGGGGTAAGAATGAGGAAATACTTGCTTCATGACTTCTGATAACTGCATAATTTACAGTTCTGGCACTAGGAATGTAGCATAGGATTGAGGCAGCTGAGGTGAAGTCCTCAGTCTTATACCATGTGTCCTTAGAAGTCTCAAGGCTTGGATTAGCCCACCAATTCCATCCCCAGTCTTCATAAACTTCCAGCCATTGACCTTCCTTTCTCTGAGTCATCCTATTATGCCTCCCAAGGGAAAGATTTGGGGTACATCCCTGGAGTCATGTAAGATGAGATCAAGGGCTTGGGTTCACCTGACCCCAGACTCCCCAAGGAGAACTCAGTTACCCTGGCTTCTTGCCTTTGACTGGTATCACGCAGGCAGTGAGAAATGGAAAGAAATGTAGATTAAACAATCAGAAGACCAAAATTCATGACCCCACTCTTCTTAGAAGGTGGACTCTCAACTACCAACTTCACAAGCCTGATCTTCAATTCAATTCCCTCCTACTTGGTAGGATTAATTTGTGGATAAAATGAGACACTAGATTCAAAGATGCTTCAATTCATCTTCCATAGGGCAGCCAGGGTAATAAAACATACATTCTTTAGCATGTCTTAAACAACTCACCTTAATCTCATCCCTTCTGTAGGCTCTTCTAGTTCTACCACTCAAAATTTAAACTCCAGCCATACTACCCTTTTATTCCTTAAGGCTGCTGCACATGCTTTTCCCTCTACCTGGAATATTCTCCCCACTCATCCTCCCCTCAACCTTCACTTCATCTCACTGTTTCCTGCTCACACTTCAGGTCCTTTAGGTGCCTACTAGATGCCTGACATTTTACTAGGCACTGGCGATGGAGGGAAGAGAGGAACATAATTCTACTTTGGAAGAGCTAATATTCTAGTGAGAAAGGTGAATGCTAAGCCCATCCCCCCAATCAAAATGCATTCATTATAATTGTAATAAGTGCTACCAAGGGAGTATTAAATGCTAAAAGTTCACATAATCAATGAGAGGGTCAAATACAATCTAAGGATTTAGATAAGTGACATTTAAGCTGAGACTTGAGTGTATAGACCCCAGTGGGAAAGAAAATTGGCGATATCAAGAATAGATAGAAGACTAGAGAAGGAGGCAAGAACAATTATTCATAACCTTGTAGGCCACGTCTTTTTTTTTTTTTTTCATTCAGTTAGAAGAGTTATGGAAAGCTCTTAAAAGGTTTAAGTCAGGAGAGTAATATTATAAATCAGATATCTATTCATCAAATATTAATTGAGCATCCAAGGTAAGCCAGGTACTGTGATAGGTACTGGCTATACAACTCAAAAGTTATATTTTGAAGGATAGCTCTGGCTTTAGAATTGAGAACTGCAAGGGATAAAAAGTGGCTAATACGAAAACTAATTAGAGGGTAGATGAATAAAGGAAGAGATGATGGTGGCTTAGAATAGGCAATATGAAAGAAAGGAATACAACAAGAGACGTTATATATCGATTATACCTCAGTAAAGCTGGGAGAAAAAAAATGGAAATCAAAGCAAAATAACTTGGTTATGAACTGAATATGAGGATGAACAAGAGAAAAGAGTTTAACCTTGGAGTTTTGCTTCAAGGAACTCAATTTATAGTGGTACCAGTTACAGAGAGTAAATGAACACTTGGACAGGAGCACACCTGTGGGGAGATGGTAACAAGTTCCGTTTTGGATGTGTTGAGTTTGAATTGTTTGTGAGACATCAAACTGCGCATGCTGGATATGGGTAGAGAGCTCAGAAGTACGAGGTGGAAATGCAAACATAAGAGCAGTGAATGTACTGATTTTAACTATGGGAGTGGATGTGGTAGCCTAGAGAGAGTTTAAATTAAGAAGATAGAAGACCAAGGTCTAAGGACTATAAGATTTAAAGAACAAACTGGAGGACCCAGCAAGGGAGGCTGAGTTGGAGTCAGAGAGGCTAGTAGAAAACCAGGAGAGTAGGATCAAAGAAAGCAAGAAAAGCAAAGGTTTCAGAAGAGGATGGCCAACCCCAGAGAATGACTGAAGATATCAAGTAAGTTTATCTCTCTCTCTCTCTCTCTCTCTCACACACACACACACACAAACCCACAAAGTCCTTGGATCTAATGACATGGGAGTAACAGACCTTTGCAGAGAAAAATGTGTTAGTAACTTGATGGTAGCAGGACAGAGAGTGAAGTGAAGTGAGGTGAGGTGAGGAAGGAGTAGAAAGTCAAAACTGGGGTCAACCACTATAGACTCTACTTTCAAAAGTGTGTTTATTATAAAGAGGAGAGAGACATATTGATAGTGGAAGATGGAACGTTTTGTTTCCTTAAGAGGAAAAACCTATGAGCATATTTAAATTATGGTAAAAATAATCTACTGAAGGAGGAGAGACTAGAGATATAAAATATAGGGAGGTAATTAATATGTAAAGTTTCCTAAGAATTTAGGAAGGCATGAGATGCAGTATGAATAAAAGAACTAATTCTAGAGAGGAAAAAGAGCACCTCCTACACTGTATCATGAGGCCAGTGGAAGAGTATGCAGAAAGGAGCTTACAGATTTAAAACTGTTATAGAGGGAAACGGAACTGCTCCCTATACGGTTTTCTGTGTGAATGAGGGAACAAGGTCATCTGCTGAGGGGTGAGGGGGAAGGACAGGGTGTCATAAACTGAAAGACGATGAAGAAGAAAGTAGACTGACAGGAGAAGCCTAGTAGGATTGTCTGGTAGCATGAAGAGTCCAGTTGATATTGGTGATGGATGATATATTGGTGTCAAATGTTCTCAACTGTGTGCTTTTCTCTAGCGGTTTGTATATACAAGCTGCAGGGAAGAAGCGAGACCTGAAGAGCAGTCTTTGCAGCCAGAGGGTGAGCTCCACATGGGGGGTCGATAGTCTTGAGTAAGACAGGTGGATCAGTGTAATTAATAACTGGGACCAGAATCTCAGTTGCCTCACTCCCTCTAGGTAGCCTTTACTGATACCACTAGACTGAGTCTGAAGCCCCTATTCTGTGCTCTTAGAGCGTCTGAATGCTCTCAACACCTAGCATGCTGGAGGGTAATTTCTGGCTATATTCTCTCTCTCCCCGCATTGAATAAAGGATCCCTAAGGACAGGAATCATGGCTGTCCTATTACTCTTCCATGCCCAGCATGTTCTGCACTACCCGGACCATAGTAAGAGCTCCATAGACACTAATGGGATGAACGAATGTGCTTTATGAACTGTAAAAAACTCTGATACAGAAAGCAGGCTGGGTGGCATACGGGAATGGAGAGAATTAAGACCCTCCATGTACCTTTTCCCTTTGGAGGTGCTTGACTTTAGAAACCTCTCATCCGAAGAGCAGCTGGAGTGACAGAAACATTTTCTGAGGACCTAATATCAGTTCCAGATGTTTGCAGTCATGTTGGTTTGTACCTCACCCTGTAAAACATATTTCCTTCATCTCCCCTCCTCCACTGTAGCTGAGGGAGTGAGGCCCAGTCTCCAATGACATCACCTCCCTCAAGCTGGTCCAGGGCAGACAGAAGGCAGACGGGTGAGGGCCCCTCTAGCTTCTCAGACAAAGGGTATGGCTGAGCCGTGGCTCGCACGGCTTGAGGAGCTATAAATAATTTCCACAGTATTTTATCAACAGTTCCATCACAACTGTTGCCCTCACCGTCCTCTCAGCCCCTGGGGAAATTAGGGCCATGTTGTTCCTTGCCTTCAGTTATTCCCCCACCTAAATCCACCTTCATAACTGCTCACCTTCACCTGAGAAGGTCTTTACTCCAAGGTCTAAGATGGGATGAGGTGTGTGTGGGTGGGGGTGTCTTTCATTTGTAAATTAGATTTAATGGAAACAGGGAGGAAGAGGATACAGAATGGGGTTGGGGTAGACAGAGGTGTCTTCTCACCCTTCTGGATATCATCCTTGCCCCAGATCTAGATGAACCTAGAGGAGCAGCTCACACCTAAGTCAGTTCAGAGAGACAAACACAAGAAAAGATGGGGTGAGTCATAGAAGATGGCATGAAGTAAAAAAGACAAAGGAAGAGACAGAGAAAGATATCAAGAGGAGAGACACACAGAGGGAGGAAAAGAAGAAGAAGAAGAAGAAGAAGAAGAAGAAGAAGAAGAAGAAGAAGAAGAAGAAGAAGAAGAAGAGAGAGACAATCAGGAAAGAACAGTGAAAGGAGGACAAAAGCTGAGAGCTGGCAGAAGGGGAGCTTGGTACTGATCAGCTGGGGAGCAGCCCAGCAGGCTCCCAGATGCCAGGACAGAAAGGGGGCACTGACCAGCTCCAGATGTTGCTGCCTTCAGTGAGGAGGTTGGGGGGATGGTGGAGAGAGCCTGCTGCCTCTGTGGGGGCCAACAAAGCCCTCAGGGCTTACAGCCCTGAACCAAATCAGTTGAAGTTGGAAAGCCCATGGTAAGAGAGGTAAGTCTCTGATTTTTAAAACATCAAAATAAAAAAAAATCCAGCAGATTACCAAAGAAAATGCAGGGGAGTGTGATGGGAGATTATAACAGTGAGTGAGACCCTTCGGCTTCCTCTCTTCACTCTTCTGATCCTTACAATGAGGAAGTTGGACTCAATGCCTGTGGTCCTTTTACTCTGAACTTCTGGGGTTAACGGAAGCCAACATATATGAAAGTAGCCAAGAAGTGAGGAATCTGAGGGGCTACATTTCCTAGAAGGTCAGAGCCCTCCAGCTGCCATCAGGTGGCTAGTTACTTCATCGGCACACAGATGCCGTACATGCCCTGGTTTCCCTCTGCCTCTTGGTTAGGTTTATTCTCAACAAGAGCATAGCATACTAGAGATAATATAGACTGGGGGGAATATAGACTGGATTTGGCAGGGAAAGCAGATAGAGAAACCAGAGTCCCCATTCTATCTCCAACTCTACCACTAACTCATCCTATGTGTGACCTCCAGGCAAGTCCCCACCCCTCCCCAGCCAGTTCCTCCATAAGTCAATCAAGGGATTTGGCTTTATTAAATGTGCTGTGCCTCGGCCACCACTTCATATTCCCACCCTCTTGCCTTTACCCCTGCCCAAAAGGCTGAAACCCATGCCAATTGCTCTGATGAGGCCACACGGGAGAACCAGACGTCTGTTTTTAATATTGATGACAGATTAGCGTGTGGGGAATTTAGTCACCCCCCAAAACAAGCCCCATTTCTGCTCAAAACAACTGGAACAGGAGGCTACTTATGTTTGGCTTTCCCAATAGAGTCCCAAAACCGACAGAGCAATGGCTTCTCTGAAAGAAACAAAGAGAGCGCCAAATGCAGGGGTGGGGGGCAGGGGAAGGAGACAGAGAGGGAGAGTGAGTATTTCAACAGCTAGTTCAAAAGGATGTTGAACAGATGGCAGCAATAAAGTGTGCGTGTTTGTGTGTGTGTGTGTGTGTGTGTGTGTGTGTGTGACAGAGAGAGAAAGAGTATGTATGCATGTATATCTGTGCACACACACTTGTGAGCTTGCAAATAAACAATTCCAGCGCTGGACTCAGCTATTGGCAAAAATCCAGAGATCAAAGGAGAAAACCCACATTTCCCTATTCTGGCCTCACCTGGCCAAATGTGTGAGTAATCCTAGCTCTCCATCCAAAACAAGTCTTAAACCTTACTTTGTTGTTTTCTTCCTAACATTTAATTTTCCTTTCATTTTTTTTAATTCATGGAAATGAGAAGAAACTAAAATTTATTAGTACCTACTCTTCCCCAAGAACTGTGCTACATTTGACCCTCAAGGCAACTTGTTAAGTGAGTGTTATTTTTCCCATTCTATGGATAAGGAAACTGAGACCTAAAAAAGATTATGACTGGCCCTAGATTTCTCAGTGCAGAGTGGTGGAAATTGAAAGCAGAAGTCAAGTTTTCCAAAGCCCATACTCCCTCATTAGGCTTATCTCTATTTACTTGTTTTAGTGAGAAAAAGAGAGAGAGAGCAGAGGGAGGGGCAGAGGGAGAAGGAGAGAGTCTCAAGCAGACTCCTGCTGAGTGTGGAGCCTATCGATCCCATGGCTTGATCCCCTGACCCCGAGATCACTACCTGAGCTGAAATCAAGAGTCAGGCACCTAACCAACTGAGCCACTCAGGTGCCCCTGAGCTGAAATACTTAAATTTTGGGCTGAGTGAACTTTCCAGATAGCTGAGACATGGTAAAGATGGCATAAAGGAAAAAAAAAAAAAGAAGAAGAAGAAGAAGAAATGAGGTTTTTGCTTCAGATAGCCACTCCCAATCATCCATAGCATCGGTTGATCATCATGCCTCAAAAGATCAATAAGCCTTTTAGAAGGCTTATTATGTATTCAGCTCATCTGTAGGGCTACGTAAGACCCTGTAAGGTCACACAACACTCAAGGAGCTAATGTCAGAGTTGAAAATTGAAGATAACTATATCTATATATCTATATATGCAAATGTAGATATCGATATCTACCCACAGACAATTCAATTCGTTGAACATTGAAGAAAATCTGAGTATGTCAGGCCTTGCAGGAGGATTGCAAATCATAAAGACACAAGTCATTGTCTTCTTTCTTTATAGTAACCGCCCACTAAAAAATTCAAGAATTGACCAGTGGAGACAATGAAAGTCAAGTCACACAAGAAAGGATTATAGGAATCTGTAAAGATGGAGGTAGCTATGTCATCACCTTCAAACTTCTGAAGGAAGAAGAAGAAGAAGAAGAAGAAGAAGGGGTGAAGGGGTGATATCTGTATGGGGTGACCCCAGTCTATTACCTAAAAATAAATAAGTTTCATCTCCATTAAAGAAAAAAAAAAAAGGAACTCTTGAATCAGAGCTCTGGTTCCTGGATAACTAAAAGGAACAATCTTGGATTTCCATTTCTGGATTAGATGGAGAAACAGGGACTAGGGAGAAACAGGAACTAGATTAATTTCTCCAACTGCCTGAAACAAAGAAATTTAAAAAGGAAGAGAGAAGACCATTAAAAAAAGAAAAAAATGTTCAAACTGGAACTCAGGCAACAAAGGACAGAGATCCTGAAAAATGGAAAACAAATTATGTGAGCCTTAAAATTTCCCCAGATTATTGGCTTTAAAGGGTTTCCAGGTCACTGTGCAGAGAGAGAGATATTATATATTTACTCATATAAAATTCCCNACACTAAGAAGATAAGAGTTCTCAGTCCGGAGAGACCACAATGACTATAGGGAGAGAGGAATGAAGAGGAGAGAGAAACACAGAGAGAAAATTGAAGAGATCTGTGGAGGGTCCTGTTTAAATATTCAACACAGTACAGACTGATGAATGTATGTGAGGAAACTACTACTCCAAGAGGATTAGATGGAACGGTGCCAAGTGCTCATATAGGGGCCAAAAATAGTGCCTGTTCCTACTAGCCATATTGGAAAATCTCATAATTCACAGGCCATTGTGTGGAGCACATAGAAGGGTCTTGCCTCAGTAGTAGGAAATAATTACCCCTAGACTAAACACTGCTCTGGCTCCACCTAACAAATCTTAAAAGGGAGACCCAAAAGAATAAAACTATTTCCAAGTAACTTAACTGTGTCCCAGAACAGAGTTCAAAAATATTTACAGGAATACAAAAATATCCAGCACCCAACAAGGAAAAAAATCAAAATGTCTGGCATTCAGTCAAAAATTACCTGGCAGGAAAATGCAACCCATAACGAGGAGAGAAACCAATCCATTGAAACTGACCCAGACGTTAGAATTAGCATATAAAGACGTTAAAATGCTTCTAACTCTATCCCATATGTCAAAAATGTTAAGGTATGTGATATATTAACAAGACCCAAATTGAACTTCTCAAAATGAAAATTATAATGTCTGAGCTGAAAAATTCACCAGATGGGGTTAACAACAGGTTAGACTTTGCAGAAGGTATTGAAGACATAGTGCTAGCAACTATCCGAAATGAAGCAAAGAAAGAATAATTTTTAAAAATAAAAAGAGAAGCAGTTCACATGGCCAAAAATACATGTAATTGGAATCACTAAAGAAGAAAGATGGTCAGAAAGAAAACAATATACATATGTATGTACTTTTTTTAAAAATAATGGTCCCCAAATTTCCAAATATGATAGAACTATAAACCCACACATCCAAGAAACTCAATGAACCTCAAGCACAAGAAAATAATACAATTGCTTAAAACTGGTATTAAAGAGAAGAACTTAGAAGGAGCCAAAGGACAAAAGTGGTATGTATGTAAACAGGAACAAAGAGAGGAGTACAAGCAGATTTCTCAATGCAAACAACGCAAGCAAGACAAAGGAGTGATGCTTTTAAATTACTAAAAGAAAAAATCTGTCAATCTGGAATTCTGTACCCAGCAATAACTTCTAAAAGCAAAAGCTGAAAGAATCAATCACTAGCAGATCTGAAATATAGGAAATAGGAAAAGACATCCTTCAGACGGAAGGAAAATGAAATCAGATGAAAATATGTATGTGAAGGAATGATGAGCAACAAAAATGGTAACTACATGAGTAAATATATAAAATTATTTCTTAAATACAAGTATTTTTCTAATTAAAAATCTTTAAAATATAACTTACTATTTAGGGAAAAATAATAACATTGAATTATGAAACATATATATGCAAAAATGTATGACAATACAGTAAAGGCTAGGAGGAGAGAACTAAGAGTATACTATTATAAGGTTCCCACACTATAAAGCGGTATAATAGCTTTAAAGGTATACCGTGATAAGTTGAATATGCATTGTAAACACTAAACCACTAAGAAAAAATATATAGTTAATAAGTCAACAAAGGAGATAAAATGGAATCATAAAAATACCCAATTAAAAAAAAAAGAAAAAGAGGGGAAAAAAGGGAACAAAGATGGGACAATAGAAAACAAGTAGCAAGACAATAAACTTGACCACAAAAATAACACATTAGATATGAATAGTCCAAATACTCCAAGTTAAATGTAACAATATCAGACAGGATTAAAAAAAAATTAAAAAGACCTACATATATGTTGCCTACAAGAAATACATTTTAAATATAAAGACACAATATAAAAGTAAAAGAATGGAAAACATTAGAGCAATCTGACACTAATCAGAAGACAGCTGGGGTAGTCACATTGATAACAAAGTAGATTTTAGAGCAAAACATATAACAAGGATACAGACAGCAGTTTTGTAAAAATAAATGGATCAAGTCATCAAGGAGATCTGGTGATTCTAAATGTTTATGCCCATAATAACAGAGCTTCAAAACACATGGAGTAAAAACTGATAGACCTATAGGAAGAAACAGATAAATCCACAATTGTTGTCAGAGGTTTCAATGCCACTCTTTCAAGTATTGATACAACAACAAAACAGAAAATCAGAAAGGATTTAGAAGACTTGAAAAACATAATTAACCAATTTGATCTAGTTGGCATCTATATTAATATCCCATCCACGAAGAGAAGAATATACATTCTTTTAAAATGGACAGGCCAGATTCAGGGCCATAAAACCAATCTCAATAGATTTAAAATGACTAAAGTCATAAAAATTATGTTCTTTGATACAGTGAAATCAAACTAAAATTCAAAAACAAAAAGATATCTGTAAAATCCCCAAATATTTGGAAAATAAGTAACATTAAATAAGTAACAGTGAAGAATCTATAAACCAAACAAGAAAACAAAAGGGAAATCAGAACATATTTTGATCTGAATGAAAATGAAAACTTATCAAATATTGGTAAGCCACTACAGCAGTAATTAGGGGGAATACTTATATTACAAGAAAAAAATCTCAAATCAATAACCTCAGCTACTACTTTAAAAATCCAGAAAAAAGAGAAAGGAACTAACTCCAAAGTCAGCCAAAGAAAAATAAAGATCCCAACAGAACTCAGTTAAACAGAAAACAATAGTGAAAACTGATGAAACAAAAGTTGATTGGTTTGAGAAGGTAAATAAATTACCTTCTAGCCAGATCAATCAGAAAAAACAAAAACAAAGATAAGGTAAATTACCAAAATCAAGAATGAGATGGTGATATCACTATAATTTCCACAGATATTAAAAGAATAATTATAGAATGTTATGAACAACTTCTTGCCAGTAAATTCTGTAACTTATATGAAGTTGGCAAATTCCTTGAAACATACAAGCTGCAACTTAAATAACCTTATATCTAATCAGACAATTAAAGGATAGTTAAAACCTTCTTACAGGGAAAGCTCCAAGCCCAGATTATTTTACTGGTGAATTCTACCAAATAATTAAGGAAGAAATATTATTAATTCTACCCAAACTCTTTTAGAAAACAGAAAAGGGGGGAAATATTTTGCAATTTATTTTGTGTGGCCTGAATTGACCCTGGTAACAAAAACAGATGAAAGTATTTCAAGAAAAATAAAGATCAGAACCTCTCGCAAACATAGATGCAAAAATTCTAAACAAAATTTTAACACAGCAAATCCAACAATACATATTTTAAAAAAAAAGATAATGCATCATGACCATGTGGGATTTATTTACTCTGGAAATGTAAGGTTTTTTTAATCATTTGAAAATCAATCCATGTAATGTAATTTATCATATTAACAAACTAAGAAACATAAATTATATGATCATTTCGATAGACTCAGAAAACTCAACATCCATTTCTAATTAAAATGGAACAAAAATCTCTCCGCAAACGAGCATTCAGTCTTTCATCATTAAGTGTGATGTTACACGAAGAGTGAGCACTGTGCTGGGAGTTAAGACCTGACTGTAAAGCCCGGCTCTACCAGGTACTGGTTGTAGGACTTTGGGAAAGTCGCATACCTCTCTGGGACTCACTTACTTGATCTGTAAAATGAGGCTGGTAATCATTTGTAGAGTGAAGTTAGAAAAACAACGGCACTGGTTCCTTCGCTCCCTCATCCCCCAAAATCAATTTTAACAACTATCCAAGCAGAAACATACTTCCACAGAACTAAGGTTTCTAGGTAAGGGATGACAGCACCCAGGTGAAGCACAAAAATAGGAAAAGCTATATTAAGCAGGTTAGGAAAGACCGATCCACGATCGTAACCCTCCCCTAAGGCAGAGAGAAAAACCCTCCCTGTGGAAGGAGAGAGAAATGTGTTCCTGACTTCACTGCAAACCATGTGGCTGCCCTGTTCCAGCACCAGGCCAACCCCCTTGGATGTAGGTGGATCCCAGCAGGCCCTTAGGACGCCAGGCCCCTGGCTAGGGCCACAAGCTACCAAGGCCCCAGAAGCTTCCATTGGCACCAGGCTCCCATGAACTCGTACTCCCAACCCATCCTGGTGCCTGCCAGTTCCAACAGGCCCAGGGGCATCCCTGTGGCACGGGCTCCACTTGGTCCCAGTGCCAGGCTAACTACCACAGACCAAGACTCCCAGCCTGCTTTAGAACAACACCAGCCCCCACCCCCCAGAGCCCAGCTCCAGGATGGCACAGCTCCTTGGCTATGTCAGACATTCAGAACCCACGGAGAGCACTCAGGAGCTACAAGCAAATGTAGCACTCTTAAGAGTCCCTTTTCTCATCTTCTCCTGTGTGCTTGAATCCTTTCCAAATCCCTCTTCCTCCGCACTAAATACAAAACTATCTCACTAGAGATACTATGTCTCACCAGAAAAGGCAATTCCTTGAATTTCTTGATTTCAGTCCCAGAGAGAATAGATTTCAGACTCAGGTATTCAAACATGTGACCTGTACACCTTTCCAAGCAGAAAAGGTTAAATCCTCTTCTGAATTAACTAACCATTTGATACAGGACTTTGACGATTGAACTCAGAGAACCAGAAATTCTTTCAGGTACGATTTACTATCATCCCCTACTGAAAATCATATGGAAAAAAAAGAAAAAAAAAAAAAAAACACAGGCATGGGCACCAGGTGACAATCCCTAAACAATGAAACTTCAAATGCTTTCCCACGTCGGATGACAATAAGTCTCCAAAGGCAGTTAGAAAATCCACTTCTCTCCTCTGTCACACTATCCCAACAAAACGGGAAGTCATGGGCTTTCTACTTACCTGTGTACAGGTCCGTGTCTGTGTATTCATCCACTTTCTTGTGCTGCAGAATATAGTCGGAGACCTTGGTCCCGATAGCTGGCTGAACATCCGCCCACTCCAAGGAGACCACTGTGCTGGAGGGCTCCACTGTTGGGGACAGACGAAGCCTAGAAAGGGGGGACAGGGACGGTTGGTTGTTTGCCAGCAGTATTGTCAGGGCCCCCAAAGAGTATGCATGTCTCAAGACTAAAAGCACAGGATTCAGGCTGGGCTCAAATCTCTGTATGGACTCTGGCAATTCCTTATATCTCTTTCAGCCTCCACCTCCTTGTCCATAAAACAGGGATAAGAACAGCAACCTTTCAGGATCAATGTGGGATCCGGTAAATTAATCCAAGCATATAATACACGCTCACAGAAAATTGATTCGCTTTCCATTTGTCTAAACAATCTTCTCAATGATGCCTCATCATCAATTAAATTGACAACCCCTTCAAACAGAGTAGCCTCAACCTTCTTGCCATTCTCTTCAATCCAGTAGATCAGTCAACTCTTTAATATCCTTAAATCAATCCTCCCTCAGAGAGGGCAGGAGTCCCAGAAAATCCTCTTACAAGGTAAGACACAGCAAAGTGATTGAAGGTTAGAACTGGAAAGGTCCTTAGAGGCTGGGAAATGCAATCACCTCATTTTCACTGATGGGGACGTAAGGCCCAGAAAAGGAAAATTATTTGCCAAAAGTCACCCAGAAAGTTGGGGACAGAACCATGATGGTGATAACTTTGCTTGTCCCCAGCCCAGATTCCTTCTCTCTTTCCACTGCACTATACTGTAGCTCTTCGAGAACCATCTTACAGTGTAATCTCCCCAATGCACACACAGAGGTGTTATGGGACTCTGGTTCCCCCCATATTGGCTCCTGCCCCACTCTCCTATGCTCCTCACAGCACTGTCTGAATCTTGCTCCATCAGTCAAGATGACCTCCTTTAACATCCTCAAGTGGTCAATTTCCCACATCAGGGCTTTCACATGTGCTCTTTCTTTTGCCTGAACCATGACTCTTGCCATTTGTTATCTAGAAAACTACTCTAATTCAGGTCCTTTCAGAAAGGCTTCCCTAACTCCCTCCCCTCCAACTATCACACCAACCCCCTTTCTTCTCTCTCCGAGTACCTCTTCATTTTCGTTTCATATTTTTATTAACTTTTTTAACTGTATCATATTTTCCTGTTTTTGCTTTGATAGCTGTCCCCTCACTGAACGGTCAGCTCCCTAAGTTCACAGACTATCTTGTTCACTGATGAATTCCCCAGTGCCTGACACATGGCAGGTGTTCAAAAATTATTTGTTGAATGAATGAATGAAATGACGTTTCTTTGAAAAGGTTCTACGCTCTATCTCAGTGGCCCCAATGTCCAACACAGGAACTGAGGAAGCAGTAGTCAGTGCCCAGCAAACCTCTCCTGAGCAGATGAGTGAGGAAGTAACGATAAACCCAGGGCACCATTTAAAAAAGCTGGTTTCTATTCTGCCAAAGCTCCCTGATTTCTCAAAGAAGGAGGCAGGTCCCTGAGAATTCAGTGAGCTGGTGACATGCTCTGGGAACAGAAGCAAGCCATGGCCTGGGCTGGTGGGACAGAACTGTGATGCCATGAAAAGAGGTGGCCAAAGAAAGAGGGACCATACATACGTACACTGGCTGCGGGAGGGGGCTGCAGTTGGGGAGCCCACTGGCATCAAAGGCGCTGAGGTCACATCTGCACCAGTCGTCGATCACGTCACCTTTCCCCGAGCACCAGTAGGAGCTCATCAATGCACTCTTGAAGGCCTGGAATAAAGGAGGGCAGAAGAGATGATGATGACCACGGTGGAGAGATTGAGAGTGAAGGTCCCCAGTGACCACGACAGTACCTGACCCAAGCTTCACAGCAATCCACCTAGGCGCAGGACACCATCTCTTACCCAAACACTAGCACTCTACCACCAGGTTCTCCCATTCTGAGCCATTCTCTCCGCAGCAGCCAGGATGATCATTGAGGCAGGGTGGCAGTAACAGCAATGGCTGAGAACCTCCTCTGGGGCCCGGCACTCTACCTGAGTTAACTTAATCTTCTCCACCTCATGCAATAGATGCCAACAATTCTTATTATCGTCATTTCCCATTCTCCCAATTGGGAAAGTGAGGCACATGGAGGTAACCTGCCTGAGGTTCACAACCAGTAAGTGATGGAGCTGGGATCTGATGAAAGCAGTGTGGCTCCAGACCCTTCCCCCAACTCTTTTTTTTTTTTTTTAATTGAAGTATAGTTAATAGTGTTACAGTACTCTCAGGTGTACAACATCAAGATTCCTCGATTCCATACACTGCTCAGTGCTTACCGCAGCAAGGGTAGTCACCACTTCCTGTTGCTATGCTGCTTCCTGCAGAAGTCTGACCACCTCACCTCCCTGAGTAGACACCTTCAGAGGCTCGCCATGGCTCTCAGAATAAAGTCTAAGGTCCTTACTCAAGCGCCTGACCACTTCCATAGTATCACTGGTCACCACTCCTCTGATTTTTCCTTGCATGCTACCGTCCACCCTCGTGCAAACACTAACGTTCCCACCAACAGTAAACTCCCCGCTTATGGAAAGTGTGCTCTAAATTAGGAGACAACAAATTGCTTCTGTAAAGGGACAGATAGCAAATACTTTAGGCTTTGTGGCCAGGTAGTCTCTGCCACAATTACTCAGCTCTGCCTTTGTAGCATGAAATCGACATAGATAATACTTTAAATGAATGGGCATGATTGTGTTCTGATAAAACTTCATTTACAAAGACAGGAAGCAGGCTAAGTTTGGTCTAGGTCCACGGTTTGCTGACCCTTGCTCTAAATGGTCATTAACATTCTATATAATTGCAATATGCCTGTCTTTTTATTAAAAAAAAAAAATCTTTTCTCCCTGCTGGAATATTCCCTGACCCCTTCCTTATACTCTAATTCAGTCTTCTGCTCTTAAGTGGAACATTTCTTTGCTCCGGGAACCCTACATCTTGAGTTTCTTAAGCCTTGAATCATGCTCCTCTCCTGGACACCATAACATACTAGACCACACCTACTGTCCCATTCCCTTGCCTGTCTCATTCAACAGATTCTGCTTACACCAAGGGTACAGGCCATGCCTTATTCCAACAAGTATTCTCACAGGCCCTGGCATAGATACCCAGTCAATATTTACTGAATAAATAAATGGACACTGAAAAACATCATTAGACTCGTGCTCAGGTTCAGGTGTGCTTCATGCTTTAGTCACTTCATTTACACTGATGTTTCAAGGCACTGAGGATTCAGAATGTTTGACAGCTCTGTTTCAAATTTAGGGACTTTAGAGAATATCGATCTCTTACCCTTTTACCAGGTAACAGACCCTATGCCCTTTTTTTTTCTTTTATGTTTGTTACTTTCTGTGTACTTTTTAAATGAAAGTTTCGTACTGCCCATAACCAAGGACACCTGATTACCCGGGTGTCACATTTCCCACCCTGTATTGTCAAAAGACTCAGGAGTAACATGTTTGTGTAAAGAGGGTCTCAGGTCTACAAACTTAGCCACCCAAAATACAGATCTAGGGGGAGGGGAGTATCAAGAATGCTATTATAGAAATGCACCCAGCCATCCTACAGATCTGTCCCTTGCCTCAGTAGTGCTTGGACAGAACAGACCCAGGGACACCCCTCCTCCCAGACTCTGACCACCCTCCAACCTCTTCAGTCACAACCTTCAGAACCATCTGCTCAGCCGCCCTCTGTCTCTGGGACCAGTCAACACTGTATTCTGAGCTTAGCTCCTCATTGCCGGTCAAACGAGTTTCTAGACTCGTTAGTTACTCCATCAGCATGGAGGCTGCCATTAACCCCCTGGTCAACATGCATCTGTGGGCCTTCTACACGTACCTCCTTCTGGGCTTCTCTTTCCACCTCGACAATGAGCCTCTGGAGGGCGTAGGCCACTTCTGTGAGTTGACTGAGGAGATACGCAAGGGCACCGAGCGTCTCTTGAAGATACAAAACCAGCCCGGCAGCTGTGCCCTCTTCTAAAACATTCAAAAGCTTTCCCATGATGAGTGGGGTGCAGAAGCCGCCGTGGTTCTGGGGAAGAACCCGAACCAGGCCGTTTTGGAGCTGCATGCCCTGCGTTCTGCCCAAGCAGGCCCCCAGCTCTGTGACTTCCTGGAGAACCACTTCCTAGGTGAGGAGGTGAAACTCATCAAGAGATGGCGACCACCTGACTCACCTTGTCATGCTGGCTGCCCCACCTCCCCCAGCTGGGCTGAGCTAGTATCTCTTTGAAAGGCTTCCCCTCAAGCACAACGAGAAGCTTCTGGAGCCCAGCAGCCTTTGAGGACCCTCCCTGGCATCCCCCTGGTACAGGGGCTTTTGCCTAAGCCTCTCCCTGCAGCCACTAGGCAGCTTTTTAACCACCCCACATCCCTTTCCCAAGCCATGGGCCAAATGGAAACAATAAAGCTTTTTAGAGGAAAAAACAAACAAACAAATGCTATCATGTGAGTCTCCACACATTGCTCCCAGTGCCTCTGATGAGGAGGCTCCAATCCTCCTGCTGAATGTTCTTGACCGTATTCTCTGCTAGGGAATGAACAAATGATCTGATTTCTCCTGAATTAAGAGTAGTGACTAAAGACATTTTAAAAAGAATTATAATAAAAGCTAATGTTCGTGAAGCACCTGTTACACAGCGTAGGTGCTTTAAGGGCATTAAAAAATGTAATTCTCACAACAGGCACTGAGATGCAGATGTTATCATCTTCATTTACAGGTGAAAGAACTAGGAATGAGAGCAGTGAAGCGATTGTCCCGGGATCGCACAGCAATCTAAATAGTGGAAGCAGAATCCCAACCCAGATCTCTGTGACTCACAAGCGCAGGCCTTTTCTATTTAACCCTGTGGGGCAGTGGAGTAGACCCCAAGTAAGGTTGCCAGATTCAGCAAATAAAAATACAGGATGCCTCGTTAAAATCAAATTTCAAATGACCGAGAATTTTTTTTTTTTTAAGTCCATCTCTCTCAGTGTTTGCATATAAAGTACGTAGGCCAGAGTCTGGCACACAGTAATAGCACTATTCTTACTACACGTCAGAACCAACGTTGGAAACAAACGCCCGTTATTCAGCACCGGGTGGGGGTGGTGAGGGTGGGGTCTCATGAGGACAGAAACTAAATGGGATCGCATGAGGTCATGCTGACTGATGGACGTTCCTCTCCCTCTAGTTGCAGGTTCCCCTTTACTAAAATAAACGTGCAAAATGGCTCATGGCCTAAGATTTGGTAACATCTCCAGCCAGCACTAAGGGCTTAATACTAGATTGGTGAAATCCAGGGCCACGGGTGAAAGTGACCCAGATGGTAAGAGACTGCTTTGACCGTAGCAAGGAGAGGAGAGAGAACATCCTGTTTTGTTTGTGTATGTGTTTTTGTTTTTGTGTGAGTGTGTGTTTTGTAATCAATAGTTGCTTGAGCTTGTGGAAAACAAAACAGGAAATCTCTCTGGAGTTTGTGAGTTTCACCATCCAAGCTGCTCTTGGGAAGAAATCCTGCCTGGGAGTCTCCACATCTACTGGCTCCGTCCCAAACCATGAGAACAGAATGGGGACTGGTGCAATGGCCAGGCAAAGCCTGGAGAGAGCACAAACGCACCCTGATAAAAGGCCGACATCAAAGAGGGAGTCCTGGCTAGGCAGCAGCAGCCAGCATTGTGTCAGGGCAGGATCACTCTTCCCTTATGTCTCCAGCCCTTGCAACATCCCATCTCGAATCCAATTAGATCCCAGGGGAGGAGAATCATAGAATGTTCTAGCTTCAAGGGACTCTGTAAATCATCTAATCTAATCCATTTGACAGATCAGATACAGTGGCTCAGAAAGGCTGGTGGGCAGGTCCAAGGTGAGAGAGCAACTTTGTGATGAAATGATTCTATGCCTCCATTTAATCCTAAATTACCCTTTGAGATGGATGTCCGATGCTCATCACAAGTGAGCATGGAAGAGTAGCGACTTGAACTGAGGTCCATCTGAATCCTGGCACCCTGGACCTTCCCAGGTCACACAGGAACAATAAATGCCAAGATTTCATCCAAAACATCCTTTTCAGCTGCTCTGTTTGGATCACGTGCTGATGTGCTGTTTGTGCATGTCTGTGAGTGTGTGTGTGTGTGTGTGCGCGCGCGTGTGTGTTCTCAGAGGAAAATGAAACCTTACACTGGAGGCATTGTTGACTCCTGGCTTTGGAGTCAGTGAAGGGACTTAAGAAACAAATCCTGTACTTAAACAAGGGTAAGGACTACATTTGCATGACCATTGGTTTTCATAACAAAGAAATGCTTCCAACTTCTTGCTAATTAGCTAGCAAACCAAACTGGGCAGGAGGAGAAAACAGCCACAAAAATGTTAAGCAATCAAAATAAACTAGGATTTATTTCTGACTCGATGGTTACTTCCCTATTTGAACTTGCCTAGTTTAAATTATTGAGTTACCCCTCTCTTTAAGCCTTAATTTCTCCATCTGTAGAATGAGGACGCAGAAGATATATTTTTGAAAGTTTAGTGAAGTTCAGTAAACATTCACTGATCTTCCTACTCCATACCATCTGCTGTCTAGATGCTAAGATGAACAAGACTCAGTAGCTAACTTCAAAGGACTCAACAGTTTAATGGTGAAGACACAATCACAATGATTATGGTTCAAATGCTATGAAGTAAAACACACAGGAGGCTCTAGGAATACCAAGGATGGGGCTCTTCCAGCTCTAAAATTCTGACAATGTCTTCAGAATCTTAACTTTAATACTCCTGTACTTGATTAAGATACTTGGGACCACCGATACAGAATGTCACTAAGCCCATGAGTTAAATTCCATACTCCATACTTACAATGACTTCATTTTTACACTAAAAATCATACTCAGAGGCTGTTATTTTTGATATTGAGACGATTCTGGTCTGTCTGACCAAAAAGATGCCCTGAAGTTTTCACTCAAAGCTTAATGGATTTTGTTATCCCCACAGCGCTATTAAGATTGGTCTTATGGCTGTTCAGTCCTCTTCTCTAGGCAATTATCATAGCCTCTAGACTGGCCTTCTAGCTCCGATGTCACCTTTTCCAGCACCTTCTCTCCTAGCTTTCTATAACATCACTGCTGATTCCACCCTCTTGCTCGGACTCCTTCAAAGTCCCACCTCCTTCTGGTTTAAGCCTCTGCTTCTTAACCTGACATTCAAAATCCTTTGTTGTTCAGCCTGTGGCTCCTCTCAAAGGCTCTCCCCACTGTACGCACTCAAAGATCCGGCATATGCCAAGCCTTCTCTTATGCTGTGCCTTTGTTCTAAAATGCCCTTTCCCCATTTTTTTCTCCTTGCTGAATTCCAGGAAACTTTTTGTCCACGAGGACCCTGCCACACTTGAGAAATTTTGTCTTTACCTCCACTCAGTTTTTGCCCATTTCACATTTCCTTGAGATTTGTTTATTTGTGTGTCCTTCTTGCTTATTATACTATGAACTCCTCTAGCCCAAGGTAATATATTTGACTAATCTCAGTGCCCCCAGCTCTAAGCAAAAGAGCAACACATAAAGGGTCCCAAAAATACATGTTAAATTCCATAGATATGTGATAGGATGTTCTGCCCGGTATTAAACTTATATACTTACACATTGTTTTTCTTTTCTAGCAAAAGAGATGCAGAAATGCAATTGGTCACCATAAAAAGACTAAATTTTTATGAAGCCACTGAAGGTACACTGGGGTGGGGTATGGAGGTAGAATCTCTTCTGAAGACATTTAGAATTATTGCTTGGAGGAGAGTAGGTTGCTAGCTTTTTGCCAGGGGAGTGCTTGGGTCTAAATAGGAACCTCCTAGGTCTCTAGAGAACGATGGGAGGCAGAGAGATGGGCCTGGCTGACATCTAAGGAGACTAATTCCTGAGCCCATGCCACACGTTTGGTTGGTCAGAAGGACCTAGGATTGATGAACATAGTAAGGATTGAAGATGACATCATGGCAGTGCTTGTGTGGAGGCAGAACTAATGGTCTCCAGCTCATCCTGGACCTCTGGGATAGACCCTACCTGGGCCATGTTCCATCCAGTCATCAGCATACTCCCTAATAGTGGCTGCAGGAGACGCCAACCACTTATTTCCCTGGTAGTTACAGGAGTTGGAGGCCAGGGACTAGAGCCCCCATTCTTTGAGAATAGAACCAAAAATGTTGGTGTGCCCTGACCTTAAGGAGATTAGCTGGTCATCTTGTTAGAAATCAATGACTGCATAATTAAGCAGCCTATGTGAGAACAAATTTGGGGAGAGAAGTGAATCATGTTAGTTGACTTATGTCTCTTATTCTCAGGCAGAGCAGGAAGGCAGGGATAGTGACTTGAAAAACACGACCCCAGATATCTCTGACATTTCCTTCATCATGAAGTGGGATCTAGGTTCTCTCCCCTAGGGTCCAGGCTCTATAACTGCAACCAAAAGAAGTACTACTGCTTCAATTTCTGGCCCCAAGCCTTAAGAAACTGGCAGCTTCCCCAACATGTTTCTGGGGATACTCACTCTTGGAGCCCAACCACCATGCTGTGAGGAAGCCCATACCACATGGAGAGGCCACATGTAGGAATTCCAGCCAATAGACCTAACTGAGGCCCCAGCCAACAGCCAGGGGCATCTGTTGGATATGTGAGCATGGAAGCCTTTGAGATAACTCCAGCCATACCCACCAGTGGATTGCAACCACATGAGAAAGCCAAGTAAGAACTACAAAGCTCAACCCCCAGAACCATTAGAGAGATTAACAAAATGATCACTGTTGCTTTAAGCCAACAATTTCTGGGATTACATGGCAATAAATAACTGGGACAGCAGGTAATTCACCTCTGAACAATCCTGGAAGATTGCTTAGAGGAGGTAGCAACTAGGGAACAGCCCAGGAAAGGGAATTAGAAACTTCAGACTGCATACATATCTCAGGAGCTAGAGGGCTCTGACGTGCATACACACATACTCAATGTCACAGATCCCTGGTCTATCAGATCTGGAAGAGCCCTGAAACGTGATACCAACCTTCACAATTTTGCAGACTAAGAGGCCCAAAGAGGGGAAGACACTTGTCCAAGTTTACACCACAAGAATCTGGCAGAAAATAAACCAAGTTTTTCATATCAATAACATTCACTACATGAGGCTGCCTACCCTTGGGCCTGGCTTCAAGCCACTAATCACTATGCTGCTAGACAGGAAACAACCATAATAACAATACTTACTGAGACTGTACTAAGCACTTTAATACATGTTATCTCATTTAATCTTATTGTTACCTTATGAGGCAGATTCTGTTACCATCCCCATTTTACAGATGAAGAAACTGAGGTTCAAAGGGTGCAATGGCCAATTCAAAGTCACCAGCTATAAAGTGGTAGAACAACTTGAACTCCAGTCATTTGATCTTGAAGCCCATTCTCTCATCCACGACCATTATGAGCAAGCAATATTCTCACTAACTAGAGGTGTCAATAGCAGTACTTAACATTTATCGAGTGCTTACTATAAGCCGAGTACCGTTACACTTTCCATGTATTACTCCTCACAATAACTCTAAGTACTTTAGCTATATCGAATTTAATTTTCCCGACAACCTGTGAGATTGATAGAATTATTATGTTCCATTTTACATCTGTGCCCAAGGTCATAGGGCTGGTCAGTGACACAGTCAGGATTTAAACCCAGGAAGTCTAGCTTTTGAGCCTGTGCTCTGAAATATAAAGCCTCCAAATACAAACTTTGACAGAGCCAACCCATGCTTTTTAATGTTATTTATACCCTGATTCCCCCCACCTTTAGCATATATTGTGATCTCTCACTGTATCCATGGGAATAGACCAATGAAAATGCCATATGTAATTTCCATTTTTGTAAGTCAAAAGTCAGCAATTCCTATGGTTTAATGTAATAGCAGCCAGAGGAGGGAATAAAATTCCCCAGGAGGAGGATATAGAGCATGAAAAAAGTCTAAGGCAGCAGAATCCCAGGGACTCTCACCTTTTCTGACTAACTTGCTATGTGACCTCAGTAAGTCATTTACCCTCTCTGGGCCTGACTGTCACCTGTAATGTCTTCAACTTGTGCATAAACGCCACGGCATTGCTGGTTCTGATAATTTTCTGATATGTGTCCTGGATTTTACTGTTTCTCAAAACTGCCCACAATTTCCCCATCCCTTTTAAAACTTCCCATCCTAGATACACTGCCTGGGATCCTTTAAAAGTTCTTACCAGTAGACAAAACCATGGAGATAGTAAAAGGATCAATGATTGGCTGGGGCTGGGTGGAGGGGAAGAATGAACAGGTGGAACACACAGAGTTTTAGGCCAGTAAACTATTGTGTTTGATACTGTCTGGGGGATACGTGTCATTATATATTTGTCAAAACTCAGAATGCACGGCAAGAGCAAACCCCCATGTAAACTGTGGACTTTGGGTGATAACGATGTGTCAGTATAGGTCCATCAGTTGTAACAAGTGCACCATTGCAATTTGGGATTATGATAGCAGGGGAGACTCGGGGCGGGGGGGGGGGCATGGGAGCTCTTTGTACTTTATGCCCAAGTTTGCTGGGAACCTAAAACTGATCAAACGAAAGTAAAGTCTATATTTAAAACCTCCTGCCAGCTAACATGCTTTCTGTAGAAGAGGTCTCACAGACTATGAGCACGCCATGGATGGTTTCTGAAGAAAGAGAGGTGTAGCATGAAGGGAAGAGACGCCTATGAAGTGTATCCTTATTGCAGCCTGGTGCCAGGGCATCCATCTGTTAGCTCTCGTGTACACGCTGCAGCTCTTACCGTCTGCAGCAATCCCTGCAGATGAGCCAGGATAGGGTCGGAGAAGAAAAGAGAGCAGCCCAGCGTCACCCAGATAGAACACAACAGAGCAGAGTCTCTAACTCCAAATCCCAAGCTTTGCCCCCTGACTTCCCTTCTCCCACCCCTCATTTTCAGCTGCTAAGTCAGATCCTCCTATTCACCAGGCCACACAGTGAAGGAACACTAACTGGCAAGGACCATTTCCTATATGAGAAATTGTGCAGCTCAATCTATGGTTCTATAAATCACAGAAATGACACCTAATTTCCCCTGCCAGGATAAACTTCTCTTTTCAAGCCATTCTTCCCTGAATGATGAGAACCCAACAGAACAGCTTGTTAATCTGGGTGACAGGGGAAGACATTTAAAGCCAGCCAAACCCCCCTCTTGCCACACTTACTTCTGCTAATGAAAAAATATTAGAGAAATAAATATACAACCCACCGAGATGCTCCTGCGTGGGGCACTGTCAGCTGTCTGTTTCTCAAGATGTAAAGAGACAAGATGATAAGGTTATATGATCCTCAGGCAAGGAGCTATTTTTCTTGTCAGTTCACCCCATATTTCAGTTCCCATCCATCTAATCAAGGGGATGAAGTGCTAGGTTTCAATGCATTAAAAATAACAGTAAGCATTTTTGAGCAATACCTATATGCCAGACCCAGTGCTCAGTGTTTGCCAGGAAGAGAAGCATTTATTTGCACCACAATGCCATGATTTGGGTACTCCTATCACTTTCCTTATATAGAGGACGAGACTGAGGCCACAGGGAGTTTGGGTTCCTTTCCTATGTTACACAGCAGTATTTGGCAGAGCAAAATTTAAACTCAAGCTCCTCCCATTCCTAAATGCATCACCACAATGAGCAAATTTAATCCTCAGACAAGCCCATATATTAGGTTGTACGGTCTCCATGAAATCTTTGAAAAGGTTGAAACTCAAAAAAGTTTGGGTGATGTACGATCAAGTGACTTGAACAACATCACGAACCTAGGATAATTCAGGGTTAGGATTCAAACACCAGACTGATTCCCAAGACTGAATGTCTCTTTTCTGCCCCATTTTTCCTAAAGACTGAAGATAGGTAGGGGTTGAGGTGCATGGCATATTCTCAGGACAAGCCAGGGTGACAGGTTAACCTTGTTCTTTGCAGTCCTAAGTCCTTACTGGCCAGAACACTCCAGAGTGTGTTTCTAAGAATATGAATTCAATGGGATGCTAAATGATTTTAAAGTTCAAAAAAAAAAGGGGGGGGAGGTGGTTGGAGAGGTTGTCCCTATGGTCAAACAAACTTGGAAAAGACTAGATTAAAAAAAATAGATTGCTCTACGTAGAACTTTCCAGAGCCATTCATATGCTAATGGTCAATAGGAGACCCTAAGAAGGTAATGCATAAAATGCAGCATTTCCTAAACATCTTTGTCCATGGAACTTCCCCCCCACACACATGGCATCTGGGGACCTGGTACTTGGCAGATTCTTCTCCATATTGTGCTCATCTAGATTCTAGGCTGGACACAGTGCTCTCTGCCAAGAGCTAATCAGGAAACGAGAGCTCATCCCAGCTCTGTCAGTAACACTGCAACTTTGGCCAAGTCAGTCTCCCTCTCAGGGACTCAGCTATCTTGTCTATAAAATAAGGGTGTTGAATATTTTTATTGCAGAGGCTCTAACCTTCTGGCAACACCATGAGTGCTAGAAGTATTTGTAACTCCCACTGATGCTGCTCCAGCTCCTGTTGAATCTTCCCCAGGCATCCAGCTCAGGTGTGTGCAGACTAGGCCCTGGACCACTGAGGACCTGAGCCCTCCATGCTTAGCCTCCTGGCCACAGATTCTGCCACGTCCCACTAGGTGGCTAGGAGTCATTTGGACGCCTTTGTGCTGACGTCAGGCCCTCCAAATCGCTGCTTCTCCTTCCAGCATCACCTCTTGCCACCACTCTTTTTAGACTCTATTCTCCAGCCATGCTTTCTCACCTTTAGCCATTTATATGCTATTTCCTCTCCTGGAACTCTTCCCCCATCCCATAATTTCCCCCATTGACTAATCTATCAAGTCTCAGCTTGGAAACCACCTCTTGCAGGGAACATTCCTCGACCCCCCCAAAGCTGGAATAGACCTCTTCCTTTGTAACACATCTTCTCCCACCTTCCCCTATCATAAAACTTATTTTACTGTGTTAATATTTAATTGTTTCAGTGCTTATCTGTTTCTCCTTATAGACTGTGTACAAATTGAGGTTGGAGCCCTCCCGTCTGCTTTGTTTATTATTTAATCCTTAGCACCTGACATGGAGTAGGAGCTGTAATTGATTAATCAATTGGTCTATCACAAATTAATGAACATTAAGAATCCTAATCTTGTATACCTTGTCCCTTTTGGCCTTAGCTTAGAAGATTTCTCCTCTGCCTAGGGACTTAGGATAATTCTGTGTTTTTAACCTTTTCCATGCTCCTATCACACGTTAACTTTACTTCTCAGTCCGGCTCAGGAGATCTAAGAGCCAAAGCTCTTGACTTTTAAGAATCTTCCACATTCTCCAGTAAAATATGGAAGGGTTTTTTCAGCTTTTCACACAAAACATCCCAAATACCAGAAGGGACCAGTGCAAAATTACTTTGAAGTCTCTTTCTTAAATATTCATGCAAATTGAATATTCTACTCTACAATACACTTGAGCTGGTTTTAAAACGATGAAGGTTTCCTCCCCTCAAAATTTTTCTCACAGTGTGATCTTTGGGCCTCTTCCTTCAGTAATGACCTGAAGCACTTACTAGAAATTCAGATTCCCAGGCTAAACTCCGCCACACGGAACCAGAATCCTCAGAGAGGTGATCCAGAATCTGATTTCATATACTGCCAGGTGATTCTTATATACTATTAGTTCAAGAATCCCCTATCTCTTTATCTTGTGGCTTTGGATATATCTTGGTATATCATAGTGTATCCCCCTGGGTTAAGGTACTCCGGTTTGAGAATGAAGACCTATAGGATTTTATTTTAATAGATATCTTTCAGGTATCAGATACAACAGTTTGGCAGTCATATTTGAACTAAATAATCCTGTTGCTTTAGCCAAAGGTAGTGGGACCAAAATTCATTACTTGGCCTAAACTGGACCAATTAGGTTTTTTTTCCCTGGGAATTAGATTCAAATGGTCATTCGTCTGTGAGTGCTTGAACTGGCATGAGACACAAAGCTAGACTTGGCTACGGGGTCTTGGCTTGTTAAGCTACATTCACAGAGAACAGAAAAGTGAGGAGGGGAATTAAAGAAAGAGAGAGAAGCAGAGATGGCAGGCTCCTGAGTTACTGCTGAGAGTAGCTTCCCAGATGTTGGGGGCCCTGCTATGTTCTTTGTTCTTGGGTTACATGAGAAATCACTATATCATTATAGTATTTTCTCCAGTTTTTGCTTAGAACATTTCAGTGGGTTTCTAACTTCTTACCAGTGAAAGAGCCTTGACCAAGAGAAGTATAAGCATTCTGTTCTTGGCCTGGCATACAGGGCCCTTCCCACAGAGATGTCAAACAATCCCTCTAGCCTCATGTCCTACCACCGCAGTCTGCCCCAGTCCTACGTACCAGCTACACTGGACCACTTGTAACATGGACCAGACAAGCAACAAACTTTCTGTCAGCCTGGAATGCTTTTCCTTCATTCTACCTTTGGTCAAATCATGAACTCATTCTTTAAGACCCACTACAACTGCAATCTTCTCTGGAAACTCCTTTCTGATTTCCCAGCAGAACTGATTTCCCAGAATGGAAACCCAAAAGGTTTCCATTGCACCTTGGACAACATATCTGCTAGTGAGATACAATATTTTACTGAATTATTTATTTGTATGCCTATCCTGTCCACTGAACTTTTCCTTGCCTTATTTTACCAGAAGCTCCTTCCACAAGGCCTGTCCCAGAGTAGGTACTCCATAAATGTTCGTTGCATGACTAAGTGTCGTGTGGATGAGTGGCGAACTCTGAGGAATAGAAGACTGGGAGCTCTTAGGATGTTATCCTAGCAGACCTTCTCAGTCACCAGGGCAATAGATTCGCTTACATTGTTCTAAACTATCTCCAGACCATTTGTCCTGCCTGTCACTGAGCTGATAGCAGTTGTGAAAGTGATGAATAGCAGACCAATTATGAGCAACAGGAAACATCAGTTATAACTCCAGGGAGAAGACGCAGCCATATCAGTAGCCTCATCCATCTAATCATGAGTCATCTTCCCAAGGCATCTTGCCTTGTGACCTTGAACTGCCAAGGGCTTCTTAGTCTTATACAAATCCAAGTTCTTCAGAGAGCAGCTCCTCCTCTCAGCCTGTCTCCTACGAGGCGTTGCTCCTGGCCCACTCAGTCCTAGAAGGGAAAACCTGGATGGAACTCACACTTTTCCTAAGGGAAGCTTTTAGTCAAGGCTCCCAGCCCCACCCAATAGGCAAGACCTGTCTTCTAAGGTCTGCTGTCCTTTAACAGATAGTAACTCCTCTCCCCTGTGGTGAGAACATCTGGAGATGAGAGGCGGGTGGGAAGATTTCAATTGGAAGATTTGTCCAAGATTGTGGAGTTTATGTCGCAAAATGCTAGCTTAAGTTAATGGTGAGTTTCTGAGTAAAGGACTGCAAAATTTCCCTTCTGTGGCCACTGGTGACCTCATTTTTCCAGTACGCCCATTTTCCCTTGGGAGGCATCTGAAGGAGGCAGTCACTCCCGCTGATGAGGCCTCCATTCTTGGGCCTGTGGGTGGGGGCAGGGAAAGAAAGGTCAGAGGACAGGAGGGGACATGCTTAGTCTAGACTCAAACTAAGCCTATCTTTGCCTTTGAATGGGAGACTTAGAAATTTAGCTGGGGAGTTATGAAAAGGGGGATTTCTACACTATTCATTGTAGTCACAATTCCATCATGGTATATTGGGACTCTGAAGTCTAGATAGATCCCTTAACCCATAAAATGATGTTATACATGCTGGAGGGACAGCAGGACATGGAGGTTAAGAGTATGGTCTTTGGAACCAAACCCCTGGGTTCAAATTTTAGTGTCATCACTAAGCAAACTGATGAAGTGACTTCAACTCCATGTTTCATTTCCACAAGTGTAAAATAGGGATATATTAATGCCTACAGCAGTAAGGAATGTTTAAGGATCATTTGTAAAGTACCTAAAATAATGCCAGATCTATTACGTGTCTGCACATATATGTATATTTGACAATTAGATGAATGTTGACAAAGCCCTAAACTTGGATGTTCTCTCCATGGAAGCAACATACTTATTATGAATTATTATTATTAATTATGAACATAATAAAGTTATTATTTACGATTATTTATAGATAAAAAGTTACTCTAGGTATATCTATGCTCCAAATCATTTTTATTCTTTTTAACATTTTTTCAGTGGGGAACAATAAATCACTAGAACCAACTGCCAAAAAGACATTAAGATTATCTTTGCCTTTGGGGAAGTATGCCTTTCCCAGTTTCTATGAACTAACTACCCTTCTGGTTTTTTAATCAATGGATGTCTGAGGGTAAGGCAATTACTATTAACTATACACCTACTCTGCGCTGAATGTTTAATCATCCGCTAGAGCAGAAGCAGAAGAGACAAGGAAGAAAAGAAAGAGAAGGAAGGGGAAGTTGAAGAGGAAAGAAGCTGAAACTAACATCGATCAAAGTTTTAATCATACTAGGCATTGCTAAGTGCTTTATATATATAATCTTAGCTAAGCTAACAATAATTCTAGGAGTTACATCATCCTCATGTTATCTTCATTGAGATTCTGAGTAATTAAGTTATATCTCCATAGTACGTAGCAAAATAAGAATGTAAGCTTAGATCTATCTGATTCTTGAACCTTCTTTTCTTTGCATCTATCATCATATGTAATATCCAGAACCATCCTAGGAAGCAAATCTTCTTACAGACTAGACAATGGAACTCAGGTAGGATAAGTCACTTGTGCAATACTACCCAACAGGTAAGCGTAAATTCTGAAATTCAAATCTAGATCTGGTTGACCCCAAAACCTGGACCTTCTCAATCACATTTCACTAAAATGCCTAAAATCTCAAAAATTCACTGATAAATTTGTTTACCTTGAATATAAATAATACCACCTGAATATAAAATACATATCAACATATACACACACACAGATACACACACACACACACACACATACACATGCATACACACACCAATATATACCTACTATAAGAACATATCTATATAGTTTCTCCAGATTCCTTCAAAATAAATATCTGAAAATTTGAGAAAAAACTATGAAAGAAGCAATACGGAGGGGTGGGCAGAGCCTCACTAATGTGTACTCTTCAATCCCAAAGCAGCTACCATACTTCCATTTCCTGATATTCCTTCTATTTTTTGAAAGGAAGTAATAACTTCTGGTAAAGATTCAGGCTGAGCAAACTAAAGTTGAAGGAGTCAAGCTCAAGCTCTTCTAAGAGCAGACTGATGCTTCTAAGAAAGAATTGAGAACAGGGTTTTAGATTGAGCTAACAGAAGGTCCTTGTTGAATCACTTCATACCTGTTAGAATGGCTATTATCCAAAAGGTAGGAAGTAACAAGTGTTGGTGAGTATGCGGAGGTAAGGGAACACTTGTGCACTGTTAATGGAATGTAAATTGGTGCAGTGACTATGGAAGACAGCAGAGAGGTTCCTCGAAAAATTAAAAACAGACCTACCATATAAGCCAGCAATTTCACTTCTGGGTATTTATCCAAAGTAAGTGAAAACACTAATTCAAATAGATATGTGCACCCCAATATTCATTGCAACATTATCTATAATAGTAAGATATGGAAACAACTTTAGGGTCCATGATGGATGAATGGATAAAGAAAATGTATTGAGTGTGCATACACACACAGAGAGAGGAATATCATTTAGCCATAAAGAATAAAATCTTGCCAGATGAACATGGGCGGACCTTGAACAGATATGGTAAGTGAATTAAGTCAAAGAAAGACAAATACCATACGATCTCACTTACGTGTGGAACCTTAAGGGGAAAAAAAGCTCATAGATAAAGAGAGGCTGCTCAGAGGCAGGAGATAGGGGTGGGGAAAATGGGTAAAAGAGGTCAAAAAGTAGAAACTTGAAGTTATGAAATACATAAGTTTTGAGAATGTCATGTACAGGGTTGTGACTATAGTTAATAACACTGAATTGTATACCTGAAAGGTGCTAAGAGAATAGACCTTAAAAGTTTCCATCACAAGAAAAAAAATTATAACTACGATAATGACTGTTAATTATTAACTAGACTTATCGTGGTGATCATTTTGCAATGTGCACAAATACAGAACCATTACGTTGTGCACCTGAAACAATATACTGTTATGCATCAATTACATTTCACTAGAGGAGGAGGAGGAGGACGAAGAGGAGGTCTTTGCTGAGTTCTGAGACAAGAACTTCAATGAGATAGTGGAATAGCTTCCAAGAAGCTGAGAAGTGACTAAGAGGTGAAAACAGAGCAGAAGTTTCACCACCAAGGAAAAGTGAAGAAAAAGATAGTGACAGGAAAGACTGTAGAATCCAAGAAAGGTTATTTGATGATACAACGGGCTGGCCTATGTCAAAGTGTAGAGGAAGGAGCCAACGATGGGGCCGTCTCTACAGCTTACATGTTGAAACTACAGGCTACAGAACCACACAAACATGTTTAAATCCTGGTTCCAAAACTATTGGCTGTGTGACATTGATAAGAGAGTTCTCCTTCTGAGCTTCAGTATTTTCCCCACTCAAAAGTGATGCTTTGAATGCTTACTATAAACATGACACTAAAGACAGAAGCTATTGTGACCAAGGACAAATCCAGAAGTCTGGAAGCAAGAGACTTGGATTTTACCCTTAATTGTGCAGGACATACTTTCAGAGGCTAGTAATCAAGATGTTTGGGATAAAACTGAGTCAGAGTTAAGTTCTTTCAGAGGCTGATAATCAAGATGGTTGGCATAAAACCAAGTCAGAGTTAAGAACACACCGACTTGATGGAACATTATTGAAGGAACAGAGGATGTTTACCAGAACTAAGACCTAAAATGTCTCCAAATACCTGAAGGACTGTCACTTAGAACCAGGAGAGAGGATAGATTTTTATTGAGCTACTTCTATTGCTAAACGTTGCTGCTAAGCACCTTTCCTGGATTATTTTAGTTAATCTGTTATTTTCATTACTTTAGTTAGAAACAACTCTATAGGGTGATGGACACTAGGGAAGGTATGTGTTGTGGTGAGTGCTGTGTATTGTGTAAGACTGATGAATCACAGACCTGTACCCCTGAAACAAATAATATATTTTATGTTAATAATAAAAAAAGAAACAATTCTATAAAGTAGGCATTATTAAGCCCATTTTACTGGTGAGAAAACAGTATCCTAAATTTAATTAATGTGCCCAAAAACACAAAGGAATTTTGTAGCAAAGCTGATATTTGAACCCCCATCTCTTTGATTCCAAAGTATATGCTCTGTCCAGTAAGTCAATAGGTAGTCTATTCACTACAGTTTTGATCAACGGAACTAGAAACAAGGACAGGAAATACATAGGAAAGTATTTTGACTGAATAAAGAAAACATTCTAGTAGTGAGTGAACAAGTTGCTTATTGGGCAAGCTTTACTTGGAATATTGAAACACAGACTCTTACAGGGTATGGTAGAAAAGACTTAAGCAATAGACTGTGGTAGGACTAGATGCCTGGATAATCTCTTGCACTTCTGAGTCTACCTGCTCTTTCTTTCTCATAGGCATTATTCTGATCATAAAACAAAATAATGAAATGTGGAGAAGGAGAAGGGTAAGCAAGAGGAAGAAAAGGAAGGGAGGAGAAGAGAAGTAAGAGCTTGTCTATAGGCAGAAGGCTAAGCATGTTAGGCACCCATCTCATTTAATGTAATAACCTCAGAAGTTAGGTATTATTATCATTAACCCACCTCACATCTGAGTGAACTAGGGTTCGGAATTCCTGGCCAAGGGGCGCCTGGGTGGCACAGCGGTTAAGCGTCTGCCTTCGGCTCAGGGCGTGATCCCGGTGATCTGGGATCGAGCCCCACATCAGGCTCCTCCGCTGTGAGCCTGCTTCTTCCTCTCCCACTCCCCCTGCTTGTGTTCCCTCTCTCGCTGGCTGTCTCTAGCTCTGTCAGATAAATTTAAAAAATCTTAAAAAAAAAAAAAGAATTCCTTGCCAAAAGTCACATAGGAGAAAAGGGATAGCCAGGACTTGATGACAGACTTGACCAGCATCAAAAACAAAGTCTTAACTACTAGATTAGAAAGCTCAAGTTAATCTATTAGATCACCTTGGTCTACGGGTGTATCAATACTGGTTGTGGGAGACTGCCAAGAAGTCAAATCTAGTCAACCTTCTAGACCTAACTACCAAGTTACAAGAAACACAAGGGCAGAGGAACATGTTAGATGATACTATGGGGATGCAATGAGCAAAATCCAGACTGGGGGGAACGCTATTGGACAAACGACCTGTTTTTCTTAATAAAATAGCACAAGGAATAAAAAGAGAGGTATATAAAGGAAGGAACCTATAGATTAAAAGAAACTTACTTATCAGCCAATCGCAATGTCTAGATATTATTTAGATTTCACTTTGAACAAACCTAGAACAAACTTGTACCAAATATATAAGACAATTTAGTAAATGTGAACAATGATTAGATATTTGATGGTATCGAGGAACTGTTAATTTGGAGAGCAAAGTAATGGTAATGGTATTTGAGCTATTTTTTTTTTTTTTAGCCCTTATCTTTGGGAAATATTGACTTTAACATTTACACATAAAATTACATAATGTTTGGGGTGAGAGAGCGGGTGACACAGGCTTGGAATGAGTTGATCATATTGCAACTGGAAGGTAAGAGGTACATGGAGGTTCATGACACTAGTTTCTCTGCTCTTGTATACATTATAGTTTTCTAAACTAAATTGTTTTGGGTTGGGTAGCAGAAGACCCAGGGATTTAACAGTGTCCTCCAAAATGGGAGAATGTGGAGATGAAGCTGAAAAATAAAAGAAACATGTGGTCCCAGGAGAAGCCCCATTCTTCAATGGTTTCTCTTCCTCCCAGGACTTGAGTTTATAGCCTGGAACCCTTCCACTCAGAAATACTAGGAATGACGTGAGTCTGTTGACCAGAGAAAGCACTGCACAGACTGACTGTATAATGGTACAAACTCATGCTGCTTTCAGCTGCATCTGCGTGGTGAATTGTGAGACACATCTGGAACGACTTTTTGGTTCTTAGAGAGAAACAGAGGAGAGAGTAGAACTGTTTGTGAATTCTTCGTGGGCCCTTTGCATCACTGCTGACTGAAGTTATCTAATGACCCAAGAAGAGCCCCCCGTGAACAGGGCTAAACTCCAGAAAGGCCTACAGCTTGCTCTGTTCCTGGAAGCCCAGCACCGCCCCGCTGGGGTAGTCTTTGCATGGTCATGTGATGGATGAGTGATTGTGGGAGAGCTAGAAAAGGGATTCCAGCCTGGTTCTGATATGTGTTAGCCCTTTTGGGCTTCAGGAGGTCGCACCTACCCTTTCTGAGCCTCAGTTTCCTTATCTGTAAAATAAAGTTAATCATCGCTACCTTCATAGGCCTATTGAGACGATTAAGGGGGTCATTGTATGTGAGCGCACCATGTGAGCATAGCAGTGTAAGCTGGTAACTCATTTACTTTTCACTCATTCATTCGTCTACTCTCACTGAGGATTTATTGAATTTCTACTATGAGTCAGGCACGGCACCAGAAGCTGTTGGTGCAATGCTGAGTAAAAGTTTGCCCGGACCCTGTTCTCATGGAGTTTACTCCTTAATGTACAGGACAACCGTTTGGCTCAGTATCAGGAAGGATATTCTAGAAGTGAGGGAAACAGGATGCTTAGGGTCACTGAGCAAGCTGTTTGGGAATGTTCAAACACAAACTTTGCTACATTCGCAAGATGTAGCAGAAAGGAATCAAGAAGTAGACTAGGGTTGGATTAGATGCTTGTCCAATGCCTTCATTCCTCAGTTTACCTCTCTTCCTTCCTCACTGACACTGCTGTCATCATAGAATAAAATAATAAAATGTGAAGGAGGAAGAGACACAGGCACTAATCACTTACAAAACATAAAAGTATAATTAGAAACAGGGGCACCTAGGTGGTTCAGTCAGTTAAGTGTTTGACTCTTGATTTTGGCTCAGGTCATACTCTCAGGGTTGTGAGATGGAGCCCCATGTGTGTGGAACCTGCTTAAGATTCTCCCTCTCCCTCTCTTCCTCAGCGCCCCCCCCCCAACTCACAAGCATGCACTCACTCTCTCTCTAAAATAATAATAATAGTTAGAAACTTTGATAACTGCTATGGAAGAAAGATGAAAAGACTCAAGAAAGGACATAAACAAATGGGGAGCTTATCAAATCTGGAAGCTTCAGGGGCATTGGGGAGTGGCAGTTAACTCAGAAAAGGAGGGGGAGGGCTGACATACACGCCGATAAAAGGGAACAGCAAAAGCTCTTTGGCATGACAAAGCATAGCCTTTCCAGAAACCGAAAGATTGCCAGAGACTAGAAAACAGAAAGCAAGGAGGGTGGGGGTAAGATGAGTTTTAAGGAGTTGGAAGGGCCATCCAAACAGCCCCATGTATGCCAGCATAAGAACCTCAGTCTTGATCCTAAGGAACTGGAAGGCAGTTAAGGGTTTGAATGAGGAAAGTGATGAGAGTAAGTTTTAGTTTTGAAAATTTCACTCTGGCTACAAGGAAGAAAATTAACTAGAGGGAGCAAGGATCCTTGTTAGCCAATGAGGGGACAATTACAATAGTCCAGGCAAAACTTGAACCAGACTGGGTAAAAGTGAAGTTGAAAGAAGAAAAGAAGAAAAATCTATAGGATTTGATAATGGGTTGTAGTTTTAGAGGGGGTGAGTACAGAAAGGAAGAAAAGTATCAAGTATATCTGACTGGTTTCAGAATTACAAAAACTGAGAGAACACAATCAAAAAAGGTAGTCTTTTATGGCAAATGTAGTGTCTGCAGGACTTATACTTGAGAAGCCACTCTATTTCCATTGGATGAAGGGTTTCAACCCTGGAATGAATGCAAGTGAATCAGTATAGACAGTAGAAGTAGCCAATTTTTTCAAAAATTTTGGCCATTAGATAAAGAAATGAAGACACAGTAGCTGGAGAAGATAATATGTAGTGATAGTGTCTTCAGTAAACATTGGACTTCCATTTATGATAATTTAAAGAGTTGAAGGGAAGCAGGTAATAGAGAGTATAGCAAAATCAGAAAAAAGCTCAGGTGCTCAGGTCAAACCATGATTCTACCAGTTCCTATTTCTAGGGCCTAGGGGCAAGTGGTCTAACTTCTCCATGCCTCAGTTTACACAATGGGGAAAAAAGACAATAATAATCCCCACCATGTGGGGTTCATGAAAGGGTTCAGTGAGCTAAGTACATAAAGGGCTTGAGCTGAGCTCCTGGCACAATTGAAATGCTCAGTAAATGACTGTTATTAAAAGTACAAGGGAAAAACATTATGCCATTCTCTTTTTTATCACATTTGCTAACTGAATTCAATGTCCCATGGGGCGGGCGTAGGGGAAGGACGCCCTGTGCTCTGACATGCAAAAATGTCTGCATGTGCTAAGTCTGTATGTCTTTTGTATCTTACTGAAGCTGGTAGTCATCTGGTCCCATGAAATAGCTACGTTTTCCAGTTTTGCAAGCAGGCAAGCCAAGCATTAAGTTCCTCTTTTGTAATTGACCATGAGTGTGTTGAGTAATACGTGGATTATTTCTCCCTCTTTTCTTTGATCTTCCCTCTTGCCAAGGACTGCCTGACAGTCTGGTTTCTGGCCAGTGCACCTCCTCAGAATGCACAGAGATGGAGAGGAAGTGGCCCACAATAGCAGAGATTTACACCAGATTATAAGTACTTGACTTTCCTAATCCTTAAACAAGGAATTCCCTGAAGGAACTTCAGAATGAAAGAGACATATGAACCATGGTTTTGGATAGTGGTTCTCAAGCTCAGTGTGTATTAGAATCACCTCGAAAGCTTGTGAAAATCAAGATTCCCAGCCTCACCCCACCAGAGAAAAATAATCAGTAGGATGAAGCCAGGAACCTGTATTTTTAACAAATGCTTCCTCTATTCCCATCCCAACTGATTGTAAGGGACTTTGAGACACTCTGAAATCCAAGTCTCCATATTCCACTAGGTACTCCTGACCTCACTTGTTCTGCTTTGTTGTTGTTGTTTTTTTTTCTCTTCACCTTCTAATATACAATGTTATTTACTATTCTGATTGTTTGCTTTTTGTCTCCCACACATGCTCCAGTAGAAATTAAGTCTCCAGATGGTCACAATATATGCCTGTTTTTGCTCTCTAATGTATCTCAAATCTCCAGAATAGTGCCTGACCTAGAGGAGACCCTCATAAACACTTGCTAAAATTATTTGAATTGGGTCCCCACACTCCCAGCCATCTCAAATATGAACTTCTGAAGTGGAAACCCAAACTAACTGGTCATCTTATTTAAGTCTTTTACAACATTTGGGTCAAGAACGTTTAGAAAATATGCAGATGTCATGTATCTTTTTTGCCAGGAAAAAGAATTTGGTAATGTATACTTTGGCATAATTTTCTGAGGATGGAGATCCAAAGACCCTTCAAAATCAGAGATCTGCAGACCCCAGATTAATAACCCTTGGTTATTTACACAGCCCTGGTCCCTGAAATTCACCCTTCGATGGTTGCTGTTGTTAGTCACCTAAAAGTCACATTTATTTTTATTTTTTAAGATTTTATTTTTAAGTAATCTCTACACCCAACATGGGACTTGAACCTACAACCCTGAGATCAAGGGTTGCATGCTCTACTGACTGATTCAGCCAGGCACCCCTAAAAGTCACATTTAGTCATGTCCTTCCCTTGACCCAAATCTTGAAGGAGGACTCCCCATCATTTACATGGTTCCCAACTCCCTTGACGCAGCATTCAAAGCTGCCCAGAGCTCAGGCTCCTGCACATCATTTTTCCAGTTCGATCTCTCCCAAATCTCTCAGGCCTGTTGCAGAGTGACTGATTAAACAATAAGCTTTTGGGGCACCTGGCTGGCTCAGTTGGTTAAGCGTCCGACTCTCAATTTCAGCTCAGGGTTGTGGGATTGAGCCCCAAGTCGGGCTCAGTGCTGAGCATGGAGCCACTTGAGATTCTCTGTCTTCCTCTGCTCTCCCACCCCCGCTTGCATGCACTCTCTCTCTCTCTTAAAAACAAAAACACACACATGAGCTTTAGACACAGGTGTCCCAGGCTTGAATTCTGACCCCACAAGTCACTAGCTATGTGATCTTAGATTAATTATTTTTCGCTGTAAAGCCTCGGGTTTTGCTTTTTAATTCGTAAAATGGGCATAAGAGTGCATATTCAAATGTGTTGGGGGGCAGAGTGATATATTATTGATATATAGAGAGTGCATATTAATACACATAAAGCACTTTAAAATGCCAGGCATAGAGTTGGCACTCAATAATTGTTGGGCTTTATTTTTCTGTTATATAGGTTTGGCATATAGTATGTGACATAACTTTCTTTCCCCTTCCTTTCCAATATTCCTTAGTCTAGACCAAGGTTTGTCAAACTTTTTTTGTAAAGAACTAGGAGTAAATGTTTTTGGCTTTGTGCACCATACTCTATTCTGTGGCTACTACCGTACCTTGCTATCGTTGCAGGAAAGCAGCCATAGATGATATGTAAACAAACATGTGGCCACGTTTCATAAATGTTATTTATAAAAACAGGTGGGGCATGCTGGATTTCACCCATGGCTCAGTTTTCCAACTCTGACTTGGAGCAGCTTTGGAACTTTACAGAACTGGGTTCAAGCTTCTCTGAGCCTCAGTGTCCTCATCTAGTAAATAGGGATAACAATAGTACTTCCCTCCTAAGTTGTTGGATGATTAAATGAGATAAAGCATGTAAAGCCCTCGGCACCATTTTTGGCATGTGAGACACATCTCGTAGATGGTGTTATCCTCATCATCAACAGACTTGCCTCAAGCTGTTCCATGATCTGCCCACATCCACCTTGCCTGCCCCAAGAATCTTTTCCAGACTCTCTCTGAGTTTCTTTCTCCCACTTCTCTAACACTGTTGGAATGTCAATTGTATTATTTGAAAATAAGTCATGCATGAATGTAACATATGCAAGTAATTAGAGTTACGTATGTGGTTCTTCTGCTTCATTCACTAGACTGTGAGCCCCTTGAAGGCACAATCTGTGTCTTACTCCCCCTCTGTCATGTTTCCTAGCACAGTATCTGGCACACACTACGCACCCAAGGCAAGGAGATGGTGGCAATGGTGCTGCAGTAATGGTGACAGAGGTTGTGATAATGGTGGTGGTGATGGTGGTGGTGGTAATCGTGGGGGGGGGGGTGTGATCTTGGCTGTTAATTTCTTTTCAAAGAGCAGTCATTTGGAATTCTCTTCTCAGTGAGAGCCAAGAAGTGTAAATAGAGCAAACAAGTCTTTCTGGCAGAGAGAGAGGATCTGCTGGAAGGTCAGACAACCACAACAAGACCAAAATTATACATGGCTCTTCCTAGAGCGGCATGAAAAGAAAAAGAAAAAACAAAACAAAACTCACATGATTGGAAGTCAGGAGACCCGAGCGCTAGGAAAGAATCATCCATCTGTAGAGTATTTTATAGTCCTCAAATTGTTAGCAAAGGGTGTCTTAATTTTTCTACAAGAGAACCCTGTGGGGAAAGTTACGACTATCCATTTTACAGATGAGGAAACGGACTCTCAGAGAGATGAAAGGCATTGCTGAGGCCAGAAGCCGCACCTAACTACTTTAAATTCAGAACTGGCTATGTGACTGAGAGCAAGCCATTCTTCACCTTTAGGTCTTACTTTTACCATTTGCAAAATAAAAAGGTTGATCTATAAAATGAATAGGATATGATTTTAATATCCCCCTCTACTCATCAATGCTGCGGCACTGCAATAAAGTGCAAGATATGTACACCTTTCTCTTTCTAATATTAATTTAAGGAATAAAATTGTTAATAGCTCTCGATGGGAAATAAATTGCAGGTCACAGGAAGACTCTTCTAACATCAGAATATTTCCCTTATTTTCAGGGTAAAAGCTAGATCTGACCCTATCATAGCACCAAGAGGTAGGGGATGGCAGGGCGATAAAGTTAGCCCAGAATTTTCATGGTACAGCTAAAGAAACAGACCAAAACAGTAGAAGCGTTTGTGTCTAATGTCATTTAAGAATCAAGGACAGAGCCTAGTTCAGATTCCAAGTGTCCCAATTCTCTAGTTCTTCCAAAGAGAACTCCCAACCCCAACATGGATAGAGACAGATATTACATGCTTACTCTACAAACAGGTAAAAGTAAGGTCACCCAGTAGTCAATGGCAGAGAAGAATTTCAAATCCAGCTCTGTCTGTCTCTTCACCGTGACACTATTCTGTCTCCCCCACTTGGAGCTGCTTCTTCTTCCTCATCCAAAGGCTAAATTAACAGCCACACAAAGTCTTGTACATTAAGCACTAGCTGTGCTATGGCTTTGGGCTATGTGGGGTCATTTAACAGGTGGAGGAGGAGATTTATGTATTAATCAAACTGTCCATCATAAAGAATTTTTTCCTGCTGTCCTTGTTCTAAATCACAGCATAACATATAATGAAGGGCTCCTTTCCAACTGAGGCACAAGGCATCATCCTTTCGAATGCATTTATGGAGATGGACCCAAGGAGATCCCAACTGTCAGAGGAACTAGTGTCTAATGGTCCCCCGGGCTGTCCAGAGCACATCCTAACCCTGGTCCAGAATCAGAGGCCAGAACTGCCTCGCAGACCTCGGGCAAGTCACACCCCATCTCTGACACGTCCTGACCATGCCATACAATGGAACTTAGAAGTTGACTGAGCACCTCAAATATCTCAAGGACTCGGGAGTTCTTACATAGAAGAATGCTTGCATTCTATATCGGAAAGTGTGCAGGAGAAGGAAATCATTTTGCACATGTGTAACTCCACCTGTGGTATCCCTTACCAACAGAATATGAACTCCAGCAATGTTTATAAAGTAAGAAAATGCTCCTATAATCCCTCCATTCATGATCTGCCCTCTTGGGTTAACCAGTGACCTCTCCCATGCAGACACACAGATCTGACTCTAAAATGGCATGTCCCTAGCACTTTGGGCATCTGCAAAGTTATCAAGTACTACTTAGAAGAGGAAGTACCAAAGGAATCATAAAAAAAGAAGGGTCAAGTTAAGAAAAACAACATTTTTATCATTATCACAGAAAATGTTTGTCCATTACATGCTATGTGCCAGGTACTATGCATTTGTTATATCAGTTGATCTCCATAAAGACTTCATTTTGCAGATGTGGGAACTGAGGTTTGGAGAAATCATTCAGCATCACAGAGTGAACAGGAGACTGAAGCAGGATTCTAAGTGGAGCACAGAGCTTGAGCTACCGGATTCCACTTAGACACAGTCTCTTTGAAGGAAACTCAGAAAGAAACTTACTCGGCCTCTCTGCCTTCTCAGATAGGAAAAGAAAAACCCAGAAAGGAAAAAAAGGACTTGCCCCAGCCTTGCTGTGTCTCAGTGTCAGAGCCCAGGCCAAGGTTCTCTTGTGTTTTATCCATGTGTCCTCTACCTCTGGCTGCAGAGAAAAGCGAAGAGATGGTGAAGCCATGGGAGAAGGAGTGATGGGATTTGCAGGGGAGGTAGAAAACAAAAAATGATCACAAGGAGAGTGGCTACCTTCTTAGCACACCAGCCTCACTCAGTGGCCATATTCCCCTCCTCCACGTCATTTCCACACCTATAGTCAGCCTGTCCCCTCCACTCCTACCCTAGCCTGGCTCCCCTGGAAAAGCCAAATGCACCACAGCCCCTAGGCTGTAATGCACCTTTAAAAGGGTCTACCATTGGGGTTGGGGGCCAGGGAGAAGAAACTGGAGCCTCAAGGAAGCCAGTTCATCAGCCAGCTCTAACGTTTCCAAGCAGGGATGACTAAGAGGAGGAGCCTGCAGTTGAGAAGATGGCACCCCTGCCTGTCTACCCGCCCGAACTCTTCTCTGGCTCCCCACCATCGGGGCCAAACTCCACACCACCATAGACTCTGCAGCTCTTCCTTGCCCAGCCCTGCCACTTGGTCCTCAGCACTGCTCACGGAGCTCCCCTTAGTCTCAGCCCCGGCCACATGGGTTCTCAGTTTTTCAGGGAAATGGGCCGTGCCTGCTCATTCTTCAGGCCTTTGCAGGAGTTGGGTCTTCCACCTTGCTTGTGCTCAGGCTCCTCCCCTCCCCCAAACCCAGTCCTCCACATTCACTTTATGCACCCGACCCCCAAAAACTCAGTTTAAATGTCACTTCCTCAGGGAAACCTTCCCTAACTCCACAAGACCTCCTATCACACACTTTCAACCCACTGGCCTGGTCTTCTCTTGGAACTTTGCAGTCTGTCTTGACTTGCGTGATCATTTCATTCATACCTGTCTCGTCCACAAGACCGTAAACTCTGTGAAGATAAAGGCCAAGTGTTCTCATTGTACTCATCACTTCTCAGGGAATGACACAGTACCTGGGATATTGTAAGTACTCAAAAATACTGAATGAATGAATGAATGAATGAATGACTAGTGCTCCAAGAATTCCAGATCTCCTGTAGGGAGAACAGTGACATCTAGTGACTGCATTCACACTGGGGCTTGTCTGATAACATCCCACCAACTGGCCTTGAAAACATCTCACTGGATTTCCGAAGAAATGGACATTTTGATCATGCCGAGGAAGCTGGCATAGAACCCAGACATGGGGGAATCTGACTCCTACACAAGGAGGAAAAGAACCACCACTCCTCTTGTGACCACATGTGCCAAGAACACATCACCAAAGTCCTGTGACTTAGCTAGGACGGTGCCACATTACAGATGAGAGGAGTGTGGACCAGAAAGGCAGCACTGGGCCAAGATTACAGAGCAGTAAATGAGGATTTTCATTTACCTCCCCCACCAAGCCCTGGAGAGCTTGGCCCCATGCAGCTAACCATGCTGCTTCCCTCATCCACACTAACACAACACTGGTCAGACCATCTCGGTATTCACTGAAGTTTCAACAGCTTCCTCACAGGTCTCCCTCTTTCCACACTTGCATGTTCACACTCAACGCTCACCCTGAAGCTAGAGAGGTGGAGATATATACATATTAGACTTCTTGTTGTAGTTAGTGTGGGGACCTGATGCATAGAATTAAATTATCCATTGGCTTAGCTCATGACTCAAGCTCATTATTGCACCGTGCATGGTTAGGCTTTATGTACTCATCTACTTAGCGTTCATTAATTAGCTAGTTTTAATACTTTAAAAGAACTCCCACAAATCCACCACCCAAAATGCCAGGTAGGAACATGATAGCTCCATGTAATGAGGGCTCCCTCATGCCATTGCCCCGCCTCCCTGACTCAAGACTACCATCACCCTGAACCCTATGTTGACAATTTCCTTGATTCCCTTTTTAAATAGTTTATAGCACCTGTATTAATTCCAAAAATGTAGTGTATTTGGCATCTATCTGTTTTAACTCCAAACAGGGAAAAGGGTATCATGTTATATAAAATATGTTTTTGGGACTTAAGTTCTTCATTTAATATTAGGTTCATTCATCTCATATTAAGTGATATAATAGTTCATTCGTTTTGTCTGTTGTAGAGAATTCCACTGTATTCATATTCCATTGTATGCTTATTTAACTGCACTCCTACTGATAGCCATCTAGTTTCTTGCCTGAGGGCTCCTTCTGCTGCACGAATCTAACCCTATAGACTCCTTCCTGCATATCCTAAGCATCTCACTCCCCTTCCAACAGGATCCAAATTCTTTGAGCTAGTTTACAATAACCTATATGATCAGGCTCCTTCTGACCTCTCCTGCCTCACCTCTGCTTTCGTTCTATCTCTCGATCTTATTAGCCATGGGATGTCTTCCAGTCTTTGTACAGATCCTGTTCTTTTCTGCTTCTGGTCATCTACCTGACACGCTCGCCACCTCCTTACTCTCATCGCCTCTCTGTCCTCTGTGAAGCCCTGTCTGACCACTTACCACCCTCTAGCACTTAGTCCCATAGAATACTATGGTAGGAGGGCATAATCCATAGCATCCTATTGGTTTTGGTCAGGGATCTACCGGACTATCTTTTTTAGAGCCCAGGGTAATCTGGGAGTTGCTCCAGAGGGAAGAGTGCAGACAAAGTAGAGATGCCTTATCCACCTTCCTCTCCCTACTGAAGGAGTCGCATCGCTATTCTTGGTTTTATGGATTGGGGTTCCTGAAAGACTGCATTTAGAAAAAGTGTTCCATGCGGCACTGGAGGAGATAATGCTAAGTGAAATAAGTCAAGCAGAGAAAGACAATTATCATATGGTTTCTCTCATCTATGGAACATAAGAACTAGGATGATCGGTAGGGGAAGAAAGGGATAAAGAAAGGGGGGGTAATCAGAAGGGGGAATGAAGCATGAGAGACTATGGACTCTGAGAAACAAACTGAGGGCTTCAGAGGGGAGGGGAGTGGGGGAATGGGATAGACTGGTGATGGGTAGTAAGGAGGGCACGTATTGCATGGTGCACTGGGTGTTATACGCAACTAATGAATCATCAAACTTTACATCAGAAACCAGGGATGTACTGTATGGTGACTAACATAATATAATAAAAAAAACATTAAAAGAAAAGAAAGAAAGAAAAAAAAGTGTTCCATGATACAATTTTGAAAACCAGTGAACAAATCATTTATACGGTCTCTTCAAGACCAGGCATGCTGTCATGGGAAATGAAAGATGCAAAAAGAGGAAAGAGAGGAGATATAATTTCACAATTAAGCACATAGTCTCTGAAGCAGACCAACTTTGAGCAAATCAGTAAACATCTTTGAGGTTTCCTCACTTGTAAAGTGGGCATGACATTAGGATGAAACATATGGAATTACCATATTTTAAAAAAATTATTTATTTATTTGAAAGAAAGAGAGAGCAAGTGCGTACACAGGGAGGGGCAGAGAGAAACTTTAGTAGACTCCTTGCTGAGCTCGGAGGCCAACATGGGGCTCAAGCTCATGATCCCGAGATTATGACCTGAGCCGAAACCAAGAGTTGAATGCTTAACTGACTGTGCCACCCAGGGACCCCTGGAATTATCATTTTTATAAATAGAAAAATGATCAAATGTTGACAATTTCATATGAGTGAAACCAATATTTACATATAAATCAGATCTGGAGGGATGATTAAATGAGATAATCCAAATATAATACTGAGGCAGAGACTGCTGGGTTTTCAACAAGCCCATATATCTTCTTCCCCAGACCATTAAATAGAGTATAGGTCCCTGTTTTTGTTTGCAGACAGGTGTGCCCAGTGGCTGAGTTCTAGCCAATGGAAGGAGCTGCAATGATATTTGTCACTTTCAGACTTGGCCCACGTAAACTTCTCAGTGTGATTCTCCATGTTCTTTCTTCTTCCACAGCAACTATGGAAGCATCAGGTTGATGACGGCACAAGATAGAACAAGGTGGGTCACTTCTCAGAGTGAAGCCACTCATCACCAAAAACATTTATTTGGGACTCCGCACAAACAATAAATAACTTCTATTATATTAAGCCACTGAGATTTGAGGATTTATTGGTTATAGCAGCTATATATGTACTTAAAACATGGTAAGGAATCAATAAACGTCAGTCATCACCATCATGATTATAAAAGACAATCCCAATGGACAAAGGGCCCACAAGGGCAGGAGGCAGGAAGATTGGTACTTAGATGTGACTTAGCGGCTGTGTCAGGGGAACTCACCTCCTTGGTACCATTGTCTTGGATGAGGGTGTATAGTGGTACCACACGGTTGATTTCCAGCAGCACTGGTGTGGGGCTCAGCTGCTCCTTGCCCGGTCGGCGGCAAAGGTGGCAGGTAGATGGGCAACGGCCTTTCTCCTCACAGCGGATCTCTACACCTGAGATGAGCTGGTCATCCGACAGCATTTGGGCCGTCAGCAGACCTGAGAGGTAGGTGATGAAGGGCATGGACTTGAGTTCCTTCTTGCTGCCCAGCTCTGTGGTCTCTAGAGAGGGAGAAGAATTCAATATTGTTCAAAAGGTCAGACTCTTGAACCCATAGGGTTCAATGTGTTAAGGAAGTGGTATCCCATGGAAAAGAAAAAGGATGATACAGCTGGCCTGATGACTCAGATGTCAGAATGGTGTCTTGTTTTACTGCTCATATTAAATAGCCCCTTACTTTCTTTCTCTGGGCCTCACTTTTTCCATATTTAAAGTTGATTGGTTAAACAAGAGGATTCTCCAAGGGCCCTGTAAGATGTAAATATTCAAAGATATTTTTCCCAACAAGAAATTCCTGTCTACTGTCAATTTACACGAAGTCTACCTGTCTTTTGAAAACTAGCTCCAGTCCTATAATTTTCCATGAAGTTTCATGTAACGGGGGAAACACAAGCTGAAGTCAAGTCAATTTCCATGTAAACCCCAATTCTGCTTGATAATACTAAGGTAACTTGGGAAGGTCTCTTAAGACCCCCAAGCCTGTGAGGACTGATTCTGTAAAATGGGGTTATAATACTAACAAAAACAGTTATGAGCGGTAAATGAGACAGAAGGAGGGGGACCTATCTGGAAGAGAAATGATTTTCCCTTTCTTTCTGTGCTCATCTGTTCCCTTGTTCAAACTTCTTTTTCTCCCTTCTTCATGTGCACACTGAGATCTCATTACCCATGCTCCATTCTGTGCTGTCTCTCTTTATTCATACCACTAGCATTTCCCACCTCTGTGTCTTTGCTCACCTGTCCTACTCTTCCCCTCTGCCTCTTCAAATGTTTACCACCCATCAATCCTCCATTCCAATGTCACCCTCTCCAGGAAGTCTTTTCTCATTGCTCTAGCCTTTCTTCTCTGAATAAGTATTTCTGTTTATAAACCCTAATCTCGTTAAGCTCATTTTTTCATCCCATTTTCTGCTGACCTCCCCAACTACACGATCAGCTTTTGGAGATGGGACAATGTCTCCCACCTCCCGCTCCCCCACTCTGCTTCAGTGTTTAGCATAGAGCTAGGGATGTACTTGAGACTTAAAGAGGGGGATTATAGAACTCTGAATGGCTAGAATGACATTCATGATCTAGTCGAGAGGTTCTGAAATCCTTCTGAGGAACTCTATGGATCAATCCCAAGCAGCATCTCAACGGATAGTTGCAGAGGGCAAGAGGGAAACTGGGTAGATGGAACTCTAAACCCACATCTCAGCTTCAAATAGAGCAGTTCCACCTGTATCTCTTTTACAGAGTGGCCTTCTATGTAAGACTTCGTAAGAAGAGAATGGTCTATGGCTATATCAAAAAGCTTGAAAAAGCAAAGTGATTTGTACAACCCAGAGAGTTCCATTTACATCACAGACTATATGAATGGTGTTCTCAAACTTGTGCAATGCATAATCTGAGTGGCAAAACAGGGGGTCCTGCAATAAGGGGCAGAACTTGGTCCAGACAGCAGCTTCTCTCAAGCCTCGTAAAGTTAAGGCATGCTCCTGCCTCAGTGAAAACAGGGGCCCTGGGCACCGAGGCCTGAGAGAAAAAAGTAGGGTTATCTCCTGCTCTAGCTCTCAGCTTGCAGTGACATGCAGCTGATCTGGAAATGGGCTTGCCAATTAGAAATACAAATAAATGCAGCCTTCATTCATTACTCTCTGGGCCCTTGGGCCTGGGATCTGGGCTCCACCTTTTCTGTCTGGCTGTCAGCAAATGCTTATGAGCATCAGATCAAAGGCTCTGAGGGAGGAAGACAAGGCAAATTCCAGCTAACCAATCCTTCAGAGGGATTAAAGAAGGGTAGTTACTAAGATAAACAAAACAAAGCTGTGAAGAAGGCATCTCAGCAGCTGGGCAGACAGAGACAGTCTTATATACAGACAAGTTGAAAGAAGAAGACGATGATGACTTTTGGAAGGGCAGGCCAGAGAAATAGTTTTGGAGCAGAGTGACTTCAGACTTGGGAGAGAATAACCGTTGAGGGGAGATGGTCAGAGGGCAGTCAGAGCTGCAAGGACATTAGGGGGCTAGTTAACTCAGACTCTGACCCAGAGGTCAGTAAATTAAGTGGTTCATGAGTCAAATGCAGTCCTCTGCCTCTTTTTTTTTTTTTTTGTAAATAAAGTTTTATTGGAACACAGGCACCTCCATTCATTTATGTATTGTGTATGACTACCACGGCACAATTGAGTAGTTGCAACAAAGATGCTGTGGCCCACGAAGCCTAAAATATTTACTATCTGATCCTTTACAGAATAAGTTTGGGCACCTCTGCTCCGGTGCTAGGTTACAGCTGGGGAAACTGAGTTTCAGAAGGAGATTCTATCTCTGGTTACACAGGAATGTGGCAGTATAATGGATTAAAGTAAAAACACTGGACTCAATTAGGCCATCGATACACTTAAATTGTGAATCCCTAATGAGAAAACATAGAGTGGGGCATCTCTTCGCTATAAAACACCTTTCGAAAGCTATTGAAAAAGCATACCTTTGAAAATGCTAATCTGGTACAACCCTCCCATTTTAAACAAGGGGAAATTGTGTCCCAAAGAAAGACTTTCCAAGGTCATACAGTGAGTTAGTCTTCCTCTCAGCACATGATCCCAGTCTCTTCTGTTAACCCATTTATCACTTAAACTACTATTTTAATCTTATATTATAAAACATAGATGGCCTACCCCTCACAGCATCTTGCCATATGCACATTATTTAATTGGGAACGAAATGTGGTGCTAGAAGTAAAAATTCCCTTGATCAAAGAAACATTCAGAGCCACTGGTTAAAGATATAACTATCCATTTAACAACAAAACAAGCTATAGATCTTTGCTGGTCTGTTTTCTCCCAATGAATCTTCTTTCTCTCTCTCTCTTTTTTTTTTTTTTTCAATCTATCAATCTCAACAGGTGAGTTAAAAGCCCATAGTCTAGGCTGACAACTGCTTTGCAGTAGTAATATCAAATTCATAGCTGAACTTAAGGGCTGGTTTTGCAAAAGGAGGGCTCTTGAGTGTCACCTGGTCTAACCCCATTGCTCAACAAATGAAGAACCTGAGACCTAAATAGAGAGAGAGATTTATGTCTATCTTCCATGCACATTTATTAACAGTGATCCTTTTTGTAAAGATTGTACCGTGCTTAAATTATGATCTGGATGAGAGTTACAACAGGGAAGACCATTAACCATTCCATTAATTACTCCTCTGTAGACATTACAATTGCGAAAGCTAATTATTTCTGATCCAACCTCACTCTGTGGCTAAAGTCATCTTCAGTTCAAATGCCAGTTTGTCAGAAAAGCCTTCCCTGAACTCCATCCCCATGCCACCAATCTCTATAGGCCTTCATATTACAGATTCTCGTAGCATCCTGTTCTGTCCATCACCTCTCAAGGCCTTCGGACTGTAAACTCCATGAGGGCAAAGACAGTATTAAGTTTTTCAGATTCCCATAACCCCTTTACATAGAACCTGGAACACTTTGGGCTTTCAGTAATAGTGTCGATAAATATTTGCTGGATATGTATTTACAGAGCCTGATCACTGAGCTATCTTATCAGAGCATCGATAAGTCTAAGAGCCAAGATTTGTGAATTTCAAGACGGACAATTAATTGATGGCTTGTAATCAAGTGACAACCTCTTCCCAAAGTAAAATTAGCTTTCTCAATTGGAAGGTTTACAGATGAATAGCTGATCAATTTGCCAGTTGTTCTGACGTCCTCTGGGTTTTCACATAGGCCCTTGCCATTGAGGGGATGGGAGAATTCAGTTAAAACGGGCTGTCTTTAACAGGCAAGGATAAAGAGCATTTTTGAAGAGACTTATCCTCTGTTCACATTTCCCATCCCTCTGAACAATGCTTCCAAAATAGGATCATGTCTGGTTTTAAGCCCAATTCAGTTCCAATGACACTACAACCCATTCATTTGAGAACCTGCCAACTGAACTCTCTTTTTTCTCCTCCCAAATTCCTGCTGGGTATTATTTTGTTGCCCAAAAAAAAAAAAAAAAAAAAAAAAAAAAAAAAAAAATGCAGCAGCCTCAGTTGAAGTGACAACTCCTTGTTGGGAGGGCAGCCAGGGCTTTTCGGCAGGAGGTGATGGCACTGCTTGCCCTCATCCAGAAAACAAAACAAAGGCAGCAGACTAAGGACTCCTGGGAGAGCCAAAGCTGTGCGAATGTTTGTTCAATATTCGGCAACAGCGCAGGGCGCTGCCTCCCAAGTCAGACAGGCTTGCTTTGGCAATAGGCTTGCACTTGAAGCATTTAAAGGCTCCACAGGGACCAGAGGGGCTCAAATTAGAAACGTTAAGGGTGGGGGAAAGAGGGTGAGACTTTTATATCATAAAGAATGGCCTTTATTACAGCAATGGCCTCCCAGGAATTGCTGAAATGGGATCATTTCTTAGGCGGAGTTACTGTCTCCTGTTGGAGGAAAGCAATTGCTCTGAGGCCTGAGTCAAGGACCCACACAAATATCCTTAACAAAGGGAAAGAAGCCAGCTGAAAGGCCATCAGCAAGGCCTGCGCTTGTGCATTGTGCAATCCGAACTTCCCAGCCTAACAGTCAAGGTCCTGCATCATCAGTGTGCCCTTCATAAGTCATGGCACGAACCTGACTGAATGAGTTCTTGTGAGGATCAAATAAAGTGCCTGGCAAGGGTCAAGCACTCAAGCCATATCAGTTGTTGCTGTTGTTGCTGCTGTGGTTGTTACAATTCTTAGTGCTGCTGCTGTAACAGGATGTGACAATTGAAATTTCCATTGAGACACCAAGATAGAATAGAAATGAAATCCCCAAACCAAGCCCCAATATGCAGAACTTACAAAGGAGATGAATCCTAACTGGTTTCATAACTCCAGAAACCTCAGCCAGAACAAGGAAATAAAACAAGGTCAGAGAATAGGCAGGAGGGATTTAGGAGAGATCTGTTTGAGACAGGCTGTTAGCTAATGTTTCGCGTTTCCAGCGCCCCAGGTGTGACATGTCAGCATGCTACCTTCTAATCCCATTCTGTAAGAAGAAGCCTCAAGAGTGCCTCTCGGAGAACTTGCTGTGTGTTCCCCACAGCGGGAAAGATAGTGGACCAGGGTCCTATTTCACTCGCAAAAACTCTAGTGGCCTGTGGCTGCAGAACAGGACAGGTTGCAGAGTGTGAAAAACGCTTGAGTCCTTCCCTGTACCAGGTGTGAGCCACACAGGAGAAAAAGGGGCCTCAGACATTTCTAAGTCATACCCAAGAGGAATTCTAACAAAGATTGAAGGGTCCCCCCCCAGTGAAAATCACTATGAGGTAGGCCACCAGAGAAACATAGGTGGAGGGGGATTGGTAGCAACCAGCCAAAGAGAAAATGCATCATCCCAGGCCTTCGGAACAGCACCTGACAAAGCCCCCCAGTAGATAGGGCTAGCTTTAAAAACTGTCAAGAGCAGAGAACACAGAGACAGATCTAAGGGGACATAGCAAGGATGACCTTCCTAATCCTTACCACTCTTCCCTCCCTCTCCTTTGACCATGGAAGGAGAGGAAAAAGAAATGTGAGGTAGAAAAACAGAATGAAGGCCAATCTTGCTCTAACCTCTTAATGCCCCCACCACTGGGGAGGGCAAGGAGACTTGATTTGTCAGCTTTAGAGATCTGATTAAAATTCTTGGACTGGGGGCACCTGGATGGCTCAGTCGTTAAGTGTCTGCCTTTGGCTCAGGGCGTGATCCCGGGGTCCTGGGATCGAGCCCCGTGTCGGGCTCCCTGCTCAGCAGGAAGCCTGCTTCTTCCTCTCCCACTCCCCCTGCTTGTGTTCCCTCTCTCGCTGGCTGTCTCTCTCTGTTAAATAAATAAATAAATAAAATCCTAAAAAAAAAAAATTCTTGGACTGGACATCCTAACTCCTGGCTGGAAACTGTGTTAGCAACTTAAAATGTCTATCACTGTTTATTCCATAAAAGTGAAAACAGATTAGACGTATCCTGCTAAAATCGTCATCTAGGAAGAGAAAGATTATCCCACTGAATACATTAAAAGGATTGTGGGAACCAACTCACATGTATACTTTTGAACATACACATATTCTCAGTTTGTATTATCAACTGAACCATTTACATCATCATCATAGTGCTTCTCACATTTTTAATTTTAGTTGATATGCTAGTTCAATTAATATCTGTCTCCCCCACTAAACTGTGAGCTCCATTAAAGTGAGGACCATGGCCTGTTTGAGTGATCATCTGCATCCCAGGCCAGAGGTCACTATATGTAGCGTGGATGGTTTGCAGGTAAATATCTGAATAAAGGAATAGATGAGTCTCTTTCCCTTTAATCCTTTCCATTCCTGTAACAGTTATGAGACTTGAAACTCACCAACTCAATTTATCACCATAGCCTCAAAGGTAGATGGCCTTAACCTTACTTTATTGACATGTAAATGACAGCTTGTAGCAATAATTCTCACTCTTGCACAAGGAGTTGTCTCTGTTGCAAACACTTGGGCCTTCTCTGTTCCTGCCACTCCCAGACAACACCTCCAGGCTCCCCCACCCCTTTCCACTGGCTAAAGCATCTCAGGGGTAAAAGGCATTTTAAAGGTCACCTAGTCAGAAATCCCATCTAATGTTTCATTCGCCACCAAATCATCCTCTAACTTCTTTTTGGAAACTTCTAATGATGTAAAACTCATTATGTTTTTAGGCTTCCAGGTCCATTACGGGACAGCTCCATCAAATCTAGGCCGCTTCCCATCCTGAAACTGTGTTTCTCCTTCTAAGCGTCAGACCCAAACTTTACGAACTTTATGGTATTTGGATGCTCTATCTGAGGTACTCAAGCCTGCCCCCTACTGGCAGGTCATGCTAAGATTAATCAACTAACTGGGTAGATGAATTCCTGATCCCAGGAAACGTGGGGCATTATCAAGTGGCTTCTGATAACGTGTATGTGTCTCAGTATGGATAAACGGGGGGGGGGGCACACCTGTGCAAAAGTGCAGGCATATTTAAGGAACAGAAGTGAAGGCAACAGCGCAGACTCTAAAAAGAAGACCGGTCTACAAAACTGCCAAATCCTAGGACAACTGATCTCCTGATCTAACCTAATTCACAGCTTCTTCCCAAAACATACAAGTAATAAGCTCAATTGCAGAGGGGCAGCGATAGCACAGTGACTTCCCTGGGTTTGAATTCCACCTCTTCCATTGCCAGGTGGGAGATCTTGGACAAGTCACTTAAACACTCCGAGGCTCCATTTTCCTATCTGTAAAATGTTAATAATGTTAGCACCTAAATCTTGGAATAATTGGAGGATCAATGAGAAATAGAACCCAATGAGGAGTTTACAAATTCTAGGGTGTACAGAGCATCATCAGAATCATCTGTTCTACTCTATGGCCAACAAATCTTTGACAAAGCCGGAAAGAATATCCAATAGAAAAGAAGGATGGTCTCTTCAATGAATGGTGCTGGGAAAATTGGACAGCCACATGTAGAAGAATAAAACTGGACCATTTTCTTACATCATACACAAAGATAAACTCTAAATGGATGAAAGACCTCAATGTGAGACAGGAATCCATCAAAATCCTAGAGGAGAACACAGGCAACAACCTCTTCGACCTCCGTTTCAGCAACTTCTTTCTAGACAAGTCTCTAAAGGCAAGGGGGGAAAAAAAAGGCAAAAATGAACTATTGGGACTTCATCAAGATAAAAAGCTTCTGCTTTTTTACCAGTCAACAAAACTGAAAGGCAACCTACGGAATGGGAGAAGATATTTGTAAATGACATATCAGATAAAGGGCTAGTATCTAAGATCTATTAAGAACTTATCAAACTCAACACCTAAAAAACAAATAATCCAGTCAATAAATGGGAAGAAGACATGAACACACGTTTCTCCAAAGAAGACATACAAATGACCAACAGACACATGAAAAAAATGCTCCACGTCACTTGGCATCAGGGAAATACAAATCAAAACCACAATGAGGTACCGCCTCACACCAGTCAGAATGGCTAAAATTAACAAGACAGAAAACAACAAATGTTGACAAGGATGAGGAGAAAGGGGAACCCTCTTACACTGTTGGTGGGGATGCAAGCTGATGCAGCCACTCTGGAAAATGGTATGGGGATTCCTCAAGAAATTAAACATAGAGCTACCCTATGACCCAGCAATTGCACTACTAGGTACTTACCCCAAAGATACAAATGTAGTGATCCTAAGGGGCACCTGCACCCCAATGCTCATAGCAGCAATGTCCACAATAGCCTAACTATGGAAAGAGCCGAGATGTCCATCAAGAGATGAATGGATAAAGAAGATGTGGTATATATGTACAATGGAATATTACTCAGCCATCAGAAAGGATGAATACTTACCATTTACATTGATGAGATGGAACTGGAGGGGATTATGCTGAGTGAAATAAGTCAATTGGAGAAAGACAATTACCATATGGTTTCACTCATATGTAGAATATAAGAAACAGGGCAGAGGACCATAGGGGAAGGGAGGGAAAACAGAATGGGAAGAAATCAGAGAAGGAGAAAAACCATGGGAGACTCTTAACTACAGGAAACAAATTGAGGGTTGCTGGAGGGGAGGTGGGTGAGGGGATGGTGTAACTGGGTGATGTGATGAGCACTCGGTGTTATATGCAACTGATAATTTATTGAACACTACATGAGAAACTAATGATGAACTGTAAGTTGGCTAACTGAATTTAAATAAAAAAAGAATTGTTTGTTCTAGCCCTTGGTCTTCACCTCAGCATTATTCAGTTCTTATATGCAAGTCTGAATCTGTAAATCTTCCCTGGTTATCTGCTGGTGATTTAACCACACTGTCAGGAATTCCTCTTTAAACTACCCACTTCCTACCTAGTGGAACACAGTAGACAAAGGTAGAATTGAACACTTAAGTCCAGAGCTACTGAGTGAAGACTACCTGATTTAGGATCCTTCTGGGCAAGTCACTACCTCTCCAACCTTGGTTTCCTCATTTGTAAAATGGGGACACTAATTCCTCATTGAGCTGCTCTGAGTGTCAGGTAAAAGATGCAGCCCTAGCTGGTTTACACCTATGATCTCATATGGTTCTTGCTATCACGCTACAAAGCAGGGATCATTGCCCCCTTTTGCGGATGAGGAGACTGAGGCTCAGAGTGACGTGCTAGAACCTTACAAGTGATAGTATAACCTTACTTATTTCAAGTGAAAGCAGTTAAATCTCTGAGGAAGCAGTTAGATACTTTGAAAGTCATACTCTCTGCATGGCAGGGAGTGGGACCCCTGGACCCTTCCCTGTACCCCATAGTAGTGGCTAATGTCATTTGTTTGTTTGCAAATTAGAATCCTTTAGATAGGTATTTTTTTTAAGTACTAAAATATCCATATGGCTCTGCTGTGTTGTTTGTCCTAAAGAAAGTAAGGGGCAGGGTAAAGAATTCCAGTGCATCTCAGTGGACCCAAAAGTGGGCCTTCCCAGAGAATAAGAGAAGGTTCCCTCTCCCCCTCCCAGACTTTTATCTCTCTTGCTGTTAAAGGAACAATTAGCATTGAAGCTTATCATTTATTCCTGTCTCTAGTGAGATAAGGTGGGCTGTGGTCAGTAATGGGAAACTGGGAAAGAAAAAAAATGCCATGTGTGATCTCCTGCTGCCCTCTAGTGCCTGCTTAAGATGATTGCTCTTGGGAAAAATTTGTTCTTCCATGTCAAAGAATGATTACTGTGTGCAAAGCAACTTTCTAGGCTGAGGATAGCAGGTACGACAGTAAAGGCTTGGCTCTAATACAAGGAAGCCTAGTGTAATGACTATGAGGGTTATGAACAAGAATTTGGTTAGAAGGCCTATTCAGTGCCAGGTTTGGAGCCAGGCACCGGTGGGGCGCTGGAAGGGTGAAATTATGAACAATGATTTGTTCCAATCCTAGCGGTACAAGTGTAGAGGTTTGATTGAGTGTACCAGCTAGGAAGGAAGAGCCAGAAGAGAAGGATGGGGGAGAGACTGGAATTAAGACAGAAAAGATAATCAATGGAGGAGGATCCTACAGGAACTAGGAAGAAATGAGCTCCCTAGGTAACACTGGAAAGGATGTGGTCTTAATGTAAGACAAATCTCAGTTGGCATTTTATCATGAGACCAGAGCCTCTGGGTACAGCTATGCAAGTTGATACTGCACAACAGTGACAAGGCAAGGGGGCTGAGTGGGGACTGAATCCAGCCTCACCCCACTAGCCATGCCTGTGCCCACAGAATTGAATCCAAGTGGAAGAACACTATTACCTAATTTATACAAAATCCAACTTATGGGCTAGCCAAGGCCCTGCATATAACCATGGACAAGCTGTCAGAACCTCTGCTCTATTATGTGCAAAGTAAGGCTAGTATCACCGATACTAATACAGAGTTCTTAGAATTTGAGATAATGTATGCCCATGCCACCCAAGAAATTTCAGTTCTTACTGTAATTATAACAACCCAGTTTTATTTTTTATTTTTATATTTTTTAGAGAGAGAGAAAGAGACCAAGAGACAGAGAGAGAGGTGGCAGGGGGAGGGGCAGAGGGAGAGAGAGAACCCCAAGTAGAGTCCAAGCCCAGTGTGGAGCCCGACACAGGGCTCGATCTCACAACCCTGATATCATGACCTGAGCCAAAATTAAGAGTCCGACACTTAACCAACTGACCTACCCAGGTGCCCCAATCTAGTTTTATTTTTAAGATGTGGTGGGATAAGTCCTTGAAAAAGGTACAAGGTAGAAAGGAAATTCACATTTCCTGAGCTTCTATTCCTCTTTGTCAAGCACAAGACATTATGAATCTCACTGGCTCCTCATAACAGTGCTTTAGACTAGAAGTATTACAATTTTTATAACCATATTTCACAAATGACAAAACAGAGGTTCTGAGAGGTGAGAGACTGCAGCCAAAGTCCATTACGTGTTCAGGATGCCTCCAAAGCCCATTTTCTGTCCAATGGAGCACAGAAGCATCATTAACAGGAGGACTGCCTTCATCTGCTGGGATCCCATTCCCATTCTCCCTCTTTCTTAAAAAACTCTGCTCAGAACTTATCCCCTCAAGGAAGTATTCCAAGATTAGTTATTCCTCAATTCCTTTCTCTTCCTTCCAATAGCTTCTTAGGCTAGGGGTCAAGGATGAAACGCTCAGAAGGTATCATTCCAGGACAGGGCTTAGGGAACTGGAGGTCTCTGGGATGCCAATAACCTGCTTCAGATGGAGACTCCCAGATCATCCTGCTTGGGCATGACCTTGACACAGTAGAGCAAACCAACGAGGCATGCCAGGCACCCCGGGGCCAGTGGGAGGTTGCCAGATGTGAACATCAAGGAGGGTTTGACCCTGGGTGGGGTCAGTTGGAGGCTTTGGTGTGAAGAGCCATCAGAAAACAAACTTTCACCCTCTGGCCACTTCCTAGGACATCCCGTCTTGTTGCCATCCTTCTAACTCTTTATTTCCACTGAAATCTTAATACTCTGGTTAGAACACCATCTTTAAACGTATTGACAGGCAATGCCTTTGGAGAACAGATTCAAGGTGAGTTCTTCTCCCATTAGCATCCCTCCCACCTGTAGCCGTGCTGCTAAGGGTAGGGAGAGGAACTAATGAGCGCAACCATCAAAAACATAAAACAAAATACCAATAAAGGGCTAAGACCCAATAGGGACTCCCTTTCTTATTGCTGAGGTAATCAGTAAAATTAATATTAATAATAGCTATGATTTTATGGGGGCATATTCCAGGTCAGATGTTCTGCTATTTGCTTTGCATACATTGTCTCCTGTGGTCTGTAAAATCCTAACAACTGTGAGAGGTAGGTTTCCTTATTGTTATTTATTTATTTATTTATGCGTTTATTTTAAGTAGCCCAATACGGGGCTTGAACTCACAACCCTGAGATCTGAACTCAAGACCTGAGCTGAGATCAAGAGTCCGATGCTTAACCCAGGCACCCCCCACTTTACCACTTTTTAAACGTGAAGAAATGGAAGCTCACAGAAGTGAAATCAGGGGTTGGGGTGAACTGCACTTCAAGCCATTCTGATCTGTTTTACTTCTAAGCACGTGTCCACTATCTTAAGCTGTGTCCAATCTGCTAGACTACTGGCGATTCAGGGCTAGACAGTTATAAATTCTGAAAATTTAAAGTGCAATTTCTGCTACTTCTGCCCATTACGTCATGTTGATTAGAAATAAAAACCTTAAAATAAGACTCCATGGGCAATCAATAGGTAATTGGTTGAAAAACCATGGTGCATCCACACAGTGGAGCCTACGTACTTAAAAAGGAATTAGGACAATCATTGTATATAATACGGAGTAATCACAAATATATTTCATTAAGTGGAAAAAGCAAAGTGCAGAGCAGTGTTTGTAAGTGCTTTCTTTTGTACAAGAAAGAAATATAAATATATATACATATTATATAAATAGATTTCTATATAATATGTATATATCATCTATATACAAATTAGATAGATATAATTTCTCACTAAGCAACACTGGAACAATTAACCAAAACTAAAAAAAAAAAAAAAAAAAAAAAGGTTAACCACAGAGGGAGCAAGGAAATAGGGTCAAGGAGACGCAGATAGAAGCCAACGTTTTTTTGAGTGAATCTTTTTTATGTTTTAATTTGGACTCACATAAAACTATTATATAATTTTTAAATCAAAAAAGACAAAAACAATCTGTAAATTATATGCAAACTGAAAAAAACTAGCTATATATCAGTATGTTGGCATAACCACACAGAGAAAATAATTCTTTTAAGTGGCTTTAAAATACAGTATTTTGATTGCATATGTTTAGCGAGAATTATTCCAAAGGAAAAAAAATGATCTGCAAATAAATCTTAAACTAAATGTAATGTATTGATTGCTAACTATAATATTAGTATGGCTATTTTTAAAGTATTATGCATATATTGTGGACTATAGCAAATAAGCCATTACCTTACTATCATGAGGAACTAACATTATTAAGTGTAAAAGGCAACCACCTCATGTATACAGTCAAAGAAGGTGAGAAAAATTCTGTACACTCTAATGCCAACTGGCAACCATATAAACTTATAATTCATTTTATCTTTTAATAAATATTTCATAGTTCTCTCCACGGAAAAGACCTAGAAATAACAGCAACCTAATAGCAATAATATTCTTAATGCCTAGACTCTTGTTTTGAAGTACCATTTCCCACTAAAAGAAATAAAAGATTCTTAGAAAAATTCCTTATTCCAACTCTGGAATAGGTATGGTACACGCTGAGCCTGGGACATCTTGCTGTGCCAAAAAGAGAGATCTGCCAAAGACTAATGTGGTCATTTCAAAAGGACAGAGAAGCCCATCTAGAGGGGCTCACACTGGCCTAACATTGAATAAACGGAACATCAAAGAGAATAATGACTGCAATTGATTGAAATAGATCAAATAAATAAGTTTCCTGTAATTCATAATGTACTTCAAACCAAAACCAAAGCCAAAGCCAAAACCAAAAAGCAAACAAAGCCTATTGATCACCATTGGGGATGGCTAGAAAACTAGGTCATTATCTGAAAATTGAGTTAATCAAGCTTTAATCCTATGCCTTGGATTTCGGGGTAACTACCTTTTTCTTTAGGGCAATACTGCAGGCAGAGAGAATGACAGAATTAGGAAATTGCCATTTTGCAAGCTCTAATAAAACAAGAGATCTAGACAGCTATCATCAATGAATCCTAAAGCCATTAGGAGAAAGGCTGATGGGAAAATGTCTAATCAGTGGATCAGACTTATACCACCTGACCTGCTGATCAATCCTAATATCACTGAAAGTAGTAAACCAGACAATTAAGTACCTTTGATATGATGCCAGAGGGAGCACACAGCATGGCCTGTATGCTGATGTTCATTGGGTCCATGGATAAAATTCAAGGGTCTGTGAACTTGTATAGGGAAAAAAATACATCTTTAAGTATCCTGTAAATGTAATTTAGCATTTCCTTTTTTTCTTTTTAAGGTTTTATTTATTTATCTGACAGAGAGAGACAGCGAGAGAGGGAACACAAGCAAGGGGAGTGTGAGAGGGAGAAGCAGGCTTCCTGCCGAGCAGGGAGTACAACGCAGGGCTCGATCCCAGGACCCTGGGATCATGACCTGAGCCCAAGGCAGACGCTTAACGGCTGAGCCACCCAGGCGCCCCTAGCATTTCCTTAAATTATGAACGTAGGCAACAAACTATAGTAGTGTACCACTTCCTATGACTTTGACACAATCAAATTCACATATATTTCTATTACATTACGGTTGCTATAAATATTTCTAAATACTTAGATTCAATACTACTTAGCAATTATAAGTTATCAGATTCTCCACTCGATCTTGTCATTAATAAAGAAGCACATATAGTACACTACAGATATGTTTTTTTTTAATATTTTGATAACTATATCTTGATATAATTTCTTTCTTCTGTGGTCTCCATGAATTTAATTTAATGAATTTAAAAACATTATTCTGATATAAGTGGGTCTATAGTTTTCATCATTCTACAAAACAGGTCCATGGGACAAAAAAAAAGTGATGAATTCTTAGGCGAAAAGAACAGATTAACACAAAGAGAGAGCCATTAGCTAAGTCTGCAAAGGTAGGTAATTGTAAAGAACAAATGAGTCATTGTCTTCAACAAATAATGGCATGGGCAAAATTTTAGGTGTGAGTATTACAGACTAAAGGAGACCTAGTACAACCTGTAGACATTTTGATCCTTATTTAAAGACACCTATTAAAAAATACATATATATGAAAGCAATTAAAGACATTTGAGTATGAATTGCTAGATGAGATAATGATGCTGAGAGATTATGTTAAAAAAATAATTGTCTGTTAGAGATACATACCGAGGTATTTAAAGGAGGAATGATAGGATATCTGGGATTTATTTTAAAAGACTTCAGCAACAAAAAACAAATTGGGAGTGAGGGATAGCTGAAGCAAAATCAGCAAACTATTGGCAACAATTATTGCAGGGTGATGGGCACACAGGGATCCACTATACCATTTTCTCTCCTTGTATGTGTACTTTTCTCGATAAAACACAGAGAAGAGAGGGCTGCCAAAGGATTACACAAAATCAGTAAAGACAATGACTGCTGGGGAGTAGAATGAAGAGGAATTCTTCATATCTACAGTAAGTACTGCTTTGATGCTTTCTTCTCAATGCATTTTCATTTGTATTATGTTTAAAAATTTTTAAGTAGCAATCAAACGTTCCTACTTTTGTTAAAATAAATTAGAATAATGGTTAGCAGTGACATGAGAAGAATATATAAGGTAGAGATGGGGGAGGGCTTTGGGGAAAGGAGACTATCTCATTGTCTACTGCCACCCAGTGTTACAGATACCAGTTGATGAAGTGGGCAATGGAAGCCACTTGAGATAACAGGACATGTGGAATGGGGTTGAGATGTGTGACTTAGCAGAAATAGGGCCCATGGGAAATGTTCCAGCAACCCTCACTCAGCATTGTGTTGAGTTGAGGCTAATGACACTACACAGGGAATGTTCTTCAAATGCTACTAACATTTATCAAGCACGTACTCAGTCAGTATTTGATTACTGCTGACCTTTGATTGTATGCACTAGTTCAAGCTATTAGAAAGTGGGTCTGGCCAATACACAGAAATGTGCATGATATTAAAATAAAGTTTCAAAATTCTGAACCAGCTGTTTCTGTATCAGTTCAAGGAAATTAAAAAAAAAAAATCTTTCCTCCACAAGAACATTTATGCATTCTTATTCGTGATGGTTAAATGTTCAATAATGGGCTTGTCAACCTGACAAAGCCTTATGTAGCCAGTTTGACAACTACGAAGGCCAGAAAAAAAGTGATTTCAAACATTTTCCTATATTAAGTAAATATAAAAACTGATATTTATTAGAAAAACATTTTGGGGCACCTGGGTGGCTCAGTCTGTTAAGCGTCTGCCGTCGGCTCACATCATGATCCCAGGGTCCTGGGACTGAGTCCTGCATAGTGCCCTCTGCTCAGCAGGGAGCCCGCTTCTCCCTCTCCCTCTGACCCCCACTCATGCATGTTCTCTCTCTCTCTCGTGCTCCCTCTCTCAAATAATAACATTTTTAAAAAAGAGAGAGCGAGAAAGAGAGAAAGAACAAAGAAAAACATGTTTTGGATACCGGACTTGGTCATAAGTATGCAGGGACAAATTAAAGGAGAACCTTGTAAATCTTTATATTTATACGAATATAACTAAGATAATGGCTATATGAAGGTGACAGATAAAGCTGACTCTTTTTATATGCTCTTTTTATGCTGTAAATTTAAATTGAATTACAACGTCTATTGAACACTTACATGTACTGGACGAAAGCCAGTTTGAAAAATGCACAGGTATTGAGTATGGCATATGCAGATCAAAATCAGAGTATTAGCAGAAAGTAGACTAATGACAGACAGACAGACAGATGGTAGATAGAGAGATACATAAATAAGAGATTGAAGAAGAAAGGGAAGGGTGGGAGAGGGAAGGCAGGTGGGAGGGATGGAACCTTTAAAACAGCCTGGAGTGGTTTTATCTCCTGATAATGCATGGTCTATTATAATCTCTTCCATTTGAGTAACTTGCTTTTAACAAACAGGATATGGCAACAAGGGATGTCACTTCGGTGATTAGGTTTCAAAAGACTGTGTCTTCTGTTTTGCTCAGACTCTTTCTTGCTGTAATGAAACAAGCTCTCACGGAGCGGCACATGTGTCAAGGAACTACTGAAAGTCTCCAGCCAAAAGGCAGCAAGAAAGTGAGGCCGTCAATCTAACAACCCTTGAAGAACTGAATCCTGCCATCAACTATGTCAATGATCTTGGAAATGGATCCTTTCAGTCCAACAACCCTTCAAGAACCGAATCCTGCCATCAACTACGTCAATGATCTTGGAAATGGATCCTTTCAGTCCGACAACCCTTCAAGAACCGAATCCTGCCATCAACTACGTCAATGATCTTGGAAATGGATCCTTTCAGTCCGACAACCCTTCAAGAACCGAATCCTGCCATCAACTACGTCAATGATCTTGGAAATGGATCCTTTCCCCGTCAAACCCCAGCCCTGGCTGATGACCTGACTGTAGTCTTACGAGAGACCATGACGTAGAGGATCTAGCTAAGCTGTGCTCAGATTCCTGACTCACACAGTCTGTGAAATAAGAAATGTGTGCTGTTTTGTTTCATGAACATAGGGGAAGGGGAGGAAGAATAAAATAAGATGAAAACAGAGAGGGAGGCAAACCGTAAGAGACTCTTAACTCTAGGAAACAAACTGAGGGTTGCTGGAGGGGAGGTGGGTTGAGGAGATGGGGTAACTGGGTGATGGGCATTAAGGAGGGCACATGATGTAATGAGCACTGGGTATTATATGCAAGTGATGAATCCCTAAATTCTACCCCTGAAACTAATAATACAGTATATGTTAGCTAAATTGAGTTTAAATTAAAAAAAAAAAAAAAGAAATGTGTGTTGTTTTAAACCACAACACTTTGGGATAATTTATTATTCAGTTTAGACACAAGTAATAGTGCTAGACAGATACAATTTTATCATATTGTTTCATGGAAATTTTAACAATTTTATAACCTCTAGACTACACACACTTTGTTAGGAAGCATTAGTTTTAATTCCTTCCGTTTTCTCCCTTAGACTCTATAAGCACAAAGTTCTCTTCCTCCTCTGAATTGTTCGCTAAGAAGAGGAAAGGGGAAAATATGTTTTCGAGAATAGTACAAGTTACAGTAATGATAATAATGATGACAGTAGCTAACATTCCTAGAACACTCACTCTCTACCAAGCAGTGCTCTAAAAACTTGAGCTCTACCAAGTGATCCAACATTCACAGCATTCCTGTTACTCCCATTTTGCAGAGGTCGAAAGCGAGGTACAGCAAGGCTAAGTAAATTCTCCAATTCCACAGCTTGTCATTTGCAACAAGTTACCACAATGCTTTACTTCAAATCATCTTTTCATCTTTTCCCCAAAATAACTGTCCAGGTAAGGGGGACTGAGGTTCCCACCAGGTCTGACTCCAAAGCCCTTTCTCTTTCTACCACACAGTGGTGGACTTAACAAGCAAACTAACTTATTTATAATAATAATAATGATAATAATAATAATGATGATGATGATGATGGCACTAAAATGAACATTACTACACATCAGGCAACATCCCAAAATATAAATGCTTCATATCTGATATCTCTCATTTTCCCACACACCTCCCCCAAATCCTGTGGGTTATCTATTGTTATTCTCATCTTTAAGAAAATAAAAGAGATGTTAAATTAGAAATCTTAGCAAACGGAGAAACTAGTGCTTATTTCATAGGGTGATGCTATAGGTTGAACTGTGTCCCCTAAAGAGATAGGCTGACATCCTATACATCAGAATGTGACTTTATTTGGAAATAGGGTCATTGTAGATGTAATTAGTTAAGATGACATCACACTCAGGTTTTAATGAGCTGTGATGGTGGTCACACTTAATCTAATATGACTGTTGCCCTTACAAGAAGACACAGACACATTCATTGAGGAGAATGGCATGTAAAGATGGAGACACAAAGAGGGAAACTGATCCCAAGAAGATGGAGGCAGAGATATTGGAGTTATGCTACCGCACGCCAAGGGATGCCTGTGGCCACCAGGAGCTGGAAGAGGGAAGGAAGCGTCCTCCCTTAGAGACTTCAGAGAAAGCCTGGTCCCACTGACACCTTGATCTCAGATTTCTAGCCTTCAGAACTGTGAAAGAATAAATTTCTCCTGTTTCAATCCAGTGTCTGATACTTTGTTATGACAGCCCTAGGAAATGGTTACAGGTAGTTTTAAAGTTAAATGAAAAAAAAAAAGGTTATGTTAAAATGCTGAATAAAGAGTATTTGAAATACTCCACAAAGAGTATTTTAAAAATGTCTCTGTGTATGAGGAATGCTAATATTGTGCCAGAGTATACAAAGCCACGAAATTAAATGAGAGCCTTTTCCCAGGGTATTTATTTTACTCTGAGATTTTTGTGGGAAGAATGGTAATTAATTTAATTGCTAAGTAATTTAAACATTTTTTTTAAAAAAAAGGACAGTCAAACAAACATTTTTTTTCTTAAGAAGAGAAAGAAAGGGGTTTTCGTCATGGTCATTACTGTTCTTTAAAGGCATGTTTGTTTGGTATCTCCAGACTGTCAGAGGAGTACCACTAGGCTCCTCTCTGAGTGGGGAAACATGGGTATAAAAACATGATGAGTCCTGAATTGAGACTTTGGGGGCCAGGAACTGTGGTTTTCAGCATACAGAGTGGTAACTCCCCATCTGGTCTGAGAAGAGGGTATAGGTGAGGTCATAAGTTTGGGAAGAAACTATTTGACAGCAACTCTCCCATCTCCCCAGCCTGCAACCCAGGGACTGGTAAAAGTACCCCAGGTCCCTATCCAGAAAGGTTTCTTGCCATTCCGGTGAAACAGGCCACTCTGACTCTCCAACATGGCAGAAACTCAGGGCAGAAGGCAATTCCTGCTGTTCCCTGGCAAGGCTGCTCAGAAGAGCTCATTTGAGTGTTTTTGCCTTGACAGGATCATGCTCTGTGGTCATAATGACAGCCAGGATTTGCCCCATATTCCTTGACTTCCTAAGCATTACCATCTCTCCTTTTCTTTTGATCCTTATAAACAGACCTTAATAAAATAGAAAGATAGCTGGAGTCATAAGAGGTGAGTAGTCTTTGGACGGTGGTTCAGTGCACGCCCATGGGTCTAACCGGCCTAGGTATCTCAGCCCTACAACTTCCTAGGAGGCTAAGGTAGGCAAGCTATTTAGTCTTGCTTGAGTCTCAGATGCCTCTTTGTAAGAGAAAGCTACTGATATCTACATGAATCACTGCTGAGGGGATTGTCGTATGTGACACTATCTATGAAGTGCCTGGTATATTGATGGTGTTCAAAAAATGGTCCCCTCTTACCCAACTGACCCTTCTGAGTCATCTTGCAGCTAGAATACATGTAAGTCGGACAGGATATGTAATTTGCTTAAAGTCACATTTCTGAGTCTGACTCACTTACTCAGCAACTCTCCCTTGCTGGGCACTGTGCTAACAGACGCAAGCATTCTTCCTCCCTTGGCCCTAAAGGGTTCTGTTTGTACCCACTGGCTGGCTGCCACTTTTGAGCAAAATCTGCCCCAGGGCCCTTCAGTCCCCAGCTGGGCTCCCTCTTGGGCCCACTCCTGACTCAACTTATTCCGGGTCAGTCTAATCAAACCCTGGCTGGCCATGGACTGCAAATGTATCTCTGAGGTCTAAGTAGCCCCAGAGCTCTATCAGGCATTCACAGCCCCTAGGCCTGTTCAAAGTATGCCATTAAGTATACCGACCCAACCTCCCATGACCTCAATATCTGAAACGCATTAGGGTTTCTGGAATGGGCAATCTAAAGAGTGTTAAGAGCTAATTACATTAAAAAAAAATAACCGTTAATTAAGTGCAAACCACTATGTACTCATAATCTTAGCTAATCATCATAGCAAAACTTATTTCTATTTAGAAATAAAGAAATGGGCCCATGAAGAGGTTAAACAAGATAATCAGGGTGGATTTTCATCCAGTCTCAGGTCCCAGGCTGGGCTTTATCCTCTTGAACACATGGCCTTGCTGTTGAAGCACCTGGGTGTCAGTTGCTTATCTAAATAGGGTGGTTATGACAATTAAGGGGTTATGCATGGGAGGTGCTTAGCCTCAGCCAGAAGCTAAGTGCTCAAAGACGGTAGTTTTGTTCTTGTTTCTGTTTGTTGTGTTATCATTGTGCAGGGTCACAAACCTGAGTGGGATTTCCAGTTGGGGCCCATGCTACCTCACCCCCGCCCGGCTCCGACGCGGCACCACGTGGTCACCTGCATGAGCAGGTATTCTGCCTGGCTTGGACCTACATAAGGGGTCATGGGTGCTCAGCAGCCATAGGCCTGACCGCCTCCCACCTGGTCGCACTGTGAGCGCCCCTGAGTTTGGGCTTGGGTTTGGGTTTCCTGGGGGCTTCGCTCTGCGGTGGCAGCAGGTGCAGAACACGCTTCCCTATTTACCTTTGCTGCGGCCCCCAGCGGAGCAGGGAAAAGACTCCTCGCTGGGGGGCTGGGTCCATCGCATGAACATATGTCTAGGCCACGGTGGGTTCCTGGGAGCAACTTGGAGCCCGAGGCACTGCCTTTCCAGGCCAGTCCAGGCTCTGCGCCTGCCTCCGAGGAGAGCTTTGTTCTTTTCCTGGCCACGCCTCACATGGGCAAGCTGCGCTTCCCGGAGACCCTTCTGCCAGTAGCCAAGGCTCCGCTGGGGCCCACTCCTGGACTTGAAGGGTCCGCGAATTGGTAATCTGCAGTCAGACACGCGAGTTCTGATTTGGCCCCTCGACTCGCTGAGGGAACTTGGGCAGGCTGCCTTTGCCTCAGTTTCCCAGTCTGCACAATGGGGACACAAAGCTGATGGCAGCGTTTCTAAGGCCCAAGGTTCCCAGCTAGGAGTCCGCCCCTACTCGGCCGCTGGGCCTTGAACGCTCCCGCCCGCGCGACTACAAGCCCCAGCATGCCTCGGGGGCGGGGCGCAGTGACGGACAGACGGCTCTGCGAATTAGCGCCCGCCAAGGGGCGCGCGGCGGCGCGTGCGCAGAAGACGGCGGGCGGGTGGGCTGGCGGCGGTGGACGCGTCGGAGCCGCGGGCGGTCAGGTAAGGGGCGGGAAGGAGGGTCCGGGACGAGGGACCACGGCCGGAGTGTCGGGCCGTGACTCAGTGGCGGGGCGGGGGGATGTGCGGGCGTACAGCGGCCGGCCCACGCCGGACTGGCAGGGTCTGGGGACCGGATCTGAGGGGTAGGACCGGGGTGGGGGTGGGGCCGCGAGGGGCAGGCTTGGGAGGGATTCGATGGGGCAGAGGAGCTCAGAGGAGATGCAGCTCCTCAGGGAGGGGAGAGAGGGGCTCCCACAAAATCCGCGGTGCAAGCATCTCGGGAGGCCTGAGGTAATGTAGGGGCCCTGAGGACAGAGGGGTGCAGCATCTGGGCGGTGGTAGGGCGTCCGAAGGCCCTGGAGGCATCTGTGGTGCCAAATTTCGGAAACAGGAAAGAATTGGGGGGCCCTGATGAGACTTGGGGTGCCGCATCTCAGGACGTTTGAGGGAATCTGGGGCCACTAGGCTTTCGAGGGGGCAAAACCTGAGATGAGAGAGCAGGGCCTGGGGATATTCTAATGGCTAAGGAGGAAGCATCTTCCAGATGGGATCTGGGGAAAATTGAGGTGGTGAGTTCTTGGAGGAGTCAGTGGGAGGCAGTGTCTTGTTAGCAAGAAGGGACCTGGCTCAGGTTTGAAGGCAATCCATGACATGGGGTGGATAAAAGGGAAAGGACCCAGGTTTGAGGATGGCACCGTGCCTGATGGAATGCAGGAGTTGGGGGCTCAGACTGAAGGAAGGCAGAAGTCTGGGGTGTGTAATTGGGGTGTTATGCTGGGATGCAGGGCTGAAGGCTGCAGAGATTTGGAAACAGAGATAAAAGGAGCTATGCCAGGGATTTGGGGCATATGAGTGAAGAATTGGTGAGAGCTGCAACGTAGAGCCCGAAAGGCTGAATTCTCTATTGTAACAACAGTTGGGAACACAATTTAGGGAGGGTTGAAGGGCCTGCATGTACTAACTGGGGTATAGAATAAGAGGACTCTGAATAGATTTATGGATTGGTGTCTTGGGCTGCTAAAGGAATTTTCCTGAAGTCTGCATGGGAAGCAAAGGAAGTACTAGAGTTCTAAGGACCTAGAAATAATGTATGCGCTGGATTTTTGTATGAAGTTTAGCAGAGTTTAGGGGTTCAGCAACAAAGTCAGAAGTCTTCAGAGATCAGGACTCCTGAAGGAGCCTGAGTTTCCCTGTTAGGGGCAGAATCTCCCTCCCTCACTAACCAGAGATACTTACCACAAGGCAGCCGTGGAACTGCCACTAATCCTAAACACTGGGCCTGCTGAAAAGTAGTAGGCTTGGGAGAAGAGAGCAGTTAAAAGAGGCATAAAGCAGGAAACTATTCAGGGTCATCTGCCTAAGTATCCTTTTGCCTGTCCTTCCAAGCTGTGATAGCAGATAGCATGTGCGACCTTCAGGGGATGAATAGAACAAGATCTCAGGCCTTGTTTTCTTTATCAGTTATATAAGTAGATTGAATTAATCCTATATAAGGTCCATTACAGCTGGACAGCTCAAGAAGCAATGACTTTGTGAGTGAAGTGTTTGGGTGGGGAGAGACAAGAAAAGGGGAACATTGAGTATTTAGTTAGTCCTGTGCCCAGTTCTAAAGAGATGATTCCTAATTGGGGAGGTGTTGTTCCCCAGGGGACATTTGGCAATGTAGGGAGACATTTTTGGCTGTCACTGTTGGGGTATAGGGGACTACTGGCCTCTAGTAGATAGACACCAAGGATACTGTTAAGCATTCTACAGTGCACTGGACAGCCCCCCCCACAGCAAAGAATTATCTGGCCCGAACTGTCAATAGTGCTAAAGCTGAGGAACTCTACTCAGGAGTCAGATATCCTGGTTTTAAATCCTGCCTCTCTCTCTTCTTGGCTTTGTGATCTTGAATGAGTTACTTAACCTCCCTGTTCTTGGCTCTTCATCTATAAAATGTTGTTAATAACAGGACTACATCATAGATTATTATGAAGATTCAGTGAAGTAAATCAGAGTGCTTAGTGTCTGGTGCATAGTTAGCACTCACATTTTATAATTTTTATTTTTAGATCTACTTTCTTACTCAGTTTTCATCACAGCACTACTAGGCAGGCTCTACTATACCCAGTTTTACATATAAGGAAACCAGGTCTTAGGAAGTGACTTGTTTAGGGTTACATAGCTAGGAAAGCCAGAGCTAGACTCATATTCGGATCTCTGTAACCCTGTATATTCCCTCTTTCTTTGTTTTTTTCCTTGCTGGGGTCTGCTTAGTCTTATCTCAGCCCATTCCCCTCTACTGAAAGCATTGGCCAGTGAGTATTGCTGATTATCAAATTGAACTCTAAAGGGGACAAAACTATTTCATTTGTAGGGAGTAGCCCTGGACTTTGTTCTTGATTTGCTCTTAGACCAGGACCAGTGGGTAGATAGGGGAGGAGCTTGAGGTTAGGCAGGATGAGGTGCAAGAGACTAAAGGGCAGGTGTAGAGGCCATTGGCTTGAAAAAACACTTCATAGCAGGGACTGAAGCTGAAGGCAATCATACTCTGGAAGATAACTCCTGCTTCTAAATGATCTCTTGGGCTTCTTTCCCCTGGGACACAGAAGCATTTGCTCTGTCCGTTTCCCCTGGGACAGAGAAGCATTTGCTCTGTCCGATCCAGGACTAGCTACAGCATTGCCGAAGCCAGTTCAGAAACATAGTAGGACTGCATCAGAAGGCAGGAGATTTAGCTGGGATATCCATACACGCCACTATGGGAAATATGTAATGGCAGTTGAAACACCCTGGGAGTCAGAGGCTTGATGTCCAGAATCCCTCCTCTGCTGCTAATTATACTACGTGACCTTGGACAGACACTTCTTATCAGCCTCAATCTATTAAAAATAAGAATAACAATCATTTATTGTTTATTTTGTGCATTAACTCTGTTAATCCTGCCAATGATCCTGCCAACAATGTAGACATGATTCCATTTTACAGATGAGAAAACTAATAGGTTAAATGCTTTACTCAAGGCTAGATAGCAAGGGGAAAAGTGGGCATGTGAGCCCAGTTATGTCTGACTCCTAGGTAATATTATACTAGTTCTATTAAAAAGGCTTTTCCAACACTTAAAGCCCATACACCTATGTCTGGAGAGTTTGGTAGTCAAGTGCACAAAGCCCTTTAAGTAGATCACTGTTCCTGCACACTGATGTGCTGCCTTTGTGACACTCCTAGCTTTTTCCTTTTGATACAACAAACAATTTAAAAATCATTCCTAGGTGCCTTTACCAACCTCTCAGCCAAAACTGCCTAGAGCTCATAGTAGCCTCCTCAGCTACGGAATGGTAACACATTTTTTTGAGTCAGTTTGGTTTTATGGTTGGGAGTTGACATACCTGGATTTGAACCTCAGTTCTACTACCTACCAGCTTTGAGACCTTAGGTTGCTTTTCCCTGAACCTTGGTTTCCTTGTTTATAAAGAGGAATAACACATATTTCACATAGTTATTATGACAATATGAGATAATGTAATAAAAGGTGCCTGACATTCAATAAATGGTAGTTTTATGAGACCTAGCAATTATAAGATGGAGGCATTGTTAGAAGGGAACTGAGGGTTGCTTTGCCAAATTTCAGTGACCCTAAGCAGCCCCCACCGGTCTCTCCCAAATTCCTGTTCCCTCTTGTACCTTTCCCAGGATCTGCTTCCTGATCCTTTCATCAAAAGCTCATGATTAAGTGAACGTGTGTTTATGTAGATAAAAGAACTGGAAGAAATGTGGATGGGTGGAGATGAATTGGAGGTCCTCTGAGTGAGAAGGGACTGTTGGTTTTTCCCTTGTCCTAGATTCTTTGAGTCACATTGGCAGCATTGATATTACCCAGATGTTTGTGGAAGATGCAAGGGAACCTTTCCAGCTCCTGCAGTTTTAGAAGAAGAAGAACGGACAAGTGTCTTTCCAACAAACTCTATTACTGATTTAACCTGTCCTTGACATATTGTAGCTCAGGTTTCCTTTTCCACAAACAGTTGCTTCTGGGTTTTGTTTGTCTCAGACTGGCATAGCTCTGTGGGTTATGCCTGTGTTTCCCTATAAGCTCCTACTGGTTGAGTTTTTCTTAGCTTAAATGCCCTGAGTAAAACTAAACTCCAAACCCCCTTCGGCACACAGGACTAGGTGAGTGTCAAGTGGGGGCCTCAGGGACTTTGTTAAAATCACTCCTGCTAGCCACTCCCAGAGTGACCATTGGGAGCACGGAGATGGTTATACACTTGATTAGCATTCCATTCAAATGGAAGAGGAGTAAATACAGTTTAGAAAGGGAATGTGATAAGCCTTGCAAAACCCCAGTCAAACCCGAGGAGTATGACTGTGGTAGGATGGACCTCCATGTTTTCTAGTTTTTAGGTAAAGAGCTCTGGTCATGTTGCTTTTGTTCAGAATTATATCCCTAGTGTTTTTATGGGGCTGGACTTGCAATATGTGGTCAGTAAAGATTCATTTAATTAATTGCTTAAAGTTCTTCAGTTCTGCTGATGGCCTAAGCCCTCAAGAGACTGACAGAGGTGTGACCTTTGGTCATCACTAATCTTTGGATTCTGAGATCAGGTAAAACTCTCTAGTGAAGGCTCAGAATTTTTATTTTTGAAATTTACGTGTCTGATATCTTGGGTACAGTATGCCTTTTAAAAAGTGCCTATTTCTTCTCTTTGGCTGGGTCGTGGCTCCCGCTGCACTATTATATACTGCACAGTTATTGTATGACTCCCTTGGTGCTGTACTAAATGTGTTATACACATGATCCTGTTTAATCGTTACAGTAACCTTGGGAGGAAGATACTATTTTAAAGCCCTTCTTAGATAAACTGAGAACTAGAGAGGTTAGTTAACTTGTCCAAGTCTCCACAGTAAGCAGTAGAGCCAGGATTGAAATCCAAAAAGCCTGATTTTCTTAATCTGTTTAATGCTGGTCACCCCCAGTGACCCTTCTTTTAGTCCTAGTTCTGCCATGTGATGAATGAGTTCTTGATCTCTCTCTCCTGGTCTCCATTTACTCATCTATTTTACTCTGAGATCACTACTAATTCTATCATTCCATATTTAGTCCCTGCTAGAAGGAACTTATTTTCTGAGCAAGAGAGGTGAATTCATTTGCCCATCAGTTTCTAGCATGGATACCTAGTGTCCTCAATCAAATTCTTTCAAAGCCAGCCAGTCCTTTTATTAATCTTTATGTGCTTTTCTCTGCCATGACAAGAAAGATTCTTCATCCCTTTGAAAATGTAGTTTGTAAACTGAAGCTTTGTTAATACTAGTACTAGTTGTTATTGTTAATACTGTTGCTGATTGCTACTAAAAGTATTATAAATAACAGTTTTCATTTCACACCTGCTGTTTTCCAGACTAGGCACTTGATATGCATTATCCCTAGTTTTTTACTTTTCATAAAGTTCAAGAAGACAGGTTTCCTGAGGTTAAATAACTTGCCTACTGTCCTACAACTTATAAATGGCAGTGCTGATTTAATCCCAGTTCTTCCTGACTTCAGGGTTCATGGGTTTGTGTTTGTTTTCTGTTTTTTGGGTTTTGTTTTGTTTTTTTTTTTTTCCTGCTCTCCTGGTTATTTAAATCATAGACTGGGGAAAGCATGGTGGTGCCAGAAGCAGCTAGATCAGGTTAGGGTATGACTATAGAATTTTCCTGAGCCTTAGGGCTGCTGAAGCAAACACAGTTTAAAGGGTAGATTCTTATCTGGAGCTGAAGAGCTGGGCTAGTATTAGTAGGGGATGTGTGGCACGGCATTAATCATGAGATCAGAGCAGTGAGATGAGGGGTCAAGAATTGACAATACAAAGTGCAACAGCAAACATGGGTAAGGGATCATGAAGGCAGACAAGACTGTTATAACATGTAGGGGGTTCATTTCTGACTGGTTTTAGATTTTATAGCTGACAGAGAATGCGTGGCTAACGTAGAGACTTGGTAGGACAATTCTTGTCACCCCTCTAGTCCAAACTGAGTTTGAATTGACTTTCCATCTGAACCATTGTCAGTGTTAACAGCAATGGCTAGATATATGTTTCTTGAAGAGAGGGAATGTATCTGCCTGTCATATGAAGGCAGTGTTTGCTGGTTGTAGACGTGGGAGACATAGTTCAGGCTTTTGCCAGGTCTGAGTCTATATACCTGATGCTTCCGTGATGAGAACTGTTTCGCTGGCAGAGCACACCAGCTTTAGAGTAGGAATCCTTGACGTTCTCTTCTGCCTTAGGGAGCCTGGTGAAGCTGCAGATAGCTGAGATAATTTGGGATATGGATGTGGGCATAGTAAATTCATTTTTTAAAGTGGGTAGCTTAGACAAGGAGGCAAGAAGCTTTTTAATTGAAGGAGGTGGTATGATATTCCAGAAAGCTGGGGAAAGAATTTGCTAGTATTTTTACAAGTTGGCAGACTTGTTTAATTAGCTGATCTGCAGTGCCAGCTTTGGGAAGAACAGATGTCCCTTGAATTATAAGGTAGCACGCTCTGGATCTAAACACCAAATGTTGCCCTCAGTCTGTTGTGCCAGATGATGGAAGAAGGAGCTGAAGCTATTGGTTTAGAACTAAAGTTTGCATGGATTTCGAATTGAGGTTTCTATCAGTATTTCTATACTACTGAGCCCAGACCTATGGATTTAAGAATTCAGTAGTAAGTTTCGCCTATTCACATGAGACCTTATAGGTTCATGATATGTGATAGTGTGTTATTTTGTTGAGACATGGATTTGAGTCCTAATGGATTGCAAGGCTGGTGTGTGGAGTGGGTCACCCAGCTAACAAATCATTGTAGCCACCTGACTCCACTGGAGCTAAATCCCTTAACAATAGTATTAGTCTTTCTTATTTGTGGAGAAAATTATATTCTGCAAGGAAGCATCTCCCAAAGTACAGTCTAGGGAACACTTGTGAACCAGTGTTACATGACAGTGGGGAAAAACCCTAAAACTTGAAGTAATTCTGGGTTAAACAAAGTTAAAGGTATTTGTACTGCAGGGTTTCAGCATGTTTGAGCTTTGTGACCTTTAGCCGGTTTTTCTGAGCCTTAGTTTCCTCATCATAAAATAATAAAAATAGTACCTACTTTATAGGGTCATTATGAGGATTAAATGAGATTAAGTATGTGAAGCATCTAGCGTGGCCTCTAGCACATAGAAGATACTAGATGGATACTGTTTCCCTTCTGGTAGAAGAGAAGTGGGATTTCAGAGAGGTGGGATTGATTTTGGATAAATGATGTGTGTCCGCTATTAAATATTTGTCAGGTCACCATGCAAAGCTAAATATAGGGAAATTCCATATGTATCTCTGCATAGACTCTCCTTCTTCTGTTTGCATGGAGAAGGAGTTGATGACACTTGCAAAGCTTTTCTTACCTTGCTGCATTATCCTTAAACCACACTAACTTGCCCTCCTCTTCTCCTTGATGGCTGACCATCTGCATTATCAGGAGACTGCAGAAATACAGCTGTAAAATTTGCATTTAAGAAGGGCTGCAATTTATCCCTTTGCCTCACCTTGCTAGGTCTGTTCATTCTAATTTGGGGTATAAATTGACAATGACATAAGTCTGCAGAGCACTGAGATCTCTGTTCTATTTCTTGAGCATATGTGGATCAAGGTGGGTGGGAGTATTTATGGCTCGTACTTGGTGAAGTAGGGGGTGTTCCAGGCCAAAAATAAACTGTCTTGATAAGGCAGTACTGTTTTTTAAAATCATTGGGCTTGAGTCTCTGGCTTTTTTAGCTGTACCACTTCCCCCACTTTAATCTACTCATCTTGGTGATTGTACTTCTTAATATTGCTCAAATGCATCTTTCCATCTCCACCACCTGCTCTTTAGTTCAGGCTCCCTATTACCTCCCCTAGCCAATTTTGCAATAATTTTCCAAACTAGTTTCTCAGCCTTTTCACCTACTCTATTCAGGCTTTGATCATATCACTTCCATGCTTCAAAACGTATGTTGCTTCACTAGGCCCATCAAGATGAAATCGGAAGGTCTCATTTTGGCTCTGAAGACTTCTTATAATCATTCTCATAATCAAACCAGTTACTCTAATCTCCCTAGATTCTTCCACAATTTTAACCTAAGAATGAGAGAAACGAGAACTAAAATGTTTCTAGAACTTTTTTTGGTGTGAAGCCAAAACTTAGAAATTTTTACACTACCTGTATTGTCTCATTTAATCCTTGCATTGACCTTGTGAAGGCAGTATTATTTCGTTTTACAGATGGAAACCTATAGAGGTTACATATTCTCTGTTCTCTTTCTTCCCTTGCTTTCTAACCTTTGTTAAGACTGTCCTTGTCTGGTACTCCCTTTCCCCCATCTCCACATATCCAGGACCCTAACCGATGCCATTCTGTTTCCCTTCAAATTAACAGTGAATGCCTCTTAGCCTCCATCAAATTGAGTTTGTATCTTACTTATGATACTGTGTTCTGCCTTAGCTGTTATTTACCTGCATGTCTTGTCTCCTTTACTAAAGTTTGAGCATCTGAAGGGCAGGATTCTGATAACTTACTTAGTACAGTAAAGTACGTGGTACCTAGTCTTAGTTGGATGGATTGGTGAGTAGGTGGGACGATAGATGAATGAAAAATCCATTATTTCCTGACCTGATGTTTTATGGATCACCTAAGCTAATTGTCATAATTTTCTGTTTCCCTGTATGCTTCCTAGGACCCCAAGCATGACACCATAAACTCTCTATAACATAATCAAAGAGGCTCTGTGCTTTTGTTCACATAGTTTTCTTTGCTTAAAATGCCTTTATCCCTTAAGGCCATGTTTCTTTCCAGACGTATCTCAGAAGTGTCAGTGCTTCTGGGGAGCCCTCCCCAGTTCCTCTAGGAACTGTTCCTCTATCTACTGTGCTCCTGCAGAACTTTGTGTATAATCCTTTCCTGTATATAAATATAAATGGAGTCGTAGACGTCACTAATTGCTAACATTTATCAAGCATACTGCTTGCCATGGGCTGTACTAGGTGCATGATATTCACCATGCTGTTTAATCCTTCCAAAAACCAGATGAAGTAGATATTACTTCAGTTTTATAGATGGGTGCTGGGAAACTGAGCTTTGGGAAGTTTAGGTTACTTCCTTCAGGTCACACAACTAAGTGTCAGAGATTCCAGACTCTGATTTCTTCCCCACTGTGCAGCGCTTTGTCTGCTTTAGTTCTTGTGTATCACCATCACCTAACAGAGTAGACGTCGATAAATATTTGTTAAATAAGTCAGCAGCTGAACGAGGGATGGTAGCTATTCTCTAAGAGTTTCTTGAGTGAATTAGCTCATCCAGGCAGTAGAATAATGGCTTCTTCTTCTCATTTGCAGGATTTGACCCTTTGGAGCATGAATAGCAAGCTGTTCAGTTCTGGGCTGTGTTAGCGGGCCCCTCAAGGGAAGCACAATGGCCACTGCAGCCGCAGCAGCTTCTCACCTGAACCTGGACGCCCTCCGGGAAGTGCTGGAATGCCCCATCTGCATGGAGTCCTTCACAGAGGAGCAGCTGCGGCCCAAGCTCCTGCACTGTGGCCATACCATCTGCCGCCAGTGCCTGGAGAAGCTCCTGGCCAGCAGCATCAATGGTGTCCGCTGTCCCTTTTGCAGCAAGATTACCCGCATCACCAGCCTCACCCAGCTGACGGACAACCTGACGGTGCTGAAGATCATTGACACAGCCGGGCTCAGTGAGGCTGTGGGGCTGCTCATGTGCCGCTCCTGTGGGCGCCGGCTGCCCAGGCAGTTCTGCCGGAGCTGCGGTGTGGTGTTGTGCGAGCCCTGCCGGGAGGCGGACCACCAGCCCCCTGGCCACTGCACACTTCCTGTCAAAGAGGCGGCTGAGGAGCGGCGTCAGGACTTTGGCGAGAAGCTGGCCCGTCTGCGGGAGCTTATGGGGGAGCTGCAGCGCCGGAAGGTGGCCTTGGAAGGGGTCTCCAAGGACCTTCAAGCAAGGTATAAAGCAGTTCTCCAGGAGTACGGGCGTGAGGAACGCAGGGTCCAGGAAGAGCTGGCTCGCTCTCGGAAGTTCTTCACAGGCTCTTTGGCTGAGGTTGAGAAGTGCAACAGTCAAGTGCTCGAGGAGCAGAGTTACCTGCTGAACATCGCAGAGGTGCAGGCCGTGTCTCGCTGTGACTACTTCCTGGCCAAGATCAAGCAGGCGGACGTAGTGCTCCTGGAGGAGACGGCTGATGAGGAGGAGCCAGAGCTCACGGCCAGCCTGCCCCGGGAGCTCACCCTGCAGGACGTGGAGCTTCTTAAGGTTGGCCATGTCGGCCCCCTCCAAATCGGGCAGACTGTTAAGAAGCCCCGGACAGTCAACATGGAAGATTCCTGGGCCATGGAGGCTGCAGCCTCCGCTGCCTCCACCTCCGTTACATTTAGAGAGATGGACATGAGCCCCGAGGAAGTGGCCGCCAGCCCTCGGGCCTCACCTGCTAAGCAGCGGGGTTCCGAGACCACCGCCAATATCCAGCAGTGCCTCTTTCTCAAGAAGATGGGGGCCAAAGGCAACACTCCAGGCATGTTCAACCTTCCAGTCAGTCTCTATGTGACCAGTCAAGGCGAGGTTCTGGTTGCTGACCGAGGCAACTACCGTATACAAGTGTTTACTCGGAAAGGCTTTTTGAAGGAGATCCGCCGCAGCCCTAGTGGCATTGATAGCTTTGTGCTGAGCTTCCTCGGGGCTGATCTGCCAAATCTCACTCCGCTGTCAGTGGCCATGAACTGCCATGGGCTCATTGGTGTGACTGACAGCTACGACAACTCCCTCAAGGTATATACCTTGGATGGTCACTGCGTGGCCTGTCACAGGAGCCAGCTGAGCAAACCCTGGGGCATCACAGCCCTCCCTTCTGGCCAGTTTGTGGTAACTGATGTGGAAGGTGGAAAGCTCTGGTGCTTCACTGTTGACCGAGGAGCAGGGGTGGTCAAATACAGCTGCCTCTGCAGTGCCGTGCGGCCCAAGTTTGTCACCTGTGATGCTGAGGGCACCGTCTACTTCACCCAGGGCTTGGGCCTCAATCTGGAGAATCGGCAGAATGAGCACCACCTGGAGGGCGGCTTTTCCATTGGCTCCGTGGGCCCCGATGGGCAGCTAGGTCGCCAGATCAGCCACTTCTTCTCAGAGAATGAGGATTTCCGCTGCATTGCTGGCATGTGTGTGGATGCTCGTGGCGATCTCATTGTGGCCGATAGTAGTCGAAAAGAAATTCTCCACTTTCCTAAGGGGGGGGGCTATAGTGTCCTTATTCGAGAGGGGCTCACGTGTCCAGTGGGCATCGCCCTCACTCCTAAAGGGCAGCTGTTGGTCTTGGACTGTTGGGATCACTGCATCAAGATTTACAGCTACCACCTGAGAAGATACTCTACCCCTTAGGGGATAAGAGATAACCATTTCTTCCTCCCAGCCACCTTCCTTCCCCTTATTCTGGTTATTGGTGGTATTGTAGAGTGCACTTGGCCTGTGTCTTTATGCCAACTGGCTAGTCCTAGAATTTTAGAAGCTGTCTTTTAGGGGGGGTTTTTTGGTTTTGTTTTGTTTTGCATTGCATTATTTCCCTCCTGAATTTAGAGCTTTAACCAGATGCATTGCCCCAAACAGGACATCTGATATGGGGTTAGCTGAAGTTTGATTAGAACTTAGGCACTTCTGAGGCTTCAGAAGCCTTTTGCCCCCTGTATTTGAAATTTGCCCTTGTACTGACCCCTCGTTGATTTCCCTCTTTTGGCTTTGATAACACTGGTCCCGTATTTCCCTCTTATTGTCATGCGCGTCATATGTGACACTTTCTCTTAATTCTGCTGCATTTAGTGTGCATGCTCCAGTGGGATCTGCTCCACCTTTCATTTCAGACATCATCTCCTTGTGGCGTGATGTCTCAGGTCTCTTCACCTTTCATTCATTTATCTCCCCACCAAGGGTTATATACCGTCCTTTTGGGAAGCAGTACCTCTTGGTTCTGGGGGTTTTGTGCCATCTTGGATTGGTCTTTACTTACGGATGTGACAGAGAATGAATTGACCCTAGTTGGTTGGTGTTGAAGACTTTGGCCTGGAAACTGCTTGCCTTTTACAGGCGCATATAGATTGGAATTATTTCAAAGCACAGAAAGATGGGAATAAACAAACACAAATGCTAATATAGTCATAAACATTCTTGAGTGGTCTCTAGAGCTCATTATTTTTCATATTACCTCTCTCCGTGGGTCTGTGCTAAGAGTTGACTGCAGAATTGTACAACACAGGCCAGGGTCAACAAAGTAGGGAGGTGGACACATCTCATTTTCATTAGACAAAACTGTTGGGTCTTTATTCTGTATTTTCCTCAAGTGACTGCACAATATTTGGTTTTGAGATTTATTTCCATTCCTCCATCAAGAATTAAATAATTGATAACTGTTTCTTCATTGCCGGTGTTCATGTCTTTTAATTAAATATGGGATTTGGGAGATGAGAAGGATAAGTTGTATCATGCTGTTTTGCTTCCATTTCTGACACTGCATTCTTTGAGAGCATTAAGCATCTACCCCGGTCAAAATTCAGCCTAAGGCACCATTACGTAAAGAAATATAAATCTTACTCCCACACACACGTGTACAGAATCAGCCCCCCACAGTCTACAGAGTCACCAACACTCTGTTAGGAAGTGAGCCTCTACCATTTGCTTTATCCTTGTAGAGTTCAAAAAAGAAGAAGTCTTGTCCCTTTAAAAAGACCAGAAGTGGATGAGGGAATTTGTGACAAGGACCCTCAGGCTTTATTTTTACGAAGCAACATAGTTTGCTCTTTAGGTGCAGGGCTGATGGCAAGCCAAAGAGCTAGCACCTTGCTTTTTAAAGACACACAAATTGCTAAGCTGGTCTACTCAAACTTGTTTTGTTTGTTTGGTGATGGCATTTTTTTTTTTTTTTTTTTTGGCTTCTGTTGTAATAGGTGGCAAAGAATAGGAAAGGAAAGAATTGGTATGATGTCTAACTGGTTTGTCTTGCACTTTTCACCTGGAGATAGCCCCATGTTCTGATCATGGAATTGCATCCAATTTCCAAAGATTGTATAATTGAGAGGAAATTGATCCAATTAAAAGTTTATCAGAAATAACTCCACTAGTTATTAGAGCCACTTTATCTGTGATAGCACCTGGCATGAGCGGATCTGTCTTTGCTGTCAGTGGGGGGGGGGGGGGGGCTTGCTAAGGTAATGGCATTGGTCGAGGCTTTTGGCACAGTTTGCAGCGCAGAGATGTATATTTTGGGCTGGCCTGACGTAAACGGGCCAGAAGCCCTCCAGCTGCCGATGCTTTAGGCAGGCGGTGCATCGCCCACCACTGGTATTCGGCATCCAGGGCTACCCATTGTTGAGCCACACTCATGCCTTGGTCCTCAAGTACAGCAGCCATCTGCTGGCCCAAAAGGGACATAAGTATAGTCGGAACGTTTTTATTTCTTCGATGTGAATATTTTAGGCCGTGCTTAGTGCAATCAATTTTCAATTATCTACTATGTTGCCTCTATTACATTCATAGGACAGCCCCAGGAAACTAGTTACCTCAATTAGAGCAGTTTTTGTGTGTTGTGTGTGTGTGTGTGTGTGTGTGTGTGTTTAAGCAGTGGTGCCCTGATTCGAATAAAGTCTCAAGTGCAAGTATATTATGTAAAGTAGATCAAAGAGCAGCTGCTCTGGTGGAAGCAGGTTTGTGGGCCTGCAGAATGGGCTTTATTTATCCCCTCACCTAACCTGCGCACCCTTGCAAAACTCCTGTGACCCTACAGAACACTTTCTGAAAACCATTAAACTATAGCACTGCTTGTCTTCCGTGAGGCCCTGGGCCAGGCATTTCACCTTTCCCCTTTTGGGAAATGATGAAAATGATCTTCTGAAGTGAGGGTGTAAGATGTGAGATAGGAGATGTGAAAATACTCGGCATACCCAGTAAATGGTAGCTGGAACTATCTTCTTTCCTTGAGTTATTCGAATGAGTGGTGTGTGAGGTTATCCAAGCCCTCCAAATGATACTTTCCCTCTTTCCTATATTACAGGTTCCTATTTGCCAACCAGAACTTTTCTCTGGGATTTCCTCCCCCTGAATCACCTGTTCCTTTTTATTATCACTCTCCCTATGTCACATTTCTGTTATTGTATAAATTGCTGTGAGCACTTCCCATGGTACCAAACATAGAATATATATATCCTCAGGTGTTTAGTTGGCTGTTATTTACTTTACTTGCTAATGATGATAGGCCTCCAGTAACCTTAGTTTTCTCGACACAGCCCCCTCACATTAGATAAAAAGGTATTCTTAGGTAAGCCCTTTAATAAGGTATATGAGAAACTGAAGGCAAACAAATGGCTTACAGGTTGGCTAAGTCCCGCCTTCCCTTTATCATTCTGAGTATATATATGCTTTTAGAGAAATGAGTCATTCAGTACTTGTTGAGTACCTACTGTGGGCCAGGCACTATGCCAAGTGTCCAGAAAAGAAAAAAGTAATGTAACGATAAATGATGTTGATGTGCCTACTTTTTCAGAAATTATTTCCGTTTTTCCTGTCTAAGATATTTGAAATCTAGTATTGCATTGTCCAGGACTTCCTCAAAGGCCAGGGACAGGCACTACCTGAACGATTTTAAGGGTCAATCCCAATGTACACTCCAGCCTGAGATAGTTCACAGAGGGATACTCCATTACTCCAGTCAGTAGGATAAACTTGGCTGGAGTCCTACAGTGTTCCTGTGGGTAAGGCAAGTAATGCTTAAGTAGCTGTACTTTTAATCTAGTACTAATTAATGGCCTCTTAAAAGTGAAGTGTTACCCAGCTCTGTAGGAGGGAAGTGGAAGGCAGAGCCTCGTCTGAAACTCAGGGCTCTGTCTTGCACCTGACTAGGCTGTTGATTTGTACTCAGGATGTACAGCCCCTCAAGGGATCGCAAAACAAATTACAGCAGCTGCCTGGATGAATTTTACAAGCAGGGCAGTGGTGAGGTAGAAAGCTGTTCAGCAAAATACACACTTACACTCCAGACCTATGGCTGTATCTTGTCAATATCATTAATATTCATGCTACCCTGGCTATGTCTGAAGTTAGCGAGGCAGCTCTGGGACTGGCACTGTATTCTAGTGGGGAAATCACTGGATTTGGTCTAGGTCTCAATCACAGCTCTGCCTCTGACCTACCGATACGGCCTCAGGTGATCAGTATACCTCTGCCTCAATTTCCCTGTCTGGAAAGAGGTTAGATTAGATCATCAGTAAAATCCTTTCAGTGCTATGATTTTTTTATTAATTTTTAACCAACTAGAATTGTTGAGTTTTGCCTCTGTTTTTGCATAATTCTTGATAAAATTGTATTGTGTTTAAATTAGAGTGGTAGAAAGAACCTGCACTTTGTAATAATCTGCTCCACTTTGGTCCAATTGCTTACTATACCCCAGCTGTAACCCTACTGTAAGGTCATTCACTAGCTGTTGTCACTCTGTTGAACTATAGTTTCCTCATCTGGCAGAAGGCAAGGACAGTGCATGTTTTAAAGAGCTCTTTTGAGAATTAAATACTATAAATGGGATAGCATATGTAAAAGTACCTAATTCAGAAAATGTGAGGGGCTCAGGGGGCGCCTGGGTGGCACAGCGGTTAAGCGTCTGCCTTTGGCTCAGGGCGTGATCCCGGCGTTATGGGATCGAGCCCCACACATCAGGCTCCTCCACTAGGAGCCTGCTTCTTCCTCTCCCACTCCCCCTGCTTGTGTTCCCTCTCTCGCTGGCTGTCTCTATCTCTGTCGAATAAATAAATAAAATCTTTAAAAAAAAAAAAATGTGAGGGGCTCAGAAGATGTGACTTCCATTGTAGGAGGCAAAGACTCCCCCTCATGGTGCACTGATGTAAAATTTTCAAGTTCATGTGGGGGAGATTTCAGACCTGTGTTCAGATACAGTGGCACTGCTCAGCTTCTTAATTAAAAGCCTACTGGAAGGAGAGTAGGATTGATGGAGGGGCAGAAGCAAAACTCACAGTATTGTATCCCAGAAGAAAAGCTGCACATAAAGCCTAAAGGCTTGTTATTTGATTAAAGTACTCAGGATGTCAGCTTGATACTTTTTGAAAGGTTAAATGGAGTCAAGATTATATATATATAAAATATATAAGTATATTTATATATATATAATTATATACATGTATATATATATGTATATACATATGTATGTATTTATTTTAAAACAGAAATATATGTGTTTAGCTGTTCCTATAGATGGCTGGCATAAAAGGATTTTTTTCCTCCAGGTCAATATTCATTAAGTCAAATAATTACAAAAATTAACATAAGGCATTAGAGTACAATTGCTGGCTGCATACTGGGCTCTCCCAGAAACAGGCTGGTTGTCACATGCACTGAACCTGTGGCCCTCCATCCCTAGCCGCCCATTAGGCCTTGGGTCATGGAAGCAGCACCCTGAAAGCTCGGCACAGCCATAGAGCCAAACCTAGGCCCTCAGCAGAGCTCATGTCTAGGATAGACTACCCCCTCCATCCTCAGTCCTTTGCCAGATGCAATGGTGCTGGAGAAGATCACCTCCTTTCCCAGGCCCTTTGGCTATCTTAGGAGTCCCCTGGGATCAACCAAGTGAATAGTAAACAGTTTATATACTTTATAGGTGGTATCACCACCATAATATGTGATGGAGTTTGCTGGAAGGCTGCTACTTTTCAGCCCTTAACTGGGATGTTCCTGATAATGGGACAGGACTCAGGAGTCAGCACAAGTGGCCACACTTCGTGCAGTCTTCTTTGCACTGGGTGCCCTGGGCAACAGTCAGCCCCATCTCCACATCTCTGTAGACTCTTGGACCATTGCCAATGATGTGCTCATCTGGTCCAGCCAATGGCAGCAACAACTCCCTATCCGTGGTTGCCTCTTTAGGGTAAAGATCTCTGCGAATCTCTTGTGTCACAGATAACCCAAAACATAAATCAAGATTGCGAATGTCTTTACACATACTAAATCCATAATAAAAGGCCTAAGACACTCCTTATCACCTTCAGAGTTCCAGACATTATTGATCGTGACCAAAGCACTCATTTCACTTCTCAAAATATACAATGTTGGGCTTTAAATACAAGGCATTTAGTAGAATTTTCATTTCCCTTACCACCTTCAGACTGCATCCTTCGTAGAGTACCATAATGGCTTACTTACACAAGTTCAAGTTCAATTAAATGAAACAGCACATTTTAGTAGTCAAACATCCAGGGAGAAATGTAATAAAGATTCTGACTTCCACTTGGTGCTTGAATTCTGACAGCTTTCAAGCCCCACTACTCCCCCCTTCTCCATCCACCCCTCATTTGACAAACCTAGGTGCTACCTTTGGTGCCAGAGGGAAGTTCGGACCACGGCAACCCACCTCAACCCTACTCCACACCCCTACCCATTATATACAAGCCAACCCAGTCTCCTCTCCTTGTTTTCTCAAGCCACTTTGGACTTGCTTGGGAGCAGAAAACTTCATTATGTGAGTGTTACATGCTTTTATATCTGGGTGTAGGACAGCATCAGTTCCCTCCTCTGAACCACATACCAGGCTGGAGTCCATCCCACTACTTTCCAGTGACAACTGATAGTTAGAGATAAACGTTAAAACACCTTCACAATATGACGAATGAAGTTTCATGAATGTCGTTTATGAGCAACCACATGAATAAGACTATGTGTTTTTGTGAAATGACACTTCATATTTAGACTTAAGAATAAAAACTCTCAGGTCCAAGGATATGGAACTTGTTAAACAAATCTAAGGATTCTGTTAAAGTGTTAGGAATAAATTGGAAATATCATGGCTCAAAAGGGTGGAAAGGGAGCAGGTTGGCCTGTCTCACCTGATCCATGACTCAGGGGCTGGATGTAGGAAAATGAAACTTACACTGATGGGAGGAAATGTGTGATGTGTACACGGATGGGCATTATACGCTAGACCTTCCATAAAGGCTAACTGTTTGACTCTTGGCCAAATGAAAGGTGCAAATAACGAAGCCCAAACCCTAGAAGTATATATGCATTCCTTCTGCTCTGGCGCTGACGGCCGCATAGGCCTGTTTCCCTCCTCAGTGAAATGGGAGGTGTTAACTCCAGCCTACCTACTACGCACTAGGGCTGTTCCTCGGCATCCAGTAACATTTTACATAAGGAAAAGCTGGCCAGAAATGAGAAGTGTGGACAGCCTCTCTGAAACAAAGCCTCTCTAAGTAAAAGGTCAGAAACAATACTGGGCGTGGGGCAGGGGGGCAGGGTTGGTTGGAAGTTGCTCTGTAAGGAAACAAGTTGCAAAAGGGGAACTGTATTTTCATACTGGGAGCTTTGTCTTCTCCTGTGATGATTACCTACACAACTAGGTTCCAAACCTGCATTTTCAGGTCTTACCTCTTTTTTGACGACCAGACCGGTGTATGTCCAGCTGCCCAGTTCACATTGCCAACTAGCCTGTCAACTGTGGGCTGGTATGTTCGTTGGAGATGTCCCTGAGAAACCTCAGACTCAACATATTCAAACCTGAGCTCAGCTCTCCAACACCTGCTGTTCTTCTTTGTTCTACTTTAAGAAACACTTCAGTGCCACCATTTCTCACCCACTTTTTTTTTCTTCAGCTGCATGACTACTAAATGTTAAGCTGCTATTATTTTTCTCCTGAAACAAGGCCACAACTTCCTAACTGAGCTTCCCAACTCCAATCTAGCATTCCTTCAATCCCAAGTCAAGCCCTATCCCGCACCAGCCAGAATCAAATTATAAAATGCAAATAATATTACATCAGATCTTTCAATAACCTTAAATTGCTCCTAGTAAAAGGACACATTTCTTAACGTGGTCCACGCATCCAGTGGGATTTGGCCTCTGCCCCTCTATCTTCCTATGTTTACCTCGGCACTGTTTCCTAGCAATCTGCTCCACATACTTTTTTTTTTTTCTTCTCTTATCTCAGGGCCTTTTTTTTGTACATGCTTTTCTTGCCCCCTGATACCTTCCCTCTCCTTAACCACCTATGTTGCCTAAATCTTGCCTCCTGTAGGTTTTCTGGGATGCCCTTCCTGAGCTGCCCCACAGTCTGAGACGGGTGTCCAGACCACACTTTGTGCTTCCTCCTAGCATTGTGCTTCCTCACCTTGCATTGTGATTTCCTCGTTACCTGTCTCTCTCCAAGTCTAGACTGAGCTCTGTGAAGGTAGAGCCACATTTCATGTATTGCTGCATTCACATGGAGTAGGCACTAAAACTTGCTGGACAAAACCAGGGCATGGGAGCAGCCTAGCTCCTATATTGATAGAAATGAACACTCTGTGTCACATTTAGCACCAGCTGGCTGTGCCACCTTGTGCCCCTCCCAGCAGCTGCCTCCCTGAATCACTGAGAGTAAGCTGCAATGGAAAATGGGATATGACTGAAAGGTGGGAGGAGTGGTTACCTCATATTTCATTTTCCTTGGAGAATCTTCTCAACAATACAATCATGAAAACCCTAAATTTCGACTTTGTGCAAAACCACCACTGAAGAGAAGGCTCAAAAAGATACCTTCACTGTGCAATATGCAATATGTAAACTGTATCTCAATAAAGCAATCACAAACAGAAAGGAGATAGCTTTGGGCACAAGTTCTCTTGAATTGCCTCTTAGCACACCTTCTTGGAAGGAGGAGGGAGAAAAGGGAGCTGGTTTGACTCCTAACCCTGCCACTAATTTACAGTTCCCTCTGAGCAAGTTTCTCATTACCCATTTCACCATCTATATTAATAGATTTATTGAATTAAGGATCTTTCCAGTTGTAAATTTCAGTGATTCTGATGCTCCCGACCTCAGGGACTGCTTGGACTAAGATCTCTAAAAGGAGCCTTCCATGTCCTTGGGCACCTGTGGAATGTGAGGGAACAGAAGTGCAGACCTTAAGGATCCCAAGGAGGAACACTTGGGGTCTAGGACTTCTGTGTCAGAAAAAAACAACCAAGGGCAGTTCCAAGCCACTGGATCAATGGTCAAGTCAATCTCTAAGGCCTGGCTCAAAGCCTGGACCCTGACCCAGAGCCAAGGTGTTGCTAGAAAACAAGGATCTCGAGCCAGCTGACCGACACCATGCAGGCTGGAATCCTGCTGATCTGTCTGCCTCTTTTTTCACTCTTCCTGATCAACTACTTCTACCTGTTTCAGGAGAAAGACACATGCCTCTCAGACAGAACACTCTTTTTGGAGTGCCCACTGTGGTTAAGTAATAGCAAAATGTGAACGGTGAGAGGGCCGGAGCAAGAAAAGAAAGAAAGGAAAAGTGCAGGTACTTCAACCCGCTACATGCCTTTGGATTATATACACGCCCTTCCCACCCCAGCACCTCCTAATGCTCAGCGTCCTAGGCAGACATGCACCAGCTTTAGAGGGTCGTTGTGAGGACTAAATGAGATCATGTCCTCGAAGTGCCCAGTGTGCCTGCGGGCAAAGAGTGGTTCTCAGTACGTGGCGTCTGTTCTTACGGGGATGGACGAGGGCAAGGGGGCCTTGGAGTCACGCAGTCCTGAGACAGAATCCTGCCTCTGCCTAGTACCAGCCATGTGACCTTAAGCAGATGAGTTTTCTCATTTGGAAGATGGACATAATACCCTGGACCATGGGGTTCTTATGAAGAACAAGGCAAGATCATGTGATTAATTGGCCCATAATAAGAACTCCAAACAAATCAGTCATTGATGCCCCTTCCTCCGCCATCCGCTTCCCAACACACACAGCCCTGCACTTTCTTCTTGGGCATTGTAAGCTCAGCATCCAGCTGTGCAAACAGGCTCCCCTGCGCCCCACTGCCGGGCTCCAGGCTGAGCTTTCTGATAATTCTGCTTTCTCTTCCCACCCCCCAGGTTCAAGCAGGACTCAAATTCAGGTTGGCCAATCACCCGGTGAGAAACGGCCGTGCCATTAGGGTTATCTTAGGCTTCTATACTCAGTACTGGAACGAGCTACACATTTATGCCTTTTGTTTTAGAAAACTGATGGTAATAATAATCATCACTGACTCGATTGTGTCTCACAATAATAAATAATAATAATAGCGCGCATTTCCTGAGTATTTCTTATATGCCAGGTGCAGTGGTCATGGCTTTATAATCATTGTTTCAGTTCATTCTCATAACAATACTGTGAAGCAAGCATCACTATACCCATCTTAAAGATAAACTGAGACTCAGAAAATCAAAATGCCTTGTCCTACGTCACACATCTGGCAAATGGGGACAGATGACTCACACACAGCTGATAAGTATGTTGGTATTTGTTGAGAGGTACTCCTTTGGTAAGGAGTGGGCACCAATGACTGATTCGTGTTGAGTTCCTACTATGAGCCAACCAATCACATGATCTAATCCCATCTTCGTAACAACTTGAAAGGTTCAGATGCTTTTCCAACTATTCCCCGGGTCCTTCTGAAACTGGCCTGGTGTTTTGACTTCATTGCAGGCATTTGGAGATTCAGCCTCTCCCATGCATGAGAGTACTCAGCTGGGGACAGAGGCGATGGCAGTTTCTGTGACTACTTGGAAGACTGAGGTACGGAGACATTCAAAGATCTGAAAAAGAGGCCACTGGCATCCCTCAAGAGCACCTGAGGACATGCAGGCACTACTGCTCCCAACTGGTCTCGGAGGACTCAGCATTCACCAGGCTTTTCCACATCCCCAGATTGGTGTCTTGTCCCCTGTAATCTATCTCCACCACCCAGGTGGCAAATGCCCGTACTCTCCAGGGCTCTGCTAAGATGTCTTCTCCAGGGAAATTCCCACCCAACCTACATGGTTAGGGACCAGTCTCCCAGCCTTGCTTCCTCCACTCCTGACCCTAAACACACACACACACACACACACACACACACACACACACACACACTTTCCTCTGTCACAGCATTTATCAAAAGCGTTGTCATTGTTCACTGGTTAACCTTTCCCATTTGATTGTGGGCCTCCTGAGAGCAGGAAGTGGGTCTCACTCACTTTGGCTGCCTCAGCCCCTAATGCAGAGCCTGACATACAGCAGGGGCTGGACACGCAAGTGCGGAAAGACGGAGGGGTGGAAAGGGATGAGGGAAGGACAGGAGAGACACAGTGGCAAGGAACACACCCTGTGCTGTGGGATCTGTGAGTGAGGCTCAGGTGGGTAGACCTGCCTGCCACCGGTGACCTGGGGAAAAGCTTCCCTCTATGCAGCTGTGTGCCTTCCAGACCTTTGTTCTCACTAAGGGGTTGAAAGCAGAGAGAGGACAAAAGCCCCATATTCATCTCCAGGGAAATTCCACATTCTTCGTGCAAGACTGCTGAGAAGGAAGGGTCCCATCTGACAGCCCTGCTCCCTCAGTCCCTGTATCACTTTCCTGGGAATAGGACGGTGATAGGAGAACAAGAGTGGTTTGGCTCCTGTCTGAATAGAATCAGAATAACTAGTTCACAACAGTATCAATCTCTTACTGCTTCCCTAAGTGGAAGGGCAAGAGGGGCAGCCTCCACCGCTTCAGGGAATGGTGTATCTGTATGTGCCTGTACCTTAAAATAAGAAAACGTGCAGTCCGTCAACCAGAAACTCTCCCATCTTTGAGGGTGTGGGGGGCTTTGGAAACCAGGAGTCTGCATTTGCTCTGAGTTTTCAGGAGGGTGAAGACCCCCCAAAAATGCTGCTAGCTGGTTATTAGGTGTCCCCCCTTCACCACTGCAGGTTCTAACTGATTGCATAAGCTGACCTCAACTTGCCCATCTGCTGCATGGGAACAGCCAGCTGGCTGAGGATGGGAAACACCTTACACAAGAGTCACTCTTTCTTCCTCTCACACCCATGACTGGTGCTGCTAAGCGATCGCTGCATTCTTGTCACCAAGCCTGGTCCTGACCCAGGATCTCTTTCAGCGAGCACTCCAGGCAGCTACGACCTTGTGATCAAAACTGGCACACAGAGAGAAGCTCTACCCCGGCTCGAGGACTACCAAGGTTCTTTACAGCTCTGGCGTTCTAGGGCTGGGGTATCGGTGAGTAGAGTATCTCCTCCCATGCCCAGGCTGAGGGCCTACGCTCTAAGTCTTCACTTCCTGCAGGTCTTTCGACGGTGGATAAGAGAAACAGAACAGGAGTGCAAACGGTTCCCTTGGGCCTGCTGCCAGCATCTAGAGAGTTCTCCGAGGCTGCCGTGGTAGGGACAAACACGGTCCTTGTGATGAAAGCAGCCTGGGTTCAAATCCCTGCTCTGCAAGCTCGCTGGTGTGAACGTCCTCAGGCCATCTTACCCTTCTGAGCCTCAGTCTCCTCAAGCATGAAATGCAGATAACAATGCCTCCCTTCCAGGCTTGTTGTGCGAGGAGTAAATTGGATGAAAAAAATGTACGTGAAAGTGCTTCGTGAGCTGCTCTGTGCGGAGCCCTGCGAAGGATTATTATTCTTGGTATGCACCAATAGGAAAACGACTAGGGTGTTCCGTTCCAGATGGGCTCAATCTAAACCGGGGAACAAATGCTTTTTTTGGTAATTTCATCTGGTGGAAATGGCAGTCTCATGGGCCTATTTGTGTTTAATGAACCACATCCTGTATCGTCTTTTTGCAAGGTTCTGAGGAGAATTAAGTTAGTTCTCTCCTCTGGCGCGCTGCAGACGAGCGAATGTCCAGCTCATATTTAACCTCTTCTGACCTCCCTACTCTCTAAGGAAACACTACCTCAGAGCTAGGTGTATCCTACAAATGGCTGCATGGAAGCCAAGAAGCCAGGGGAAGGGAGAGGGGTATGCAGCCACTTCCCACCACCTCGCTGGGACCCTGGCATAGATGAACATGGCCAGGCTCTGATCCCTGACTCCTGCTGTCATTAAGGATTGCGAGGCTGGATGTGAGCAAGAGGCAGACAGCTTGGAGCAGATGGGGCTGGGGAGGTTGGCTGGGGACACATCAGATCTGGGAGGGCCCTGAGGCCATGGGGAAGAGTTTGGAAATTAGTCTCAAGGCAATGACAAAGCATCCAGGAGCTTTCATCCAAGAAGTAGCATGATGGTATTTCTGTTAACGGTTAATTGTATATGTCAATTTGACTGAGCCACGGGGCGTTCAGATATGTGGTCAAACACTATTCTAGAAGTGTCTATGAGGGTGTCCGTGAGGGTGTTCTGGATGAGATCAGCAGCAGACTGAGTAAAGCAGACCGCCGTCCCTAATGTGAGTGGGCCTCCTCCAATCAGTTGAAGGCGGGAATAGAACAGAAAGGTTGACCTTACCACGAATAAGAAAGAACTCCTCCTGCTTGACTATTTGAGCTGGAACAGCATCCTCTTCTTGCCTTTGGACTCAAACTGAAACATTGGTTCTTGGGTCTCAAGCCTGCCAGCTTTGGAATTGGAACTTATACCATCAGCTCTCCTGAATTTCCAGTTTGCTGAACAGATCTTGGCTTGAAACTTCCCAGCCTACATAATCACATGAGCCAATTCCTCGTAATAAATGTCTCTCCCTCTCCCTTTCTCTCTCTCTAAATATAAATAAATATATATATATGAATATTATATGTAATAGAGACTTTTATCTATCCATCCAACCATCCATCCTGTTGGTTCTGTCTCTCTGGAGAGCACTGACTGATCCATGTCCTCAGGGCTGCTGTGTGGTTTGGATTGATGGGGGGCAAGAGAGGATGCAAGAGGTCCAGGCAGAATGACAATGCTAGAGTTCAGGCAAGCCATGATGGCAGCTCAATACAGGGCACAGCAGTGAGATGGAAAGAAGTGGGCAAATTCAAGACCTAACTGAGAATGAAAACGGATAATATTTGGGAAATGGGGGGAAGCGAGGGAGAGGGGGATGTTAAGAAGGACTCAGGCTTCTGGTTCCACCTACAAACAGATCATGGCACATTTCACTAGGACATTGGGAAAGTACTAGGTTGTGTGGGGCAGAGTTTGGGTGGGCAAGGGTGCTGGCATAATGGCAAATATCAGAGGAAAGCTTGGAGGCAGAGGTCTAAAGTGGGAGTCGTCAGTGTAGGGATGGTAACAGTGTCCCCACAGAGAGAACAGTCCAGGAAGAGGGTCCCAGGCCCTATGAAGGGTCCTATGAAGCCCCATGGACTGGGTTGGTAGAAAAGGATAAGCCCGCAAAGCAGACAGAGAAGCCAGCAGGAAGGCAAGGGACTGACAAAGAAGATCTGGGACAATGGAAGCAAACACACAGAGTGCCTCAAGCAGGAAGTGGTCAGTTCCGTCGAACGCCAAGAGAAGGTCAAGCAAATGGGAACTGAAAACTGCCGCCTGATGATTAAATCTACAGAGAAGTAAACCAGTACCCAGGCAGGTCTCAGTTCTGAGCACGCCACCTTTCATGTCTGGTTGCTGTCTTTGAAGCGAGCTCCCTCAGGAAACTGAAAGCCCAGGAGAGTTCTCCAGCCCCCATCAGCCCCTTGGTCACAACTGTCCTCACTAAAGGAGGTGACATTTGACTGTCTTCCTTCTCCTCCCCCCACCTTAACCCCTGTGCTGCCTTTCAAACAGCCAAAACTCCTTTACAGAGTAGTCTAGGAATGCTGCGGCTGACATTCAAAAGTGCATTGTAATTCAAATGGAAATGCAGCAATTCATTCCCTTGGACAGTCTTGGGAAATTATAATAGAGATAAAACATCTTTTAAAGGTGGTGACAGGCATTTATCTGTGAGGACATCTCTATACCATGGACTATCCCAATCTTAACTCAAGAGCCGTACACTTTCACTAGAAAATGTCCTTTCACAGGGTCATTGAGTCTATAAACTTGAGAAAGGTATATTAATCATGCACATTTTCACTTTCTTTGTCTCTCCTTTGTGTGTGTGTGTGCAGATTCTGTTTTACACTTGTCTACCTCTCTGTGTTCCTCTGACTCCTCCTACCTCCCTCAGTTGGTCTCTCTCTCCCATACACACACACACACACACACACACACACACACACACCCCTGGGAACACAGTCACCAGAGCAGATGTGGCAGCCAGGGAGGGAGGGAATGGGTTGGATCAAGATAATAATTAGGTGTCCAGCTCAGTGCTAGATGAGTCCACAGAAGGGCTGTGCTCTCACTGGAGCCTGTATTTTGCATATGAGGAAAGTGATCTAGAGAGTGAATCAATTTGCCCAAGATCACACAGCTGGTAAGAGGTAGAGCTGGGATTTGAACCCGAGTCCATCTGATTGCAAAACCTCTGCTTTATCTCCAAATGAGGAAGTCTTTATCCAGGGTAGCCAGAGGATGGGTAACTTCGTACAGAGTTCAAATCATGATAAAAGGCGTATCTCAACCCATCAAAATCCTAGAGGAGAGCATAGGCAGCAACCTCTATGACATCGGCCACAGCAAAATTTTCATGACACATCTCCAATGGCAAGAGAAACAAAAGATAAAATGAACTTGTGGGACTTCATCAAGATAAAAAGCTTCTGCACAGCCAAGGAAACAGTCAAAAAAACTAAGAGGCAGCCCACGGAATGGGAGAATACATTTGCAAATGATACTACAGATAAAAGACTGGTATCCAAGATCTACAAAGAACTTCTCAAACTCAATACGTGAGAAACAAATAAACAAATCATAAAATGGGCAGAAGATATGAACAGACACTTTTCTAATGATGACATACAAATGGCTAACAGACACATGAAAAAATGTTCAAAATCATTAGCCATCAGGGAAATTCAAATCAAAACCACACTAAGATACCACCTTACGCCAGTTAGAATGGCAAAAATAGACAAGGCAAGAAACAACAATTGTTGGAGAGGATGTGGAGAAAGGGGATCCCTCCTACATTGTTGGTGGGAATGCAAGTTGGTACAGCCACTCTGGAAAACAGTGTGGAGGTCCCTTAAAAAGTTAAAAATTGAGCTACCCTATGATCCAGCCATTGCACTACTGGGTATTTACCCCAAAGATACAGACGTAGTGAAGAGAAGGGCCATATGCACCCCAATGTTCATAGCAGCATTGTCCACAATAGCTAAATCGTGGAAGGAGCCGAGATGCCCTTCAACAGACGACTGGATTAAGAAGATGTGGTCCATATATACAATGGAATATTACTCAGCTATCAAAAAGAAGGATTTCTCAACATTTGCTGCAACATGGACGGCACTGGAGGAGATAATGCTAAGTGAAATAAGTCAAGCAGAGAAAGACAATTATTATATGGTTTCTCTCATCTATGGAACACAAGAACTAGGAAGATCGGTAGGAGAAGAAAGGGATAAAGAAAGGGGGGTAATCAGAAGAGGGAATGAAGCATGAGAGACTATGGACTCTGAGAAACAAACTGAGGGCTTCAGAGGGGAGGGGGTGGGGGAATGGGATATGCTGGTGATGGGTAGTAAGGAGGGCACGTATTGCATGGTGCACTGGGTGTTATACGCAACTAATGAATCATCGAACTTTACATCAGAAACCGGGGATGTACTGTATGGTGACTAACAATATAATAAAGAAACATTTAAAAAAAGGCGTAGATCAAGGTCACAGCAAGGCAGAATATGTGAATATCAAGTCAAAGAGTGAAATGGAGTCCCAATTGGAAGACAGGTAGCTTTTTAAAATATACACACATCAGGAACCACAGCAGCATGCAGGGAAAGTATTAAGCTGAAGGCAAGAGACTGAAAACTACCTGTGGTGCTTGGGGCATGGCCTGGGAGCAGAGGCGAGGGCTGGAGGAGACTCACAGGCTTCACACGAAGCACTCTTGGGCCTGGAAGGTCCAGGGATGACTTGGGCTACTTCTAAGGTCTTCCTGGCTTCTGACAGGCACCACCTAACTGGCCTGTTCAGTGCTCTGGTCCCCTCCAAACTGGCGAAATGCTGAGGAGACCCACTTGGTGGTAGCAGACCCCGCCTCCCTGCCTAGATCTTTCCAGTCCTTCTTGGCATGCACAGCGCCGTCCTGGAATCAGTGTTGCAAGGTGGGTCTGCCCTTTTAGCTTTCACTCTGCCCTGCTGCAGGGAAAACGATACACAGACCACCGCCCCCCACTTTCTGCATCACAGCAGCCATTGCTAGTCATAACGCTCTTGGCCAATGGCCTTCATGACCTCCATACTAGATAAGCCATTCCCTAACTGATCAGAAATGGCACATGGAAGAATAGACACGGGCTATCACATGATAGTGACTGGGTTCTTTACCATGTGCCTTCCTCCCCCTCTTTCCAGCTGTCTACCAGTGGGTTAAAAAAAATGGTGAAATGTTGGATGTCTAAGACAGATGGGGGATGAACAACATGGGGACAATACCCACATCCCATCTCCTGCGGTGCCCCAGCATCAGGCATAAGGTCTGCCAAGAAGCAGCACTTAGGAAATATTAGTGAACAAAAGAATTAATGAACGATAAATGTGACTTTCTTTTTTATTCCCCCTGTGGAATGCACACTGAGAAGCACTTGGGGAAAAAGAGTAAAACAAATCTCTCATGGGAATATTTTAATCAGGCACATTCGCCCCCAAGCCCCTGGGCTTTCCAATGATTTCTGGGGGCTGCCCCAGATCCCAACAGGAGCCAGAGCCCCATCTTCAGTAAACCTTTACCAAGGCTTACCGTTTACTCAGGGGACATTTGTGTCTAATTTCTGTGGCCCCCGGATCATCTAGGCTGCAGGGAATACCGTGCTCAGGCTGGAATTCAAACACCGTCCCTTTCACTCATAAATTGGGATGCCACCGAGCCCCTTTTCTTCTCTAAGCTTCAGGTTTCCTGGTCTAAGAGGAGGTGTGAGTGGGATCCTTGCCTTCTTTGCCTCAAGCGGTGCGTGGGAGAACCCACAGCACTATACACTGTAAAGTGTCGTACTAACACCTGTGCTTGTTGTTACCCAGGCCCCATTGGGTCTCTTTTCCTGACCTTCTCTTACAGCCTTGGTCCTTCCAGTCAAGGACAAGCCACCACGTGGGGCTAAACATAGATTTCAAAGACTCCAGGAACCCCTCCACCCCTCCACTCTCTGGGGTGAAAGGATATTTGCAGGGATTGTCCTTTTCTAGGGACACAGGTGCATCACAGGGAGATTAAGGTGCATCCCACGGGAGCAGGAGATGCAGCCAGGACCAGAATCCTCAGCTCCTGCCCACAAGTTTTGCTTTATTCTAAGCTATCATTTTCCATGTGCTGACTACATGCCAGGCATTTCACCTGTATTATCTCATTTCATTCTCCCAAAAGCCACGCGAGGAATCCCTATCCCCCATTTAACACATGAGGACACGGAAACTTAGAAGTTCCTAGCCCGACGTTACCCGGCAGGGATGGAAGAAGAGACGGGGGACTTGAAAGCCTGTCTGTCCCGCTCCAGCACCACGCTAGCTCTCTCTCTTCCCACAGCTCTGCCCCCAGAGTGAGCCACGTCCAAACCCAGACCCATCCTGACCCTCTTCCCAGGGGGCACTTGTGTAGCACTTGCCCATGACACGGAGTCGACGGCTGGGGAGAGAAAGGTCACCCGCTAGCCCTGAGTCCAGAGTTCTTCCAGTTCTTCGGGGGGAAAATCCCCAGTTTCTCAGCCTCCCCCCGGCAAACATCGCTCCCACATTTTAAAGAAATAAAACCGCAGTGTTTCATGTGCCATCTAGGTCACAGCAGGTGGAGAGAGCGAGGAACACACCCAGAAGTGTTAAGGCGGCCTCCACGTACCCCTGTGCTCTTCTTGGGAGCAAGCGTGTGACAGAGGCAAGAAACATGCCTCTGGGGGCGCCTGGGTAGTGCAGTCGTTAAGCGTCTGCCTTCCGCTCAGGGCGTGATCCCGGCGTTCCGGGATCGAGTCCCACATCGGGCTCCTCTGCTGGGAGCCTGCTTCTTCCTCTCCCACTCCCCCTGCTTGTGTTCCCTCTCTCGCTGGCTGTCTCTCTGTCACATAAATAAATAAAATCTTTAAAAAAAAAAAAAAGAAAGAAAGAAACATGCCTCTGCACAAGCAACTCAGAGAGAAAGCTACCACACCAAGTTCTCCCAGCAAGTTTGTGGCAACCCTGAGGACCCTGGCGTCTCGAAGGGGGCCCCCAGCTGCTCTCTCGGCATTCCTTCTGCCCCCAACCCATCTTACTTGCAACAGGAGTCCATGCATCCACTGTGCAAGGAGTGGGGTTTTCTGGAGGGAAACAGTCCGAGGCCTGGAAGCAGCTGGGGATGGAGATGACGTGGTACTGAGCATGACAGGCGCGGGCCGAGGCGAGCTGGCGCAGTGGCCACGGTGAGCGAAGGTTTTTATAAACATAACCTAATTGTATTACTTCAAAGTCCCGAAGCTTATTGCCCTGCTTAATGATGTGTCACGTTATTTATAGGGTAGGACAATGAGACTCCTATTGATTTAATGCACTTCCTTAAAGACCATCATTGTCACAGCCATAAAAACATGGCTATTCCCAGACAACTCAATTATGTCCCCTGCATCCATAAACCACCCCGTGCCCCACACAGCTGCGCACAGGCGGCAGGGGTGGGGGGGTGAGACCACGGTGGGGGGTGCAAGCCCCTGGGGGCAAAAGGAAAGGTTCTGGAGATGGCAAAGGCAGGTGCATCGGGCCTTCATCCAGTCGGGGAGGAGGGGCGGCATGAAAAGCCCTGGATGGGGAGCATGGGGCACCCCACTTGGTCTTGGACCCACCTAGTGGAGCTCAGTGACACTCAGCAAGCTTCCTCCTCCCTCTGGGCCTTAGTTTTCCCAACTGCAAACTTGGGGTGCTAAGCCCAGTGAGACCCGTAAGGTCCCTTGTGGCTCCCACATTCTGTGGTTCTAAGAGTTATGTTGATTTGGTTTCTGAGATGGGGTGGCTGAGCCATGTGAAGAAGGTGTGAGCACCCCACCCTTTCCATCCATCGTGAGCTCTCCTTAATAACAATGATAACAGGAAGCAGGCCTCACCCTGCTACGTATTAGCTGGGTATCTATGGGCACTTGACTTGGCGTGACTGAGACTCATTTTCTCCCCTATGAAATGGGGATGCGAATACACAGACCTGTTAAAACACATAATGCAAGTATGGAATATTACTGTCTTTCTCAAAATGGTATGACACAAACTGATTCCCTTTCATGTGGAAGGTGGACAGGAATGACTACTTAAGCGCCCATTTCACAGGAAGGGAAAAACGGAGGTGGGAAGGGACCGAAGCTCCCAAGATGAGTGGCAGAGTCTGGCCCGAGGAATCCCAGTTCTGATACCAGCTGAGGATTGAAGGGACATACGATCTGCGGACCCTCCCTGAGGATAGAATGCTCTCCACAGGACAGACCGGAAACTGTCCCCTCAGACACAAAGTGAGCCCTCCCAGAGGAGCCGGAGCTCTTCTTGGGCTCTTCCCAGAGGCTGGAGAGAAGGAGGTGTCAAGGAGACGCGGCTCCCGTCCCTCCAACTCTTCCCCGACGGTAGTTTCAGGGGAGAGCTGGAAACGAGGAGGCTGCAGTACAGGCAGGAATTTTGGAGCCCAGCCCGCTACCTTAGGGTCTCCGAAAATGCCTGAACTGAAAGAATCCTGGGATATCATCACACAGCCCCTCATCCTGTCTGCGGGGAACCTGAGGCCCAGAGAGGGGCAGGGAATGCCTAAGGCCACACAGCTCAGACGTGGCAGAGCCAGGATCCAGCTTGCAGGAGCCTTACCTTTCTGATACTGCAGCCACAACTGCTGCTGGACCTTCTTGCTGGGGAAGTGGATGATGCAGGTGAGCTCGGAGCCGTACAGGGCCTCTGCGATGTAGTGCGAGCCGTAGTGCTGGATGAAGGACAGCAGCTCCTCCCGACTGCTCTCCCTGGTCAGGATCTTGAGGACGTTGGTGAAGCCTGGACAGAGCAGGAGCACAGGGAGGGGGTCAGATCTGGGAGGTCTAAGTGGCCGGGGGCTCTCTCCAGCCTGGATTTGGTGTCACCACAAGATCAGTCTGGTGGCTGCCGGGGTCTGAAGGGGCATAGCAACCTCCCCTCGCTCACACAGCAAAGGTTACTGTCTCTGGTCGACACACAAGACACTACAACCGAGAGGGAACCAACAGCAGGGGAAGGCCTCAAGCTTGGCGACCAAGGTCATGGGACGTGAAAGTCACCATCAGGAACTCAAAGCTGACGTCTGTCCCAGCAACTAACGGGCACCAAGCACACTGCTTGCTGTTACTCCCGCTGGTTCCAATTCAGCCTCAGCCCCAACGCTGCAATCCCCACTGTGTACGTGAGCAGTTAAAGCTTAGACTGCGAATGATTTCCTTGGTCTCCCCAACCCCCTTTTGCTCTCACTCCAAAGCATATGCATTTTCCACTGCACCCAGTCACCCAGGGCTTGACCTGCGCTCAGCCGGAGCCCTGGGGCTGCTCTGGCCCAGGCTCGGCAGAGATACTGATATCCTCGGATCTGATCCCTGGCTTGGCTTCCTAGGATACTACTTCCCTTTCTGCCTCTGCCTTCCTGAAACAGTGGCATGTTCTCTCTCCTGACAGCGTCAAGGGCCTCCTCGCTGCTCTTCTGGCCATAATCCCATGCCAAGGAGACCTAGGTCCTCAGTGCCTAGCATGAAGCCTGCACAGAAATCACTCCATAACCACAGCTCCCTGCTGTGCTCCTTCTTCCAATAGGCAGGTCACCAAGCTGTTCTGCCAAGAGCCTTAAGCCCTGCCTGAGCTCCTTCCTGCTACCAATGGCCAGACTACCAGTGACCTTACCTGGGATTCCAGGTCTCCAAGGGCATCTCCCATGAGCCACCTACATCAGGCTTTATATCCAGCCAAATCAGCCTTCTTAGGTCTCCTAAATGTGACCTGAGATTTCCACCATCCTTTCTTCATTTACAGTCCCCAAACCATAACATGCACACACATACACACTATCATTCACTGGAAAGGGCCTCCCCACTTCTTCCCTAAGTCATTCCTATGCTCTAAGGCTCCGGAAAGTCACCCCACCCTCCCAGGAAGCTGTTCACACAATCCTTGCCAGGAGCACCTACTCTTTGCACCTTCAATGGGCACCACCTTGAAAGCAGAAGCTCGATTCCCCTTGTCTTTGGCAGTGCACAAGCATCCTTCCCCACCCCACCCTGACCAGGTACAAGGGCACAGTTCCCGGGACATGGTGGAAACACCAACCGCCATTATTACAAGAGCAATGGATTCTGTGCCACATCAAAGTAAACTGTGAAAGAGCAAGCAAGCTCTCCTTCAACATTAAACATAAACTCCAATTTGCCAACATGTGATTTACAAGGGGGCTCTCAAGAGCATCATTATTGATTAATTAAAGCTGATACACCTTTGTAGTTTTAACAGATACATCACAGTCTGATTCACGAGTGAGGCGCGAGGGTATGGGTGGTGGGGAAAACAGAAACATGCCTCAAAGAATGGGTGTTTGATGAGAACACCCCTCACCACCAATCTGTTAACTCATGCAACTGGGTAATTAATAGAGCAGTGTTAATGATGAGATGGTTTCTCTTAAATAATAAATAACACCACCATGGAGATGACCCGTGGCTCTTTACCAGGCAGACAAAACTGCAGTCAAATCCCTCCTCTCTTCCTATTCAGTCACTTACTAGCTGTGTGACCTTGCACAAGTTACTTAACCTCTCTGACCCTCAGTTTCCTTATCTGGAAAAAAAATGGGATAAATAATGTCTTCCATACAGGACTGATAGAAGTCCTAAGATATAAGACATTATAAAGTGCTTAGCCAATGTCAGCGGTAATTAATATTTGCACTTCCCAGACCGGAAAGTCCTCTGATTCCTAGGCTAAAAGAGTTTCGTGTTGCTCGTGGACAAAATGATACCGAAAAAAGAGAAGATAAGAAAAGTGCTGGCAAATGCATTGGAAAGTACCTGGACAATAACCCAGGGGCAGTGTTACGATTAAGAGCCGGGATAAAAAACCACCATCTTTCCAGAGTCCTCCACTCATTCCCAATTTTTCAGGTTTCATTTTTTTTTTTATTCCTTATCAAACAAGAGTATGAAGCCTGTGTTGATTCTCTGTTACAGACTATAGCAGCATAGGATACAGGGATACGGAAAAGGATGGGGCCCACACTGTACCCGCAGTTCTTGGGTCAGTGGGGGAAACAGACACAGCTCAGATATGAATCGAGCACATCGGTGCTTTAATACAGGTAGTTGTTTGCACAGAATTCCTTGAGTTATCCTGGGGGAAGTGGAGAATGCAGGACGGGTCTCCCAGTATTGCAGGATGTGTTCCCTGGACAAGGAGATCCAGGGAGAGGGAACAGCATGTGCAAAGTCACAGAGGCATGAAAGAACATGTTCCATTCTGAGAATTACGAATTGTCCTCATCAGCTGACACACAGGGTTTGTGCAGGCAGAGCCAGGGGTGGGGGGTATGCATGTTGAGGGGTATGTGTTATTGCTAAATCAGAGATGGGTAGGAAAGGAAACCAATGAGAAGAGACCAGAAGAACTTATAAGCCACAAGACTGGAATATATAGAACATAAATGTGACTTAGATTGTCATTTACCCCCTCTCCTATTCACCCATCCCCACACTGCTATGACACCCCTTCCTCCAGGAAGCCCCTCTGATTCCTCAAAACAGACATCTCCCTCCTCTGGGGTACCACTGCCTCACTATTGCATAGAACCTACCTGAACGTAAGGATGTCACTGTCTGCTTGCCCATCCACCCTCCCTGTGGGCTCCTTCATGGCAGGGAGGACATGAGCCCATTCCCTCAGCACCCCAAGCCCAGGGCCCGGCACACCCCAAGTCCTTGGGAACATGTGCTGAGCTACCCCAAGCCCCCTGGCCGCCCAGTAGCGGTCCTCACCTGCTGAGAGGGTGATGGTGCTGAGCTTCACACGGTAGAGGTTGCTTCGAACCCGCCATTGCTGCACCATAGGGTAACCCATGGCCTCGTCGTACCTGACGTCTCCTGGAGGACAGAATGAGAAGGTCACGGGAGGCCGGCATTGAGAGAACACTCACCAAAACTCCCGCCCTGCAGCCCTGGGCTCTGTGGAATGGCCACTGCTTCTAAATAGGCGGACGGTCAGCCTTCGCATTCAGGCTCTCACGGAACCAACAGCTTTATCTGGACCTGCCTCCAGGCCTCTTTCTGGCCTCTGATCTCAGCCCCCATCCTGCTTTTTCTCTTCCCAACAGCTTGCCAGCAAGCCAAAGTAAATGAATGATTCTGCTTAACCCTGCAGGCAACTTGCCACGGGTCATTAGACAGCCCCGTGCCTCAGTTTCCCCATCTGATACTATGGCTACCTATGCTGACATTACTTCACAGGTGCATTGTAGAGACTGAAATAAGGCAACAGAAGCGGAAGTCTTGCGGTGACCTAGCAACGCTGTACATGCAGACTGGGGGGTCAGCAAACCACAGCCCGTCTTCTGCGTTATCGCTTTTATGGCGGCTTTTGCTCGATGACAGCAGCGTTGAGCAGCTGTCTAGCATATTTATGATATGGCCCTTTGTGTTTGCTGACCCCTGTGCGGACCACTGTTTCCTAACATGGAAACATGGGATGTGCATAGGGATCTCCCATACGTGTGCACATACAGAAAGGCTCACATTGCAAAACGGCGTTAAACAAAGTTAAACAGGATTTTTAAAAATCTGTATAATTTCTTAGCACCTTGACTAGACTACTATGCATTCTAAAGCTCTAGGAAGGTAATAGTATACAGCATTTTGCAAACTTTTTTGACCGAGGAATCCCGTTTTTCCAGAGGGTTCACTGGAACTCATGTTCCATAGAATGCATTTTGGGAAACACAGGTATAGACAAAGAATGAACAAAGACAAAAACAACACAACGTTAGCAAGCGGTTAACTCTGAGTGGTGGTGTATAAAAGATTCTTGTTTCCTGATTTATATTCATCTGCATTTTCTAAATTTTCTGCTCTAAGCACTGAAAACTCTCTTTGTTTACAATCAGGAAGAAATACACGAAAAAGAAATGCTAGTCACATCAGCAGTTAATATTATTGTTGTTATGTATCCTCTGCAAATGGTAGGCACATTTTCTGTCCTTTTCTCTTGTCCCCTGGTGAGGAGGCACTTAAAGAGATATTTGATACCAAGATGAAAATGAGAATCTCATTGGAACAAATGATTTCTTCCTGGACATTACTGCTGTATTAAAGTTGTCCATTACTGTCAACTTTTCCCCCCCCTCCTTAGCCTTTTCAGGAATAACATAATTTTTTTGGAAGCTTTCATTTTAAAGTAAAATATTCATGATCTCCAAATATATGTCTACTGGAGCGAGGTGTTTTGTTATAAATATGTCCTCTCTGTTTATCTCCTCTGCCTGTCCTGTCCTTCCTCTGGAGGGGCTGGGAAGGAAAGGAGAATGGGTGGGGGAGGAAGCACAGGCCGTGTTTTGAGTCAGGGAGGAGAAACCAGTTTGCACAGGAAGACCAGGCACTTGTGGCCAAGTAGCCTCTACCCCATCCTTTGTGCTCTTCCTGATTCACAGCAGGCTTGGACTGGGTACTGGCAACTGGGGCCCATCCTCAAGAGAGGGAGGCAGAGCATTCTGAAGCAGTTTGTGGATACAGTTCATTCATCGGGTGGCATGATGCCCAAAAGAAACAAAACACACTACCTCTTTTGATTACCGAGATATGTATAAAGCCATCATCTTTCCCCCTCACTCCTGATAAGTGGGCATTACCTTGCCCTTCACTTCCCTCCATCCTTGGTCCTTCCTGGATTCCAGTCTGGAATATAAGGTCCTCCAGGGGAATGTCAGTTTCTTGAGGTCAAGGCCATGGTCTTTATTATTCTCACTGCTACAGAGCCTAGAACAGAGCCTGGTACATAATAATAGGCTCCCAACAAATGCCGATTTACTGGCTCACCTACTCACCGGCATCCTATTCCCCATCATAAGCCCACCCCTAGTCCTTACTCATCCTTGACCCCCATCTCCCCCGACCCTATCCCTAGATCTTCACCAAACATTAGGGGTAAAATGAGGCTCTGCAATGGAGGGAGGTACTTTTCCAGGTAATTAATTTTTTTTTTTTAATCTAGAAATGTAACAGTTTCCTTATTAGGGTGCCTCCAAAGATCCTCAAATCCAGACAAATAATCCTAACAACTTGAAACACTAATGCAGAACCACGAGGCACCAAGCATTTTACACCCACAATCTTTAGTAGTCACCCAGTGCTGACAAGTAATTGCGATACCCCGTATTTCAGAAGAAGAAACCGAAGCTCAGAGGAGAGAGTGCTCCGGGACACACAAAGGTAGTGACAGAGCCAGGGGACTTCCCTGTAGAGCACAGCACCTCCCCCTGGACCATGGTGCTATCTGCTTTAAGGGGTGCTGAACCCCCTGTCACTGGGGGTATCCAAAAGGAATCATTACTCAGTGGGGCTAATACAGACCTGATCTCTTCATTGCTAAGGAGGATTAGACTAGATGCCCTTAACAGTCCCTGTCAGCTCTGAAACTCTGTGATCTTATGAAAATTAAGGAAGGCACAGTAGTTTTTAGACAGACTTTGCAAAGCATTTTTATATCTGTGATTTCATGTGATCTACATCTGGGCCCTCTTTGAAGGAGGACAGGTCAAGAAGGTGATGGAGGGTCGCGGATACAGCATCAGCTTTGGAGTCTGGACCCACTGGGCTTAAATCCTGACTCAATGACAGACTAGTCATGTGGATTTCTTTAATCCATTTCAAGGGGGACAATAACCCTTGCAGGGTTACATGGATTCAGACACGCATGGTGCATGGCCCCTGGGAGACCCTCAGCACATGTGGGTCCTCTGTCCCATCTGTGCCACTTCATAGGAAAGGATCGTGGAGCTCCCAAGGGTAGAGGGGGTCTGAAACCTAAGTCAGCCACATTGCAGGGTCTTCCCTAGGGGACAACTTCCCTCTCGGTGAGACGTCTATCACTCGTCAGGGGGACCATTCTCCCTGGGCAGCAGTTGAGATACCCAACTACTGTATCACAAAAGCAGAGCCGGGGCCCTTTCATCTTAGGAAAGTCCCTCCACAAAGGATAGAAGAGGAACTGGGAGAAGATGAGGGGGAGCAGAAGGGCATCCTGGGTGGGATAGAAGATATGGAGCCCCGGCAGAGCCTGCAGAAGACAGCTTCCCTGTGGGGGAGAAGGAGCGGGAGCGGGGAGCTGCTGAGTCAAGTGGAAAGGGCAGAAGCTTGGAGCCATGGCACCTGGTTCTCATGCTGGCAGGCGTGCTGTGGGACCTTGGGCTGGTCCTGTCCCCTCTCTGAGTCTAGATTCCTCATCTATAAAACAGGGAAAATAATACCCACCCCACAGGATGGCTTACGCCCATGTTCAAAATCAAGCTGGTGTAACAAACTCTTTCAAGTAAGATAGGCTCCCGGTTGAGGGGTCCAGTGATTTTACTTTAGAATGATTTAAAAATAAACCTAGTGAAATAACCTAGACACAGAAAGACAAATACAGCATGCTCTTACTTTTATGTAGACTTGAAAGAGGTCGAACTCATAAAAGCAGAGAGTAGAATGGTTGGGGGGTTAGGGGAAATGGGGAGGTCAAAGGGTCCAAAGGTCCGGTTATGCGGGATGAAGAAGGTCTGTGGCTCTGACGCCCAGGAGGGCGACTACAGTTAATGTCCCTGAAATGTGCAGAGTCCGTCTGGCTCGGCTCCGAGTCTGGAGTCTCAGGGAACCCCCTAGCTCTGGACAGCCCAGGGCAGTAGCCGCACAGGGGCAGGTCCCTTTGGCCTTCCGTCCTGCAGGAAGGAGGAGGCCTGGAGAGGCCCGTCTTGGATGTGCTGAGGACTGACAGGCACCGGGAGAGGCCAGGTGTGTGGTCGGAGAGGCTGGGGGAGGTCCGGCATGTGCGTCTTACCAGTGAGCAGCTGGAGGTCCGGGAGGGGCTCGGAGAGGACCCCCCGGCACTGCTCCTCCACCGGCAGCGGGATCACCAACAGCCCATCGGCCAGCTGAGGGAAGTCCTTGATGAAGTTGTTCTCCCTGTGGAGAGGAGCAGAAAGACTGCCGAATGAGGGTGTGGAGGCTGCCGGGGGCTGCAGGGCAGGGGGGGCGGGGAGTTGGTCGTCAGAACAGAGAGATTCCCCAGCGGGTGCGCGTCTTTGCTGCCCTGACTCCGGCTCCCCGAATCCCAGCTCAGAGAACAGGGTGCTAACGACGGGCTCTAGGATCTGGCAGGCTAGGGCTCGAGTCCTGGCCCGCTGAGTACGAGCTGTGCGGTCTGGAGGAAGCCCTGCTCCACTCAGAACCTCAGTCTCCTTTGCTATAAAGTGAGATCTCAGGGTAGCTGTAAACACTTAATGGGATAAAGCTGCCAATTGCTGAAGACACAGTCGGATGCACTACAGACTGTATATTTGGCTGCTAAACAGCCCCTCGCATAAGCAATGACAATGGTGAGCCAGAATGTGAGGGAACGGAGAAGAGCATGGAGTACTTGGAGAGAAATGGGCAGGAAGGCCTGAAAGAACGGGTGGGTGTTCACATGGAAAGGTCCTAACGGATCTTTTGGGTCAGACTCCCCCTTTTACAGATGGGGAAACTGAGGCCTAGAGAAGGGGAGCGACTTGCTCCCGGATTCCCCCCCACCCCTACTCCCAGTCTAGTGCTCTTTCTCTTGCCCTAATCTCTTCAGGGGCCTCTCTTCCTTCCTTGTAGGGCCATCCCAGGAAACTTTGTTTCCAAGACAGTCCTCGGGGTGACCTCAGGGGACTGAACCCTGAACAAAGGTAGTCTTTAGGGCAGGCGGGGTAGGTACAGTGCACCACACAGAGGCAGGCTTCAATCTTTTACGCAACAGACCTGCCTCCAAACAGAACAGCCTGCCAGGATAGGTGGTGAGCTTCCCATTCCTGAGAGTATGCAAGCAGGGAACTGGACAGCTACTTGGTACGGATGGTATCGGAGTCATTTCTGTATTAACATCTGACTTTTGAGGTCCTTTCTTATCCAGAGACCCTCAGAATTTGAGACCCTAATTACAATCTGGAGAGGAGGAGGACGGGGAGGAGAAGAACAAAGGGAGAAGGGTATCTATCACTTCATCGTGCCCCCTGGAATGGGCAGCCTTGAAACGAAAATCAGAAAGAGGAAAACAAAAACAGCGAATGCCAAAGCAATGTCTTTGGAGGCTGGATCTCAGGCAGTTCAGAAGCAGCCGCACAAACACCACGGGGGCCTGGGTCACTTCCTGTCTGTACTCCGTGTCCCCAGGCGCGCACCTCACCCTAGGCACCCATGAAGCACCCCATCGATTCATTCATTTAGTGAACAGCTCCCCACGTCTTGACCCCTAAGCACCTCAGAGTCCAGAGGAAGAGACATTATCCCCATGTCCTTTATCACCATCATCTCTTACAAAGTTTCAGATCCTTATCATTTGCTAGGGTCTGGCTAAGCACTATGCATACATTTTATCATTTAATCTTCACAGCAAGATAGCTATGATTATATTCTTTTTGCAGGCGATAAAACACGGGGTTCAGAGGTCAGAGGTGGTACAGTGTTAAGAGGTGGTGAGTGCTGGAATGTGCACCCAGGTCTGCTGACTGCACACTTGGTAAGGTAGGCAGCTGGGCCTGGGAGTGTCTTCTGGGCATGCGTGTGCATGACTGTGAGTTTCTGGGTCCCCACTGGGACACTGAGGCATGCTACTTCGTGTGCCTTTGTGGGTGTACCCCTGTCTGTCTGGGGAGCTGTACATGCTTATGCCTTTGTGTGTGTGCCTGTGATCATGGCTTCTCCTAAGTGTCTGTGGTCAGTGTACGATCTGTTTGCAAGCCTGGCTGTGTGGAACAGCAATGTGAACAGAAAGAGAGAGCCTTCTGGGGCAATGGGAGTGCCCCTAAAGGAGCATGTAACATTCGCCAGGGTTTGAGGGACGACGTTTCCTCCTGTCTCCCTTGTGAGGTTGGCCGGTGGGGATACAGATCTTCCCACAAAGGTACGGCCCTGCCCTCGTCAGCTGAACACACGCTGTGTGGAGCCCTGAGCTGGATCTAGGGATTCAGAGAGACTGGATTCTCCCCTGGTCCTCCAGATCTTCTCAGCCTACCGGGGGAAACAACAAATTAGCCACGCAGAACATCAGTGGGACCCAGCTATCAGGAGTACTGGGTGGGCTGGATGTTTCTGGGACCCTTCCCCCTGAGACCCATGAATTGTTTCATGGGCAGGTAAGGGTGGGCATGAGAAGATGCCAGTGCCTCTGAAGACTGGGCCCCAGTTGTGCCCACACCACACCCCAGCTGCAGAACCTGGAGGGGACCACTCGAAACTCAATTTTCTCATCGGTAAGACGAGGATTACAAAAGCTGTTCAGTCTGCCTTGATGAAATAGCATCACTGTTATGATGATAAGAATAGCCTTTTCGTGAGCACCTACTGTGCAGCAGGCACCGTTCCAGGCACTGTGCATTCGTCCCCTCCCAGCCCTGTGAAGCAGGTGCTGTTACAGCCCTCAGGTTAGAGGTTGAACAGATGGAGCACGGTGCGGCTGGAGATCCCGGCTGGTCTGGCCCCAAAGCGTCCATTCCTCACCACGGCTCAGGGGCAGGGCGCTGTCAAAGCCGAAAGAACAAGAGCACCCGTGGGTGACAGACAGTCAGACAGACAGAGTGCAGCTGAGAGAAGGAGCTTGCTGCTCATTCCGACCTGACCATGCCAGGTGCTCTCTTCTCGATGTGGCTCCTCCATCACGAGGAGCTGGGCACAGCCAGTGGGGAACTGGAGGCTCTAGGGCATGCAGAGCCTTCCTGGACTGGCACAGAGGGCATTTGGGAAGAGGGATCTGAAAGTAAGCTTATGTTTTTTCACTTTACCATCCAGGGTCTCCATTCCACACCTTCTCTGGCACTGTTTTTAAAGACAGAGCCCCTCTCTTCAGCCCCCGCCCCCGCATCCCTTTGCCTTCTGGTTAAGCCAGGCTTCACTTGGTGGGTAAATCTGACCCCAAAGGGACCATGGGAGGAGCTCAGTGGGCAACCTCCGGATGGCCAAGGGCCTGGCTCATGATGCCCGTCTTCTTGGAAGAAGGTTTTTCCCCCCAAGCTTTCAGAAGCAGGCAGGATCCTGAGGAAATACTTGAGAAGGAGGGGAGAGATGCACAGGTGAGAGTTCATGAGCCAGTGTGAAGGCTGGGAGAAAGGGAGGCAGGGGCGAAGCAGGGGATGGCAAGACAGCAGGAGCAAAGACCAAGGACATTCCCTTAGGACCAGGTCCCTTGGCGGCCACCTGGGGATGGTCACGAGTCCTGCTCGGCTGCTGCCAGCAGAGGGCGCCCAGGGCCTTCTCATCGACCGTCTCTCTGGGGAGGTAAAAACACGGAGGGGAACAGCAGCAGTCGGGAAAGTTCCACCCGGCCCAGAACCTCAGACAGAACCCAGACAGCAGGCTCAGAATCCACCCACCTGGGAAAGGGACGCAGGATGCTGGCGGGGCGCTGGCTAAATACCGTTGGCAGAAAGCGATTTCAGATTCTCAGAGCTTGTGTGTACGTGTGTGGAGAAAAACTGTAAGGCAACTAATCCTAATACTAGGAAGACAGGAAGAAGAATGAGGAATATTTATTTATCAATCATCTTGTTCATCATCAGCTATATCCTAGACAGGATGTGTGTGTGTGTGTGTGTGTGTGTGTGTGTGTGTGTGTGTGTGTGATTTTAACTGCATGGGAACTCTGGGAGACACCTACCATCATTGTTCCTATTTTGTAAATAAAGAAAAGTACACTCAGAGGGGTTAAGGAGCTTGTCCCGCTGAGGTCCGCAGTTAGGAAGTGACAGTGGCCAAGACCACTCAGAGCCAATGCGGCTCCTAGCTTAGTGCCCGGCACTCAGTAAGCACCTGTCCAAGGGATCAACCTCAGGTCCGCGCCCCCGATCACCCCCATCACCTGAGACAAGGCAGTTCTGCTGTTCACTCTGCGGGAGTGAGGGCGCTCTCGTGCCCACGGTGGGTCTGTGCGTGTACATAAGTGCGTGCCGTGTTTCAGTGACAGGGCCCCTGTTTCTGTAGACAGACATTTCCCCCAAAGTATCCATGAAAACGGGTTCAAGCTCAGTTGATATTCTATGAAAAGATTCATCACATTTTTAAAATAGCAGCTCCTGGGCTCCGGGGAGTTGGGAGGACTCTGGGAGTACGAGGGCTCATTCGTTCCACGGACACCGATTCGGATCTCCCATGTCGCAGGGGTTGCTTGCACACTAGGGGCACAGCAGTGGACAGGGAGGTGCCTCCATTCATGAGGACCAGGGGAGAACCCAGCAACGTAGCAAGGTCTGCAAGGCCTTGGAGATCTAGCCCCTGCCTACTCCTCCTGCCTCAGGTTCTGAGCCCTGTCCCCTGGTTCTCCAGCTACACTGATTGCCCTTAAGTTCCCCTTGTAGGGCATACTCGCTTCCTACAAAGGGCCCACTGAGGATTTGCCCTCTCTCTGGAAAGCCCTCACCCCTGCACCCTGCACCTGGCCATCGCCTGCTGATCACTCAGACCACACGTTACTTCCCTGCCTTTGAGAAATCTGCCCGGGACTGGTTCTCTTGTTACGCTCTCCTATAGCATCTGGCTCCTTTCTTCCACAAAAAGCTTCCCAGCTCCTAACTGTAGATGTGCTCATGGGGACACGTATGATACCCACCTTGCCCACTGAACTGTGAGCTCCATGGGGACCAAGACTATGCCTGTCTCTTTTACTGCTGCCTCCCCAGGGCCTAGCACGGTGCGAACTGCACACAGAATGAGTGCTCAATGGACACTGGATCGAAGGGGTATTGGGAATTTGGATTTAAGATTTCAGCTCCTTCACCCAGAGCTTAAACCCGACTTTCTTCCTCTTCCTAAGTGCACAGGCACCCTGGCTCCTACGGAGCTCAGCTAGGAGCCAGGGGCCCCAGCCCCCCTGAGGTGGTGGGGACCAGAAGGGAAAAGGGACTGGTTGGTCAGACCTCCCCCTCTTGGTGAACACCGTGTACAAGTGTGCACACGCACTGGGGCGATTAGCAGGGGATCCGGTGGGGGTGAGGAACGCCTGCAGGAAGCAAGAGGCCCAGTCAAAAAAACACCTCGTCTTTCATATCATCGTCTCAATTTTCCCCAGTTGGAATAAAACCTCCCTATCGCTTTTCCCTCATGCATCTTGTCGGTGATTAGATCCGAGAAGTGGCCTTGGGGTCTGGCGGTGGAAAAGGCAAGGGCTCAGAAGACCTTCAGACATGGACCCAAATGCTGTCTGACTCTGGGGAGGCCGCTCCCATTTTAGGAACCTTAGTGACCTCACCTGCAAAATGGGAGTAATGAGTTTGGGACTTCAAGGAGTTGGGAGCAGGATTCAATGCGAAGTTCGCTTCGGTGATGGTCCCATTTCCCGAATCCCACACTAGATCCTGAATGCCTTCGCGAGCCTCAGAGAACCCAAGACAGCGCCTGCTCATAGTAGAAGCCCCCTAAGCATCTGTTCAGTTGTGGGCAGAGGTGAGAGGCAGGCTTCCTCACCCACCATGCCACCTGCACCCAACCTCCAAGGGACTCAAACCCACAGAGCATTTCCACGGAGGTTGTCTTGTCTAGTTTCGCGCTCTCAGTCACACTGACAAGAATGACAAGCGGCGGAAGCTGGCCCCCTCCGCCACCCTCCGCCACCCCCTCCTCCACCCTCCCCCTCCTCCTTAGGTCTTCCCTCCCTCCTGCCCCAATTTAAGAATATGTGTGAGTGTTTTGGATACATTAATACACAGCCACCAGCATGCAAGAGCCCATCACCCCTCAGTTCTGGGGAAATTAGCATTTAAATTGAGGTATTTCAGGGAAGTAAATCATCCCAGAGCCAGCCAGCACTGTCTGCAGCCTTTCTTAGGGGAAGGAAGGCTAGGAGCTGTGGGCTGCAAGCTGTTGAGTGTGCAGGGAGCGGTCTACTGTCCCTGGCTCTCCTTAGGCTGCCCAAAGCCTCCTCTAAGGGTAGCCATAAGCCCCCAGCACCAATAAGGACATCTCCCCCGGTTTAAACTGTGCCCATCTCTCACCTACAACTAAACTGAGCCTTTCCACCAAGTGAGAGCAGCATCTTTGACTGAGATGTGGTTTCCTCTGCGATCAATGAGCTGGGACACCTAGTCTCATCTGGGCTCTGTCACTGTCTCACTGCGGGGTCTGGGGAAGCCACTCCCCGCCCCTGGGACTGGGAGGGGTGAACAGCTGGTACAAAATATCTGGGTTTCTCTGAACCCCAGATTGAGAGGTGTTGGGCTCAATCCTATGGCCATTCTGTAGGTGCTGGAGTCACAGAGACTGGTGTTTAAACCGATGCCAATATCTGTCCACAGTTACCCGCAAGCCCTGCTCTTCTCCGGGAGCAGTTAGAAACTTTGTTCCCCTGTCATCTGCTTCTTAATTATGGGTCTTTGTTTACGTTCTCTGCTCAAGCGCTAGACTTAGTCATTTTTGCATTCAGCCTTTCACTCATTCATTCATTCATTCATTCATTCATTTGAATATCCAGTAAATCTTTATTACTATGTACCAGGCCTTGGGGATACAATGGCAAAATAGACATTCCCTGTCCTCAAGCTCCCCACAGCCTAGAAGGAGATACACGTGTACTAATGCTTCTATGTGTGTGCAAATGTGAGCATGGTGAATAATGGTTTTGAAAAGGTTAAAATGAAGCATTTTTCATTCCCCATAAATCCTATTTGTCTATGGCACCCCACCCACTAAATCAAAAGCATTCATACCTTAGGTAGAAGGACAGATACCGTCTAGAGAAGAAAGGGGGTCACTGCCCGGCTTTGCATCTCAAAGCTGACTTTGTAGTGTCTTCAGCTAGATAAGATTTTTGAAAGCCGGCCTGTGCCGGAAGCGAAGGCCCCCTTATATATCAAAGCCAGGCCTGGCTGACTCAGATCATAGTGTCTTATTTTAATGCACAGATGGTGCAGGTTATGACCTCAGGGGAGTTCCCGCCAGACAGGAAAAGGAAGGAGAAAATCCTTCTTTCTGCCACCAGTGCTGGGAGGGATGGCTGAGGAGAGAAGGCTAGGGGGCCAGGAGCTCAGACTCAAGGGTAAACAACCTCTTTCTGGACTCTTAGAAGTCAGCACCCCCTCCACATCTACCCCAGCCTCGAGGGCAGCATCTAAAATGCTTAAGATACTAACGAGGGTTTGGGAAAAGTCCCAGAGCACATGAGCAGGACCACGGGGGGCTGCTGCCCCAGATCAGGGATGAGTGTGGGGTGGAGGGGAGCCCCTTTATCCAACAAGCCAATGGGAGCTCCTGTGAGAGGGAAGCAGTAGGTGAGTAAGAGGTTGGCACAAGTCAGCCTCCAATTTCTGCACCCACAGGGTAGAGAGAAGAAAGCTGACAAGACTCCTTGCCATAACCCCCTGCCCCCCAGAAACAGGGATGGGGAAGGCTACCTAAGATTAGAACAAGGGGGCTTCAGAGTGTGGGGACCTTGTGAATTTGGACTTTGGCAATGGATTCTGGGACATATCCCTTCTCAAAAGACTACCCAAGACCATGCATATCCTAACGGATTGCCAGCGCAAGGGGGCTCAGAGCCAACTCAAGTAAGAAATCATACAGTGACCAGAGCAAGGACCCAGCAGGCTATGTTTGTACCATCTGGAGCACCTGAGCCCTGAGGTCGAGTGGAGGTGGGGGAGCCTGCTCGGTGAGGAAGAGACAGAGGGTTGGCTGGTGAGGAGTTCAACTTTGAACAGACTAAATAGTTTCTCTAAAGAGGATGTTCTGTATCCTTAATTGGCAATTTGAAATACTTTTTTGCTATCAGTGAAATGGAAACTTGAGGAAAAGATTATATCAGCGGTAGAAAATTCAGAAGACTACAGTGTTTTGCATAACTAAGTTGTAGTGGGGGGAAATTTTTGAATCTTTAACTGTTTAAAGAGATGGTTATAGGTTCGATTGATAAAGTTTAAGACTGGGGAAAAAAAGTTTAAGTTTCATAGGGGAGGTGCAGAGACCAAGGGGCACTTAACACAGATGGGGCAGGGTAGGAAAGCTGCCTGGAGGAGGTGAGCCTTGACTGATTGGGCGGGGTTATCCAGGGAAAGAGCAAGAAAAGAAGGGGGGAGTGGGGCCCAGGAAGAAAGAACAGCAAGTGCAGAAGTCCAAAGTGGGGTGTGTGTGTGTGAGAGAGAGAGCGAGAGAGAGAGAGAGAGATAGAGAAGATGGAACACTCAAACGGCACATTCTGGAAACTGAAAGAAGCTAAGATTCAAGAGGTAAAAGCATTGAGTAAAAAGCAAAGACGGGCTGGCCAGGGGCGGGGAGAGAGATCCAATCTCAGCAGTCTTCAAAGGGATACTAAGGAACACAGACTTTCTTCTGAGGTCAAGGAGACCCCATGGCAGGAGTTTCAGCAGGAGAGCAATACGATCTGACCAGAGCTTTAGAGCCTGGACACAGTGTGGAGGGTGAGCTGAAGAAGGAACGAGGCTTGAGGGAGGAAGGCCAGTTATGAGGTTTTGCAGCAACCCAGACCAGCATGGTAGAGGAGCGGTGTGACGGAATATCGAGAAGAGACACAAATTTGAGAGAGACCAGCGAGAAGGCCCTGCTGTACCCTGCTCCCCATCACCCACTGCGTGCGGTGGGAGTGGAGGCAGTCACAAGCTATGCTGGCAGGGCTGACTCTGGGGCCCACCTCCCCCTACAGTTAAACCCCAGAGCTCTCCGGACACCCCTGTTTTCCCCCCGCCATGGCCGCAGAGCAGACCACTGTGTCTGGGCCCAGCAGGACGTTGTTGCCTTCTTCCTGCGCCTGCCAGCTGGCAGCCCTTCTCAGCTCAGCTGCTAGGTGTGAGACTCACAGGAAGACTGCCAGATCTCCACAAAATCCCCAGCATTTCGTGCAAGCTCGACCACCTCCAGAGGGAGGCTCCAGGGCCGCCCCTCCTCCTTGGCAAGACGCAGTTCATGACCCCTACCCTCCCGGCTCTTTCACGGATCATGGGTGCAAAGTTACTTCGCTGGCTCTGCAGTGGCCCATGCATATGGGGCCATTACAAAGGCAGAGGGCAGAGAAGTGACTTCTGGAAAGGCTCCCAGGTTTGCAAGACCAGAACAGGCTACGCATCCATATTCTTGATTTCTAGCCCAGAGCTGCTTCCAGCTTGCATGTTCTGGAGGGCCCGTAAGAAAGGCCACATTAACCTGCCTGACTCCCTAACCTGTCTGACCCCTGGGCTCCTGCAAAGCCAGAGCTGCATTTGATTCTTCTACGTAACCTCCTCTGAGCCCACTTGAGGGCCTCACAAAGAGACTTGATGGTGTCCTCTTCTCTGGAAGGCATCCCTGAGCCCCTTCTTTGGAAGGGAAGTCCTGCTTCCATGGTACTTGGTTTGGGCCCTGACCACAGCCTCTGCAAGATATCGTTGTTCTCCGCATGCCTGTTTCCCATTCCAAGCTCTGCAGTTCTCAGCTGCAGGGACCTAGCTGGCCGATTACCCTCTGAGCCTTCCTCGTCTACACACCTTGCTTCCAGGGTCTGTGCAACAGTCTCCTAACTACACGCTCCACACTCCGCCTTGTCCCTCCAATCCATGTACCATCCCGTGGCCAGAATGATTTTCTAAAATGACAGTTCCAACTCAGATGTGTCATTGGCTCTGGATGTTTGTGTTCTGTTGCTGTTATTACAAATCACCACCAGTTTCGTGGCTTACACCAACTTACACTCGTTGTACTTCTGAAGGTCGGATGTCTGACATGGGTTTCTGGGACACAGTCAGGTGTCAGCAGGGCTGCATGCTTCCTGGAGGCTGAAGAGGAGAAACCACTCCCTTGCTTTTCCAGCCTTTGAGAATGCCCACACTTTGGCTCCAGGCCCCCTTCCGCCACCATCAAAGCTAGCCAAGGCAAGGCAAGTCCTTCCGCACTCACATCCCTCTGGCCTCCTCGCTTACCTCCCTCTTCTACTTTAAGGATCCTTACAATGACATTAGGTCCCCCTGGATAATCCAGGTGATAATCTCTATATCTCAAGATCAGCAACTTTATTTCTACCTACACCCTTAATCCCCTTTGCCACGTAAGGTAATTTATTCACAGGGTCCGGGGATTAAAACATGGACATCTGGGAGACATTATCCTGCCTACCACCCTCCATTGTTTTCCACCAAGGACAGCTTTGCTGATGCCTCTCCCTTCATTTGGGGGTTTGATGTCCCTTCTCTGGGTTTCCACCGTACCCATCCCTCCCTTATTCTGGCATTTTCACACTGGACTGTTGGTCCTGGTCACTCACTGTCTCCCTTGCTGGACCAAGGACACTTGAAGGCAAGGACCATGTCCTTCTTACTTGCTACTGTGCGTCCGGCCTTGACACAGTGGCTGAAACACACACTAGGGGCTCAGTAAGCACTTATTCAATGAGTGAATGAATGAATGAATGAATGCCTCCTAGCTGAACAGATATGTAGGAGAGATAACCCATCCAGCTGTGGTCCTGCAATCTCCTTTCTTTGGGGCCTGAGCCATAGCCTTATTCAGGTCTCCCTCCCTATCCACCTACCTTTTCTTCCCTCATTATCTAGTATCACAATAACAAACATCATTTTTAAGCTAATACCTACTGATTATTTACAATGTACTAGGTTATCAGTCTAAGGGCTTTACACACATCTCATTTCACACAGCAACCCTGGGAGCTAAGTACTCTTGTTCTAATGATTTTGCTTTTTTTTTAAATAAGGGAGCAGAAGAATAAGGAGATTAATAAGTGCATGAAACTAGTAAGCTGGACTTTGAACAATTAAATTCCATGTTCTTAAAGACTATGCAAAAAGATGCTAGTAATGTTTAATTTTGCCCCTCAATGCAATGCTGAAAAGTGAAAGTTGATTCACTGAAAATACCAGTGCTGGCTGAATGTGCCAGATGGATGCCCACATTAATAACAGTAACTGCTCTTTATTGAATGCATGCCATGTGTTAGGTGCTCAGCAGGATTTGTTTCTCGCTTTTTTTCTGCTATAGACTGAATGTCTGTGTCCCACCCCCCAAATCCGTATGTTGAAACCTAATGCCCAATGTGATGGTATCTGGAGGTGGGGCCGTTGGGAGGTGACTGGGTCATAAGGGTGGGCCCTTGGTGAATGGGATGAGCACCCTTATGAAAGAGGCCCCAGAATGCTCCTTGTCCCCTCCACCAAGTGAGGAAAGGTGCCATCTATGAATCAGGAAACAGACCCTTGGCAGACACTCAATCTGCCAGTGCCTGGAACTTGGGCTTCCCAGCCTCCAGAGCTTGGAGAAATAAAACGTTTGTGGTTTAAGCCATGCAGTCGATGGTCTCTTGTTAGAGCAGCCCTCACAGACTGAGACATTTCTAACATCTTGCAAAGTCATCATTATGATCTCGATGACGGAGGTGAGCGAACTGGATCTCAGTGGGGTGAGGTCACTTTCCGAGGCTCACACGCAATGAGGGGCATCAACACCACTCCACCACCCCCCTCTCGAACAAAGTACACACTTCCTCCTGCCCCCCCCATGCATCTGCAGGTGCACATGAACACACAGGCACGTGCGCGTGCACGCACACACACATACACAACGTGCAGCCTGGCTTATACATCGCACAGGCCTGCCGTCTCTAAATGCAAAAACATTTCCACCAGTGGCACCAAACTCACTTGAGCATTCCAGGCATGGCTGCTACTAACTCCTGCCCTGGTAATTGCAATCCCTGAAATTGAAAGAAATTGCAGGCTAGAGAAACATTATCTTCTTTTCATCCCCTTCGCCCTCCATCTCCTTGCCTGGTGTGTCAGCACGGGGACTCCTCATTGTGTCCTAACGCCGGGAGCAGGCCGGATTGCTGTCACTGGGGCCTCTGGAGCTGCTTCCCGAACTTCTCCCTCCGATTCTTAAGGGGAGGAATCAAAGGCCCCAATACACTGGGGTGGCGAGAGTTCGACATCACTAGGCACAATCTCTGCTTTTCAGATGCTATAACGAAATCTGAAGAGGAGAATGAGCCTTGCCGCAGATCCGCCAGACAGAGATTTGGACCTAAAGCCTGCCTCGGAACCCAGATCTGTAGGGTCTGAGTGAAGAATCCCTTGGTCCGGGGTGGCGGCTGAGCATCTGAGCCTAGATGGCTGGCTCTCTGCAGCCACAGCCCCAGCTGCACGCTGAGGTTTACCCCCCCACCATTCCGGAAGGGGCTAGCTGCTTATGTGATCAGAGTCAAAGACAGAAGCCAGTATCCCTGTACCTTTAAAACCATTTCAATTGCAATTAGAATCTTAGATTCTGGTGTTCAGGGCCTTCTCTGTTCTCAGGGCACCCCAAACCCCACACCCCCATTCATGTCTATCTCAAGGGTCTAGCTTAACAAAAGACACGGAAGAGGTGCACGGAAGCCCTTGCTGAATGAACCCGAGGGTCGACCAGGACTCTCCCTGAATCCTGACCTGTGTTCTCACCATTCCTCACGTAACCCCAGCCCTGCCCTGGACAGGAAGCCAGTTCTGTGAGGCTGTGCCGCTAATTTGCTGAATGGTCTTCAACAAGTCCCTTCCCATCTCGGGGGGTCTGTTAAGCCCTGGGGTCATTTCTTTGATGAAAACAGGTGTCCCCAAATGGCTCTAGCACAGAGGGATAAAAAGGAGTTCTGGAGAGAGGGAGCCCTGTTGCCGTGGGCACTCTGAGTCTCTTTTCTCACCTCTGAAGCAATCTTGCAGCCAGACACACCTGAGTTTCCATCATGGTTCCAACTCTCATCCCCTACGTGGCTCTGGTTGGATAGAACACTGAACCTTTCCTGGGCCTCTGTTTGCTCATTGGGAAAATGGGAATATCACCCTAGCCTCCCCTACTTGTAAAGATAAAAGGAGCCCATACTCTGGGCTGCTTAGAAGAAGGCCTAACAATAACAGGCTCTTGATAAATGGTAGCTATTGTCGCTGTGCAGCACAGTTTTATTTAACATTCTCAAAAGCCTGTCTTGATTAGGAGTAAGGGAGATGCAAATTTTAGAGCTGGGATGGACCTCAAGTTTTTTTCTTTTCCTTCTTTCCAGGCAGCAGACACAGCTTGTCCAAGTCACATGATAGGACTATAATGAGAACCCAGGACAGGTGGCTACTAATTTGGAGTTCTTTTCTTTCTATCCTGGGATTCTTTTCTTTTCTTTTCTTTTTTTTTTTTTTGGCTGGTGGATTTGATTTTTTACTTACCTCATACCCTATCCCTGACATCTAGGAGAGTTATTAATGCTAAAGGCAATGCCCCCAGCACCATATACTGAACACCTCTCCTCCTATCAGTATACACTGAAATTGTTGTGGGTGTGTCTATTCCCCCCCCACTGGGAGCAGAGACTAACTGTGCTTCTCCCTCCTTCTCCAGTCTCCAATGGCACATTAGGTACATAACAGACTCTCAAAAATGCTTGTGAAATTGAACCTCCACTAGGTTGGACTCCAAATTAAATTTAAAAAGATATTTCAAAATCCCTAACTTAAAGCAAGAAATAAAAATAAAAGCCACATTTTAACTAATCACACAGCATCAATGCATTTATAACTTCATTCCTGGTAGTAGTTAGAGAGAAGCTTTTTTTTTTCTTTTCTTTTCTTACCTTTCTCCTTCCCTCTCTCCTCCCTCCCTCTTTTCCTTCCTTCCTTCCTTCCTTCCTTCCTTCCTTCCTTCCTTCCTTCCTTCCTTCCTTCCCTGTTAACATTTAAAACCAAGCCATGAGGTGCATTTTAGAATCAGAACGCATGGTCTAGGAACAGCTGTTTCCGGTGTGAATTTGTGGCAGGGGTCATATCTCTGAAAGTTTCTTCTTCCCTTTTGTCTTTCCCCTTCTCCCTGGGGCACCTTGCAAGTCTTTCCATATAGCCACCTCTAATGAGCTTTGCAAAATGAGAAACCTGCTGCAGTAGAAGAAAATCTAATAGCAATTGCTTTCTTGTTTGCTCCCTCTCCTCTTTCTCTCTCTTTTTTTATTAGTCATTAGCAATGGAGAAAGAAAACACCCAAAGGCAGTAGAAAGGCAGCAATATTTGCACGTGCTTTCTGCAACACTGAGCTAATGAGGAGCCCTGACCATCTCTCATAGCCCTTCTTTTTCAATTTCAATACATCTGACATCAGTGCAGCCAAATACAGATCCCAGCTAGTATGGACAGTAGCTAGTTTACACCATCACCGAAGTGAAGTGTGGGTACTGTTATAGGACACCTGGAAATGGGTTTAAGTGTTCCTTAAAACCAATGGATGTCAAGACTTAAAACGGGCCTGGGAAAACAAAAGTCTAAATAATGAACACAATTGAGGGTCTTTCCAAACTGTGGTACCAAAATATAATTCAATTCCTTTCCCAAGACCCTAGCTCTAGCTCCTAGCCTTGCTAGTTACTGATTCAGTTGTCATATGACCATAAGACATGCCCATGCTGAGCCTCGGGCTGGTCTACACTAAGCCTACCCACACGCATTGAGAATGGGCATTAAACTCACCTTCTACCAGGTGCATGATCCTGAGCGAATTACTTCATTTCAGGACCCTCAGTTACCTCATTTGTAAAATGAAGCTCAGAATAGTATCTCCTTTTATAGACTCAATTATGAGGATCAAAAGGGGTGAGGGATCTAAACAGCCTGGTATATATGTAACTGTGTGCTGGTTTCTATTTATTTCCCAGTAAGAAGAGGCCAGGTCAAAGTCTTGCCTCTGCCTTTTGGACAGACTTGCCTCTGTCACTGGATAAGCCTCAGTTTCCTCATCTGTAGTAGGACTAAATAACGGTGCTGGTGATTCTAAGCTGCCGTGGAGTTAAATGAGACAACTACGGAATGGCACCTGTCACACTATGCATTCCATGATGTTAACTACCATTATTATTATTGATAATAGGAATGTGATGTGGTTTTTTAAAAAATAATATATAGTGGGGGCGCCTGGGTGGCTCAGTCAGCTAAGCGTCCAACTCTTGACTTCAGTTCAGGTCATGATCTCAGGGTTGTGAGACTGAGCCCCACATCAGGCTCTGGACTCAGCAGGGAGTCTGCTGGAGATTCTCTCTCTCCCTCTGCGCCTTCCCCGACTGGCGTCTGTGCTCTCTCTCAAATAAATAAATAAATCTTTAAAAAATATTACACAGTATTAAATCCCAAAGAATCAATAACAATGACAACAAAAAATTCCTGCAACTAATAAGTGATTATGGCAAAATTACAGAATACAGGGTTAATGTATGAAAGTCAAATACTCTCCTATCTGGTAACAGTGAACAACTGGATTTGAAATTAAAAACACAATACCATTTACAGTGGCATCCCCCCCCAAAAAATGAAATAGGTATAAATCTAACAAAATACATACAAGATCTATATGAGTAAGCTTCAAAACTGATAAAGTGATAAAAAATCTAAATAAACGGAAAGATAGTCTACGTTCATTCTCGTGTTGTTAAAATGTCAGTTCTTGCCAGATTGATGACAGATTAAACGCAATCCCAATCAAAAGCTCACTGAGTTATTTTGTAGAGATCGACAAACGAATTCTAAAGTTTATATGGGAAGGCCAAAGACCCAAAACAGCCAACATGAAATTGAAGGAGAAAAACAAAGCTAGAGAACTGGCATTATCCAACTTTAAGACTTATTATGAAGCGATAGTAATCAAGACAGTATGGTACTGGTGAAATCATAAATAAATAAATTAAGGAACAGAATGGAGATACCAAAAATAGACCCGCACAAATCTAGTCTAAACTAATCTTTGCTAAAGGAACAGAAGCAATTCACTGAAGAAAGGATAATCTTTAAAACAAAAAACAAAAAACACGGTGCTGGAACAAACAGACATCCACACGCCAGAAAAAAAAAAAAAAATCTAGACACAGAATCTACACCTTTCACAAAAAACTTGACCCCAAATGAATCATGGAACCAAACTTAAACACAACAGTATAAAACTTCTAGAAGACAACATCAGAGAAAATCTTGGTGATCCTGGGTTTGTGGATACGTTTTTAGACACAACGCCAAAAAACACAATCCATTAAAGTACAAAAAAGGATATGTTGGGCTTTATTAAACTTAAAAACTTCTGCTCTGTGAAAGACACTGTTAAGAAAACGAAAAGACAAGGCACAGATTGGGAGAAAATATTTGCAAAACACATATCTGATAAAAGACTTGCATCCGAATTATACAGAGAACACTTAAAATTCCACAATAGGAAAACAAACAACCAGATTTAAAAAGGGGCAATAGAGCTGAGCAGACGTAGCACCAAAGAAGATATAGAGATAGCAAAGAAACTTATGAATACATGCACAGCACATGTCATCCCGTAATTGCAAATTAAACAGCAATGAGATACCACTCCATAACTGTTGGAAAGGCTATAATCTAAAGCACTAACAACACCAAATGCCAGTGAGGATGTGGACCAAAAAGAAGAGTTCATTGCGGGTGGGGATGCCGAATGGTACAGCCACTTTGGCAGGTAATCTGGCAGTTTCTTACCGAGCCAAACATACCCTTACCACACAATTCAGCAAATGTGCCCCTTGATGCTTACCCAAGTGAATGGAAAACAGATCGACCCAAACCATGCACACGAATGCTTACGGCGACCTGATCCCTACTTGCCAGAACTTGGGAGCAACCAAGTTCTCCTTCAATAAGAAATTGGATCAACAAACCACAGCACATCCATAAATGTGATAGCTTGTAGCAACAATGATAAATGAACTATGGAGCCACACAAAGATAGAGAAGAACTTAAAATGCATATTGCTCTGTGTAAAGAGCAGGTCTAAAAGGGCTGCATACCATATGATTCCAACTATATCACATTCTGGAAAAGGTAAAGTTATGCAAGCAGGGAAAAATCAGTGGCTGACAGGAGGAGTTTGGGAAGAGAGATGGAGGGCTGAGTAGGCAGCACCAGGGGGTCTCTAGGACCGTGAAACTCTTTTGTATGACACTGTAACGGTGGCTTACTATTGTATCAATGTTGGTTCACTAGCTGGAACAAATACACCCCCCCAGTGCAATATGTTAGTGATAGGAGGAACTGTATGGTAAGTAGGGGGTATGGAGTGTAATGGGAGCTCTGTACTTTCTCCTTAACGTGTCTGCAAATATAAAACCACACTAAAAAATTCTGTTAATTAAAATAATAATAATATGCCTAGGCAAGATAGCTGTGGCATTAACTTTCATTGGCCTAATGGCTTCCACCTATTTTTGTAGATAATGTTTAACTGGAACAAAGTTGTATCCACTTATTTATAGACTGCCTACGGTTGCTTTCGTATTCGAATGGCCCAGGTGAGGAGCTGTGGTAGAGTGTGTATGGCTCACAAAGCTGAAGATATTTGCTATCTGGCCCTTTGGAGGAAATTTTGCTGACTCCTGTTCAGAGGATCGACTCTGAGACTGAGAAGTGCATTGAGAAGTAGTTCAGTTCAATCACCTAATAAATTCTGGAATCCTTACTACCCTATCATCCCAGGAGGAACAGTTGCCTAGTCTAACTTCTGCCCATTAATCTTGGCATTAGAAACAAGCCACTTTTCCTCTCTCTGCTATTCTTCTGAGTCACCAGGCCCACCCTTTCTGATCTAGAAATAGGACATGAGGGTAGAATTTGGGCATCCATACATCACTCTCAGCCTTCTTTCAGAACCACGCTTTGACCCAATCTCAGGCAGCTTCTGAACTTCCTGGTTCTTGACCTCTCTGTTCATCCCCATACCCACAGACCCTGCTTCTGATTTTTAGTTTCAACGCCAGAACGAGTGGCCCCAGCTCTGGCTCTGGTTCCTTTTGCCCCATTTAAATGGAACAGTAAGTTGACCCTTGAACAAGGCAGGGGGGAAAGGCGCCAACCCCCCACACGGTCAAAAATCCACATGTAACTTTTGACTCCCCAAAAACTTTACCAATAGCCTATACGGACTACTGTTGGCTTACCAGTAACATAGTCAGTCAACACACATTTTGCATGTTATCTGTCCTATATACTGTATTCTTACAATCACGTAAGCTAGAGGAAAGACAATGTTCTTAAGAAAATCATAAGGAAGAGAAAATACATTTACAGTGCTGTACTGTATTTATTGGAAAGAAAAAAAGAAAAAACCTCATATAAGTGGACCCATGCAGTTTCAACCCATGTTGTTCAAGGCTCCACTGTAGGCAAAACGATGGCCCCCAGAGATACCCAGGTCTTAATTCCTGGAACCTGTGAATGTTACCTTATGCTGTGGACAGAACTGTGTCTCCACACAAAATTCATATATTAAAATCTTCACAGTATCTCCCAGCACCTCAGAGCATGTCTGCATTTGGAGATAGGATCTTTTTTTTTTTTTTCCTTAAGATTTTATTTATTTATTCGACAGACAGAGAGACAGCCAGCGAGAGAGGCAACACAAGCAGGGGGAGTGGGAGAGGAAGAAGCAGGCTCATAGCGGAGGAGCGTGATGTGGGGCTCGATCCCATAACGCCGGGATCACGCCCTGAGCCTAAGGCAGACGCTTAACTGCTGTGCCACCCAGGTGCCCCTGGAGATAGGATATTGAAAGAAGTGATTAAGTTAAAATGGGGCCATCAGAGTGGGTCCTAATCCAATCTGTCTGGTGTCCTTTTAAGAAGGGAAATTCTGGACACATGGAGACACCACTCACATGGTCCAAACGGGACTTCTCAGAGCAACAGCTCCTAGTCTAGCCTGCCCGTCCACATTCAATTAAGGACCCTAAAGTGAGGAGGTTATCCTGGATGACCTGGGTGGACCGTACTGTCAACACACATGTCCCTAGAAGAAGGAAGCTGGGATGTGCCTACAGAAGGGACAAAAGGTTATGTGAAGATGGGAGGAGAGACTGCAGTGATGTGACCACAGGCCAAGGAATGCCAGCGTATGGAAGAGAAAGCATCAGATTGCCCCCAGAAGCTTCTAGAAGGAACTCCTCCTCACACCTTGACTTTAGTTCCATCAGACTCAGGTAGGACTTCTGGACTCCCGAAGGGTGACAGAAGAAATGCACGTTGTTTCAACCACAAAGTTTGTGGTCACTTGTTACAGCAGCCATGTGACACTAACACATGTACTTTCTCAGATAAATACTTTTGGTTCGGCTTGATCCCCAGACCCCTCTTTCTCCAAGGCCACTCAGCTCTTAGGCAGGAGCCGGAGACCTGCTTCCCCAGTTCCTCCTCCAAGGAAATGCAGCATGTCCACAGAACCAACATCTCCAGGAGCTCTGAGAAGCACAAGCTTTGGCATTAGGAAGCGTTGAGTTTGAATCCCCGCTCCACATAGTGTCAGCCTACGGGGTCTTGGGCATAGTACTTAACCCACTGAAACCTCAGTTTTAATCAGTGAATGGGGAACAACTATCAGCCCTCCAAGGGTGTTGTGAACATTGTAAATGACAATAGTCAAAATTTTCTGGAATAAAGTAGGTTCTTAATGTTCTCAGTAAGTAATTGTGATGGTTGCTATCATTGACTGTGTTGGACTCTCCATGAATTCGGACTCTATCCGATTTCCTCTTCTCAGAGCTCATAAGGGACTTTGTAAGTCATGGTTTGGGGCTGAGCTCCGGTACCAATCCCATGAGTTTGTACCAGCGACTCCTCTCTCATTCACGGGTGTCCCTGACTATCTGTGAGATGCTTAGAATCAAAAAAGCATGGTCACTGATGACCCCAGTTCTGCTGTTGGCACTTACGGGAAGTTGAGTGGCTTCCCTTCAGAGAGGCTAAGTGACTCGTCCAAGGTCACACAGCTAATAAATGACCACTCTGGGGTTAAGTCCAGGTTTCCAAAGTGTTACCACTATGCCACACTGCATCTCACCTGCTAGACCCATCTCTCCAAATTCTAAACCCCAAAACACAAGGCTCCCCCCTACAGCACTTCCTGAACTGGGGCCAGTGTTTCCTGCTCATAAGGCCAGACTCTCTCCTTCCGTCTTCCAGGGACTTCCTTCCCCAGGGCAGCTCCTAGTAAGGAGACAGCTGGGAGGACTCCAGGCAGGTGGTAGGAAGCCCTGAGCCTCTGTGCCCTTGCGTTGGGAGAATGTGGTGACACACCTAATAGTCCTCCCTCCCCCCAAGAAGCCAGGAAACCAGCACTTACCCAGAGTGCCTTCCCGCTCTGTCAGCAATCCAGACCATATGGTTAATTAGCTAAAATTTGCGACCGCATCTGTGATGCTATTTCTCTTTTTGGCATGTGTGAACTTAATTACTGAAGCCATGGGAAGCTCCTAGCCCACTGGGAGTGTGGTGGGCATGAGGGTCACAGAGAATGCCCGTGGCTCAGAGATGGGATGTGTGGGTGGTCGAGGGTCTGAGAATTGGAGCACAAAGAGGGCCACTTGATCCGCCAAGGAGGGGGTTTTTATGTGGTTGCAATGAGGCTGGGACACAATGTCACAAGGCCCCATCTGTGTATGGTTGGCAAGCATGCTCCAAAAAAGGCCAGCCTCCTTGCACATAGAGTGGAACATAGAGTTCATTCTCTGGTCACCCACTGTCCTTCAGTTCTATCCTCAGTCACTCCACAGAACATCTGTCTCCCCAGAACATGGGAGAAGGTGTCCAAGAAACAAGGCTGATTGGTCCAATGAATGAATGTGCCCTTCTGAGCCTTTGTTTCCTCGTCTGTAGAATGGATCATAACAGTCATATTCTACAATTCTATTAGGATGAAGTGAAATCACACACATGCTGTAGGTAGCAGGGTCCCTGACATAAGGATGGGTGGTCGGTAATAAGTCGCTGAATGAATTAATGGATGGCAGAATCAAAGAGCCACTGAACATCAGCACCGGAAGAAGCCCGAGGGATGGGAACCCAGTCCAGTCCTCCCACTGTGCCTCAGTTGCCTCCTCTGTAAACTGGCAACACAATCACCCCCCTGATTATGTTCCTTGAGGAATAAAAGACATAACAAGATGCGGACCTTTGAGAAGGGTGCCTGGAATGGGGCCAGCTCAGGAACTGCTGCTGCTGGGGTTGGAAGTGATATTAAAATGGGGCAGCTTGCTGCTGGCAGGACGAGGGCTTGGACCAAACAATAGCAGTCTGTGGTTTACCCTGGACTGTAACTCAGGGCTCCCCCTCTCCACCCGAGCTGCTGTGTCTGAGCCAGTGCCATGCTCAGAGTTCCAGGGCTCATAGGACCGACGTGTGCCAGCTCTCAGGGGTCACTGAGGGAGGGAAAGGGAGACAGAGCCCCATGCCCCACCCCTTTGGGGAACACTCAGACTAAGGAGTAAGTCAGAACCCAGGGGTGATCTGACCAATGTCGACAGAAGACTCTTGCCCTTCGCGGGACTCTCGGGGCTCCCGCATATGGTTTGGCAGATGGTGCCATTGCTAAGAGGGCAAATAGAGAGTAAAATCCAGCCCCGCTCAGCAAGCCATACTCAGTGTCCACGTAGGGGTGTGTCTGCCCCTGAGAAGGCTCTTTTTTCTGTTTCATATACAGGTGTTCTACTGGCAACTGTGGCCTTGGAGCTTTCTCTGGGATCAATGGACAGCTTGGGGACTGGAGAGCTGGAAGCCTCAGAAAACTGGGGCAGATGTTCCTAAGAGCAGGACCAGTGTCTGTCTTACTCATCTTTCTATCCCTAGTGCCTAGTACAGTGACTGGACTTGTGGACACTCAAGCAAATACTTGCTGAATAAATGAACCACTGTATTCCTACCATCAGTCATAGATGCTACCGTGTGCTGGATAAATGTATGACTGAAGTAGCAAGAGAAGTGTGCATGGGAAAAAAAACCAATTCCCTAAACTTGCAGCACTATAGAGTAATAGTAGCTCATTTACTGAGCAGTGACTCCGTCCAGGTATAACGTACAGAGCATATATGCATTATCCCTTCAAGTCTCACCAGGGCCTGACAGGAGATACTATCACTGCGTGCAATGTGCAAATGAGAGCACGGAGGCTCAACGAGGCCGAGGGATTTGCCAGTGGGCACTTCTCCTAAGGAGCAACGCTACCATTACAAGTGTTTCATTGCCTTCATTGTTGTGCAGGTTCTGGAACTTTCCCGCCCTCACCACTCTTTCCCTAGGCTTTGGGATCTCTCTCCCTCTGGCCCAACCCTGACCCAACAGACCATGGGGCCTGCGCCTGACTCTTTGCCCCAGTCTCTCCTTCGCTGCCTGGGGCCAGGGTCCTTCACAGCATCACTTGTGAGCAAATGTTGGGGGGGAGAAGGAATGAACCAATGAGTGAGGGGTGGGTGTGACCTCCCCCCAGAGCAGCAAACTCCCCACTCAATTTCTTTCAAAGCCTGGTCTGCACACCCTCTTTGGCCTCTGAGGGGTACCAGGTAAACATATTCATTCATTCATTCACTGGCCACTAGTGCCCTTTCTAACCACCAGGCTCTCCTCTCCGGGGTCCTTAAGGCAATGAGTGAATTATCAGGAGACCTATCACTCCCTCTGTCTGCTACACTACTTCCCTCCACTCACTCACGCCTTCTAAATTTTATTCAGATCTGTGCTTTACTGTCACCTCCTCCGAGAAGCCTGCCATGACCATGCTGGATAAAGTAAAACTTTCTAATTTCTTACCCTGCTTTATTCTTCCTATTCCTGACTACCACCAGAAATCCATGTTGATTTTCTCTTGGCTGGCTTCATGTCCCCATCCTTTCCCAGAAGGTTAGCTCTATGAGGACAAGGACCGTATCCGTCTTGTTAACTGCTACTTTGCCAATATCCAGAACAGCGCCTGACACAGAGAAGTGCCTGATATGTATTTATAAAATGGCTGGAAGGGTGGCTGGAGAGCCTCGGGTCTGTTATTTAAATGTCTGTTTAGCGTCTGACATTCTCTTTCTTTCTCATTCTCTGGTGCTGGCTTCTTCAACAGTCAGGCAAGATACAGATCCCAGATGTGACACCTCCCTGAATGTATAAAAAGGGCCATTGGGATAAGCTTAGGAACTTGCCAAAATAGATGTTGTTGTTGTTATTATTATTATTATTATTAAACACCTGTGTGCACATTTTGTGGACACAGATCTTTTGCCCTGTCTGAGCATTAAGAGCCCAAGTCCCCGCCAAAGGCTCCTCACCTTGCGAGGGCTGGGACGTACAGCCCAACCTCAAAGTGCCAGCCTTTGCCATGCCCGGGACAAGGGCCTTCACTAAGACAAGTAGGTACAAGGTAGCATGAGAGCTGGTTTTGAACAGGCCAGCAGGGGGCGGTTTTCTTGACAGCACCATTTGGTGGCAACGATATCAGGTACATCGTTTTGCTTTATTGCCTCTTACCCAAAACCAAAGCAATGCTAACACCGATCTTAAAGGGCGCTTGCTAGGATGGCATGAAAGCACTTTGTGAAGTGTAAAGCTTAACACAGATGCAGGCGGAGAAAGCAGGGCTGGGCAGGATGGAGTGGATTGACAGCTGGGAGCCATGGGAGGATTTGGAGTAGAGTAGAGAGAGAGAGACACACTACGACATCATCTTTGGGGAGCAAATCTGGTCACGTGTGCAGCCAGGCTGGGCGTCAGGGCTCCTTTTTCTCTTTTCCAGCATGCCTCGGGAAGGGGGGGAGGGGAGAGAGGTAGAGTGTGCAGGGTGGGACTCCCCCTTCCATGCATGCAGGAGGGAGTGGGGGTGGCGGGGAACGGGCCTGGGTGACAGGCACCACTTGTACTACCCTGATTAGCTGGGAAAATGCAAATCTGCACTTCCTTCCCCGCCGCAGCTAACAAGATAATGAATATTTTCATCAGCTGCAGAGAATACAAACATCTGTAGGAACACCAAACCTACTCTCAGGGGTGGGGGGAGGAGGGGAGGACACGGAGGTGGGGAAACCAGCTTCTCAGCAGTTTTAGGGAAGAGAAGATGTGTGGCGATGCTGGAAGGGTGGCTGGGAACGGGGAGCTCTGGCTGGTGCCTACCGCACAGGGCACAGTGGGAAATAGGTCAACTGTCCGCTACATCCCACTCCTGCTGCCTTTCGGGGTTGACGCCTGGTCCTGGGTGGACTTTCCATCCCCCACCCATCTATCCACCTGCACTTGCAGCCATTCCCCCTGTCTGCCCACATAGCTATTCAACCAACGTTTACTGACTCCTACTGTGTGCCAGGCACGAACCTAGGCTCTAGGGGATAGAGGTAAATAAGACATCCCTGGCCCTCAAGCAGCTCATCCATTCTACCAATCTAGTTGGAGAGACAGACATGGGAACACATCCCCCTACTGAAGGAGGGCTCTGACACAGCAGACAGCAAAGAAGGATCACCTAAATCTCCTGGAGGAGTGGTGTTCAAGGAAGACTGTTTGGAGGAGGTGACAGACCTCTGAGGCAAATCAAGAATGAACTGGAGTATTTGAGGCAGAGAGAGTGGAAGAGCCTTCCAGATACAGGGAACAGCACGTGCAAAATTAGGAAAGCAAGAGGAACCCCAGGGAACTCGGGGAACTCAGGGAGCCACAAACAGCTCAGGAGAAACAGATGGCACCAAGCAAGACAAGGGCCAGGAGCCGTGATACAGGAAGTCTGAAAGGTAGGCTTGAGCCCACTTATGTAGAACCTTGTTCGCCACACCAAGGAGCTGAATTTTATCCTGGGCACGATGCAAAACTGCTGGCAGGTTTTGAGCAGAGGAGTGACAGCATAAGACATGCATTTTGGGAAGATCACTCTGGCTGCAGCACGGAGGAAGGATTCAGAAGGAAGAGTGGGAGGGGAGTCAGGGGGCTGTCGAGGATTCCTGTTAAGGATTTTGGAGGCAGCCTGGCCCTTATGCAAGATGCACAGGGGCGTGTTCTCTGGGGGCGGAAGATTCGGGCAGGAGCGGAGATTTGCCTGCACCCTTGAGCTGGCTCTGTGACTCCGCAGCACACCAGGAGCTAGGATCATACCCCCTTCTCAGAGTTTCACCGACGAACAAATGAGACACTGTGTGTCAAAGTGACCTACAAGGTCTCAAGTCCTGTAGAAATCATAGTTACTGGTTATTTTACCAGAGAAGTACTAGTGGATCTGAGCATGACTTCCTCCTTTTGTCTTTCATTCCCATCACTGATACCCAGAAACACAAAGTAGGACGAAATCGGAGCCTCGAGAATGCAGTGCTGCCCCTCACTGTCTGTGAACTTGGAAGCTCCGTGCTTCAGTTTCTGCATCTCTGAAATGGGCATAATACTCTTGTCTTTACCTAATCTTTAGGACTCTCAGGAGGACTATTTGGGATGGCTGACACTCCAGTGTTTGACAAACATGTATTCTTAACAACTTGAGTAGACAGTGGGTGTGAACTCCCATCCAGTGAGCACCCCTGGGTGCTCCATATTGTAGCTTAGTGGTTTGGTCTGCGGGCCAAATCTAGCCCTCTGCCTGGTTTGGTGGGTTTTTTTCTTAAGATTTATTTATTAGAGACAGAGAGAGAGAGAAAGAGCAAATGCAGGGAGGGGAAGAGAGAGAAGGAGAGAGAAACTTTGCAGACTTCTCACTGATCTCAGAGCTCGACGGGGGTTGGGGGAGGTCTCAATCTCAGGACCCTGAGATCATGACCTGAGTAGAAACCAAGAGCCGGCGGCATCACCCAGGGGCCCAGGCTAAGAATGGTTTTTAATTCTCACATGGCTGTGGGAAAAATCAGAGAGAGAATAATATCTTGTGTGACATGTAAAAATTCTATGACATTCAAAACTTAGTGTCCATAAACAGAGTTTTACAGGAACACACCCACAGCCCACCAAGCGGACAGGTGGAGGGATGCTTTCGTTTGTATGATGTCTGTGGGTTTTTTCCCCACTGCAGCCACAGAGCTGGGTATCTGCACCCAAGCTCACCCAGCCGCACAGCTCAGTATATTCACTATCTGGCCCTTAACCAAAAGAGTTCCCCTCTAGGAACACTCACATGCGTACTGCCGAGTGCTGTAGCCCTACGACGCAGGGATTTGGTTTCCTCTCCATTTATATAGATGGGGAAACGGAGGCCCAGAAAACCTGCATCACTTGCCCAGAGAGACACAGAATGAAAACTGCCTCCATCCCATGACAACTTTGTTTCAGAGCCCATTCTCTTTTTACCCCATCCCTTATGTGGCCAATTCCCCTCCTTCTCTACCCAGGAATCATGGGGCCACCAGACTCTCAACTCCCTGAGGGTAAAGGCTAAGGCTGCCTGTACTCCACACCATGCAACACCCACCATGGTGCCTCACACACAGAAGGCTCTTGATAAAGAAATCTTGCTACTCTGGACACACGTGGCTGGGGGTGGCCGCTCTGTTCCATCATAGACCCCTTACCCTGGCATTCATGGTTATCAGCCACTAACATATAAGATATATTCTTTTCTCCTCTCTTTTTTTGGAAATGAGTATAAATCTGCCCCCAAATGCAGCGAGTTGGAGATGTTTGCACACTCTGTTCACTTTCTCGACAGGAGCCCAGCAGCAAGTGCCTGCTGCTTCGTTGCAAGCAGCTCCTGCGATCAATACCAGCCTACGTCTCCCTCTGGCTGCCAGGCAGCTCGGAGCCCCTGAAGGCCATCTTCAAATATCCCCGATTCCTACTTCTCCAGGCAACCCTCCCCATGCAGACTTCCTGAAAACAGGCCCGAGAACACACCTGCCGCGGCTAGAGCATGGAGAGGAAACACTGCCTGTGTTTGGGGATGTCGGGTCAATCAGGTGGACCTGGTGTCTCACTGCCTCCCAACCCAAGCCACGATCTGCTGTGTGACCTCAGGCAAGATTGCCTTGCCTTGCCGAGATTCGGTTTCCTTGTAAGGAAAGTGTGGCTGCCAAAGCCAGGTGGCCGGGTTATAGAGAGGACTGGACAGGGAAGAATAGCTGGAGAAAGTGCCTTGCAGTCCCTGGCCCACGGGAGACACTCAGTGAGCTCTATGGTCCTGCAGTTCCTTTTCCTACAACATACAAAGCTCTGCACCAGGCCCTCGAGAGTGGGGGTGTGGGATGAAGGCAGGGAAAACAACAATCCGTTTACAACAGCTCCAGGCTAGGTAAGAGGGCTGCAGAGGGAGCCTGGAGGAAGAGAAACAAGAATGCAACTGTTACTGAGGATCCCCTGGGCCAAATTTGTGCTGGCTCCTTCTCTTACAGCATCTCTTCGTGCTCCCAGTGTCCCTAGTATATAAGGAGCATTCTCTCTGTGACATGGATAAGAAAGCCAATCAGAGAAATAATGTGACTCTCCAAGGCCATAGAGCTAGAGTATCGGGTCCTGTGAGGTTCCACCCAGGTCCCCCTTTAGCTAAGGACCTGGCCCAAGTCTGGACGTGCTGTTAGTATGCAGCCTTCAGCTGTCAGCCCCTTTAGGGACTGTTTTGCCTGCAGAGAGCTGCCTCGCCCAAGCTCAGCCCCTGCCCAGGGTGGCCTGCGCCCATAGCTGTTCACTGCAGGGGTGTAAAGGCCTAGACATCTCGGCCCACTGTGGGCCAATGCCAAAGGGCCATCCCCGCCCAGCACCGCCCACGGGTCAGCCGAAGCTGCGGATACACCTGTAAGGCAGGCAGCCCAACTTCCACCTCGTCCTGTTTCCACACATGTCAATTCCAGGCCACTCCCTCGTAAACACTTTAAACCCAGATACTGCTTCCTGAGCAAACCCACCTGCAAGGACAGCTAGGAAGTGATGGAGCTAACACCTGGACCACTTCTTGGTCTCGGGCGGAACGTCTTCCTGCGGATAACTGCACAACTAAAGCCATTCACCCGTTCACGTCTTCACCTGTCCTCGGAAGTTCCCAAGAACTGTGATCCTTCAGGGAGCTTAGAGGACAATAAACTTACATTTACTGTTGTTCAGTATTACTGTCTCCTCACCTTTATGTGAGCTCCGACCTCTGGGGATCTTAACTGCCCTCTCTTATTTCAGTGAGCAGTTGAGGGCAGTGTGCATTTAAAAAATAATAACCCTCCAAAGCAGGCATCGATCTGCTCCTCGGTTCCGTTGGTCCCTGCGTTCTCAGCCCCACCACTCTGGCTTGGCCTGCCTTTCCCTCCTTGTTTAGTGTTGAGTTCGGTAACAGTCCTCTTTATCTTTGAGAGCAGCTTTGTGAGATGCAGATGCCTTTCCAGAATGCTCACTAATGACAGATTTGAGGATCAAGACAGCATGGGGCGGAATTAGGGTAATTCAGCCCAAGAGGGTTCCTTTTGAGCAGAGGCCAACTTCCACCTGCGAGCACCACTGTCTGACGTGGAAGAGCAACCTAATACACTTCTCCTTGCAGAGCAAGCCTCTTCTCCTGCCCCTGTATTTGTCTTCCAGGAATCTTGCAGCAGAGCTTCCAGAAGCTTCTGGACCCCGTCCTGGCAGAGGCAAAAATGCAAGGCCTCCTCCCCACCACGATGTGTGGAGATAAATCAGGACCCCAAACAACACCAGCTGCATCCCCCTGGCTAGCTCACAGCCTGGCTAAGACACTGCATCCAGAACATCGAGTGTGAAGGCTGGCCCTTTCTCGGGGCTCTGGGGCACTGGGTAACAGCAGTCCAATGTGCAAACCTCTTGCCCAAGAGGTTCCGCTTCCTAGATTTATCCTAAAGAGACAACCAGTCAAATGTGCACAGCTGTATTTACAAAGATGCTCATCACACCACAGTTTATGACAGTGAGGAGCTGGCCAACATCTCAATGTCTATCAATAAATACATGAATTATAAGGCTGGGCAATGAAACACCGTGCGGGCATTGAAAAACATATAGCTGATCTTTATAAATTAGAGGAGAAAGATGCTTAGGGGATACAGTCAAGTGAAAACGCAACAGGCATATACTGCGTCCTCCTAGTCATACCAATTTTTGGCTGCAAGCACGGGGGGCATTTGGAACGAGGTTCACCAAAAAGAGAAGGAGGTCACACACAGATGAGACTTCAGGTGATTTTAAACTTCTTGTTCTTAAAAAAAGATTACTTGGGTTTTCTATTGAAATATCTATTAACTTTATGGGGCTGGGCAATAAAGCCTGTGTGGCCTTGGGTAAATAATTTTCCCTTGCAATCCGTAGCGAAAAGGGGTCTAATATTGATTATTAAGGCTACTCAATATTACATAAGAATGCATCTAAGTCACTTAACACAGAGCTTACGACACAACAAACATCAAAAACAGTCCCTGGTCGTAGTTATTATAAAGAAGCAGGGATAGGGCAGACATCCTGGATAAATGGATAAATGGCCTAGGGCAGTGCCAGAGATGACAACCCAAATGGGGCAGTCTTCCTCTCTTCTGCTCCCACAGGACCACACTCGCACATGCACACACATGGAAACACTCACACACACACACACACACGTTCATCCCCATTCCCATAAATACACACGTTTACACACATGAACACTCATAAGTGCACACCAACACGCATTCACGCTCATATACACCAAGGCACACAGAGACGGGCACAGAGACTTTAGGTCCATACACCTACGCTTAGGGCACCCGCAGACACACGCATATGTACACACGCACACACAGATGCGCTCACACCCACAGTGGACGTGGAGAGGACAAAGGCAGCGGAACAGACGGAGCTGGCGCCCGCCCCTCGCCCTGCCCCCCAGCCCGTTGGCGCCCCGTGTCCCCTCTGCACACACTCTGGCCACTCTCGGCTGGCTCCCCNAGCCGGTCTCCCTGCGAGGAGAGGGAGGGCTGGCTTGGGAGAGGCGAGGGGGATTGTTCGGGTTTAGTGAAGCAAGATGCCCAGAGACAGCTCAGAGGATGCACTGGAAGAGACACGTGGCTGAACTTGGAACCCTGTTCTCCAGGCGCGAGCAGGCCTGACAAAACATTTCAAAGCGGAGGAGAGCATTAGGAACGGAGGAGCTGACAGCTCCTAATAGCCCAGTAACAAGGAGACACTAATAAAAGAGTGCGTCTGTGGGCTGAGCAGCTCCAGACACAGAGACTACAAGCTTTCTTCAAAGGCGTGTTGGCAACGCATGGGCCTTTCTTCTAGCACCTTCTGTGCCCCACGCATCACGGTAGCGGGACAGAAACCCCTGGGGAGTTGTGCTCAGGTTGCCCTCTGTGGGCAGGGATCCCTGCAGCCAGCACTGTCAGGTATGTCCTTGAGGGTCCCAGAGGTCAAAACAGTGGGGACATGGCACGACGGGGCCCCACAGTATAGATCTCTGTAGCAAGGAAAGGAGGGCATGGGGAGGCAGGAGGGGAGAAAGAGGGATGCAGGAGAAGAAGGAAGAAAGTCCTTTATTTCCTGACTGTAGCTCTGTGGTAAAAGACAGCTCATTACCTCCATAAACAGCCTTTGCAAATGTTGAGGATTCCTGTTACAAATGACAAAGGTTGCTAAGCACCTACTTTTGTCAGAGCCTAGGTATTGAAGATGAAAACAAAACCAAGCAGAGGAGCAGGGACCCCGTCTGCAAACACTTGGCTTTCTAGTAGGGGAGTCATACAGGTGAAGAGACAACTGTAATATGTGTGAACTCCCCGAATCGTATGTTCTGTCTCCCTTTTCTAGCAAAATCCCTCCTTGAAGAGGAGCCCCCCCCCACCCCGCCACACACACTCCACTTTCTTACCTCTCATCCTCACTTAACTCCTTCCAAGAGCCTTCCACCATATTCACGCATGCACGTCACCCCCCCCCCCACCATCACCGACAACCTCCAGTTTGCCAGCCCACTGGTCTCCATCCTCATCTTCAGTGACCTGTGGGCGGCACATGCCACCGATGACAATATTCTCCTGGGGAAGTGTGTTCTGCAGACTCTATGCACCACCCTCCCTCCCCCGCCGCCTGCTGTTTCCTTTCTCCTGCCTCGCCTCCCCAGGTGCTCTGTCCCTGTCCCCTTGGCTGGTTTCTCTTGTCCTCACCCCTAAATAATCTGTCCTGTGTCTCTTCACTATCTGTACTCTCTCTGGACAATAGCCTCGAAAATGATTTTTGAAATCATCTATGTCCTGGGGACTACCAAGGGGATTAGTTTAGAACTCAACTCAGAGGAACGTTTGCTCACCGAAGAGAGGTACACTCAGCCGGCTGGAGACATGCCTGACTTTGGCTCTGAAGAAAGACTCAGGCTGAGCACACAGATTTGGAAGAGAGCACACAGAGAGAGCTGTCGGGGAGGAGACCCGAGTGCTAAGGAACAAGCCCTGGGAAGGCTGGGAAGGGTCTGGGGAATGAGGAGGCAACGAGGGGCACGCTGTGCACAAAAGCCAGGGAAAATGTTTTCAGGAGACAGTGGACAGTGGTGGTAAGTAGAGAGAAGCGCTGGTGTGAGAGCAACAGAGAAGCATATAATCCCAAAGGGTGCACTTTTGGCCTTGAGGAGAGCAGTTTCTGTGGGTGATGGGTGCAGAAGCCAGGCTGCGGTGGGTGGGGAAGCAAGTGGGAAGTGAGGAAGCGGAGACCATTTGCATAGACTTCTCCTTCTAGAATGCTGGCTGTGAATGGAAGACATACGGTGATAGCTAAAGGCGACTCCAAGTGTGTGGAGAGGATGAGATGGGAGACACGAACACATTTCGGCTGAGGGGAAAGGGTCACGAGAGAGGGAGACATTTAAGAAAAGGGGCTCACTGATGACATCAGGTTTCTAAAAGATTGGAGTAGAAGCGATCAGTATAAGACTGCAGAAGAACACCCCTTCCCCTGAGACAGGAATAAGGGTGCAAGCAGGTACGTGTGAAAGAGGTTTGGAAGTTATGCTCTGCCTTACATGAGTTATGTCTCGTGTTTTGTCTTTAAAATAGTAGAACAGAAAAGAAGGTAGCACTGAGTGTGTGTTGGAGGCTGCAAGAAGGGGGCTCTGAAAGTTCGACAAATACACTGCAGGGATGGCAAGAAGGAAGAAAGCGGCAAGAGACTGACTACTTGTGTCGAGGACCCAGCTGACGCTGAGGCCATGATGCCAGTCTGCATTGTGGTGTGGCTTGTACGAATCACATGTGGCTGTCCCCAGGTTGGAAGAGGAGAGCTGATTGGATGAATTCAGGGCCGGGGTCTATGCAAGACTGGTCCTTCACTCACCTGTGTCTACAGGACAATAATTATAGCAATGGCGGCTACCATTTTGTGGAGTGTTGGTTGGGTTCCAGGAGCCTTGTATACTGTATCTCTAATTCTCAGGATAGTGCCACAAAACCACTAAGCATTCTCCCTTTTACCCAGGGGAACTCGGGTCCCAAAGAGGTGATGTAATTTTCCCAAGGTTCCCCAAGCCTGTCTGACTCCATAGCCCGGCCTCTTTCCCTTTTCCTGAATCTTGTCACAGCCTTTGAGACTTGACTTCGGCTCTCATCTTCCCCAAGCATTTGCTTCACCAGGATAAACAACACCAAGCTTTGAACACTTCCTTTTGGGATCTCATTTCCAGTGCCCTCACTCTCCCGTCCTCCCCTGCAGTTTGTGAGTTTCCCGTCCCTGAATGTGTGCACACACATGTGCTTTTTTCAAGGTGGTAATGAGTTCCCTATGGGAAAGCCGAGACTCCTCAGTAAAAAGTTCTTGAAGACTCTGGAGGGTTTTCCCCACGGAAACTTGCGTATGCTTCCATCTAGCTTCCTCCCTAAACCAATCTGCCAACTAAGATGTCCTTCAGAGAGCCAGAGGCATAGAGCCCAGCATCCCCTGGCCCTGCTCACCTCTCTACCTCTCCCTCCAAACACTGACGCCCATGCTCCAGAAAGACCAAGCCGCTTGGAGTTTTAGGTGCTTTCTCTTCAAGTTTTGCACTTCTTTACCTACTGATCTCTCTGCCTGAAACATCCCTTCCTTAGTCCTTTCCTAGCAAACACTCGCCCTTCAAGATTCGACTCAGGCATCGTCTTTGCGAAACCCGCTCAGGTGGCCCTGCTACCTCGGGTTCCCCCTAGATTTTGTGCTGCTTCTTGTAACACAGGACAGGCAGAGGACAATGATTATGCGGCTGGGTTAATGGGCTTATCAGTCAGACTAGACAAAACCTGGTTTAAGGCACTTACTACTTGTGTCACTTCACCTTTCGATGTCCCCATTTCCTCAGCTGCAGGATGGCGCTAGCGTATACCTACCCCATAGGGTGCCTGTGAGGAAGGAAGCTGAAAGCACTTGGCACAGCACTCTGCGCAGAATGAATGGCAGCTGTTCCTGGAACACTTGTCAAACAGGATTATATTTAGTTTATGCTTATATCTTCCCCACCAGCCCATGAGTACGAAGAGGCCAGGGACAGCATCTGATTCATGTTTCCATCTCTAGCACCTTGCGCACAGTGTAGCACACAATAGAGGCTCATGAATAAATGAACAGATGAATCGGAGTTCACCTCAGTGTACATTGTCCCTGTAATCACATTATCTGAAATTACCTATTTCATTTCCATATGTTTTGAGAGAAGATAAGGGGTAAGATGTATCTCCTTCATTTGAAAGGCAGGAGAACTCCCCAAGGATTGACTTGATGATGGGGAGATTGATGGGTCAAATACCAGGCTCCATGGAAGGCCATGGGCCGTGGGGTGGCCAACCCCAACTGGAATTTACTCACAACCATTTAGAAGAGGTAAAGACCAATGACTAGGCAGCCAACAGCGTAAGTTGGCAAGAAAAGATCTAAGTCACATGGAGAGGTGGGAGCTCTGCAACGAGGCTAATATCCCACTGGTACTCATGCATACAACCTTACTTGTTTATGGCTCCATGGTCAACAGCATAGCTCCAGGGTCCATTCTGATTGCCTGGCATCCATGCCATTACATTTGCAAAATATATTAAATATTACCCTTTCCCTGAAACACTGGGATCCTAGGTTCCCAGCAGGACTGGGGAAAGTGATGAAGAACACAGTTAGAAGACTGGGAACCCAGAGACTAGATTTCAAGTGGCCACAAGCTAAGAGCAAAGAACAGAGTTCAGGTTGGAGGACGGCTAGCCATCTTGTCGAGTCAATGAATTAGCAATCTGAGCCCTGCATATAAGCCACCTCTTAGAAGACTCTGCTTTCCTCCTCAACTACCATTCCCCCAGCTGTCTTCTCCCTACACCAGAGCCATGTGACTCCAGCCAGCAGCCTCATCTTGGCTGCCATCACTGGGACCTGAGTCCAGTCAAAGGAAATTTGTGAACCTCTAGGTCAGAGCTCGGGGAACTTAGCTTCACATTAGCATTGGTACTTAAGTCTGTTAAGCATGTACCTAGTGGTACAGTCATTATTTCTTTACAGACGTGTCTTTCCAGTTAGCCTGAGGCTTTCCTAGAAGCAGCAAGATTTAAAAAAAAATTAAGAAAGAAAGAAAAGAAAAGAAGAAGAAAGAAAGAAGGGAAGGAGAAATAAAGAAAAGAATGGAAGAAGAAATTAGGCTGGCTTCTGGTTTTGCTCTCACCCTATTTTTTAAAGACTTTTTTTTTGAGTGAGAGAGAGAGAAAGAGACAGAGAAAGAGAATGTGAGTGGGGAGGGGCAGAGGGAGATGGAGAGAGAATCCCAAACAGACTCCCCGCTGAGCTTTGAGCCTGACCCAGGGCTCGATCTCAGGACCCTGAGATTGTAACCTGAGCCAAAATCAAGAGTTGGATTCTTAACTGACTGAGGCATCCTGGTGCCCCTGGTTTTGCTCTCATTTTAGGAACCAGTTTTACCCAGTGGCCCTCTATTCTGTTTTTCCAATGACTGTCTTCATAACCTGCCCAGCGAGCTATGTTCTTGTGATCCCTGATGCTTTCCCTCTAGGAGATAGATCGCTATCCCCAGATTTTTCCCCCATGCTGGGGCCTTTTGTCTTTGAAACATACCTAACTCCCACTGTAGAGTTCTGAGCCCTAACTCAGGCAACATATTCTTGCCCTGCCCAAGGGGGCCCCTATTGGATTTTCCAACCTCCTCCAGTCATGTTTCTTCCTTTCTGGAAGTTTCCTGGGAAGGCTTTGCCCCAGAGATCCATGGATTTGAAGAAGAAAATGAAGTAGGCTAGCGGGGATGTCATGTGGAAGAACAGGGGTCACAGAGAAGATAGCTAATGACAGGGAAGGTAGGAAGGACTGTGTCTCCTTCATGAGGGAGTACTTCACACAAGCATAGGCCTCTGAGGAATAGGAATAATTACAGGATGCAGAATTCAGGTGGGGAGGTGGGGAGGAGAAAACACATACCAAGAATATACCACAAACCAAGCACTGTGAGATGATACATTATCTCACTTAATAGCCACATCGCCCCTTGCAATAGGAGCCATTGTCTCCGTTTTACACTCAGGTTCAGAGAGGTTAAGAATCCTCTTCAATAACCAAGCAAGTCAAAGGTAGAGCCCAGAATTCAATTAGCTCTGTCTGACTGTAAAGTCACTTCCCCCTCCTATAAAACCAAACCCTAGCCTAGATAAATAGACTCAGGATGTCCTCACACTGTTAAAGCACGCCCTTCCCCCAAACTAGCCCCAAATCCCCAGGGTAACTATAGTTTATAGTTGAAGTGAGCAATCACTGTCCCTTCTGCTTGTCTGGCTCCTCTCATGAGGAAGTTGGAGAATCATGGGCCATTGAAACCATAAGTATATAGGTAATCTACTGAAGCAATGGTTTTCAAATTTCTTTTCTTTGTTTGTGATAGAATCTGAATTTGGAACTCCCATGCATGAAGCAGATAAGAGAGGACTCTCAAGCCCCCCCATCGTTCCCCCCCAAAGGGATTCCTGAAGCTCTTCTGAAGACCCTATGCCCCTTGAGAAACTTCCGCTCCTCATTTGTGGATGAGGCAGACTAAGATCAGGAAGGGGCTCACTGAAGGTTATTCAGTGACCTTGAGGCAGCACTGGGGCAGGAATCTACATCCATTGTTGCTAGTATTCTCTTTTCTATACAACGGCCAAGTCATATCCATCACAGTGGAGGAGAAGGTGCTCTGGGGTCTATGGAAGCAGGCGATGTGGGAGTGGGTTCTGGAGACAGAAACTTCCTTCTGGCAGGGGGAATAATCACTACTAAGAGTGACCAACTTAACTGAGCACCTTCTATGTTCCTAGGTGCAGGGCAGAGAGCTTTGCCTTCATTTTTCCATTTCATCCCTGCAATAGATTATGACCCCATTATGGAGATAAGGAAGCTGGGTCTTAATTCCTAGGTATTAGGTGTCTCGGCCAGTAAACTGCTGTGGTGGGATTTGATCCCGAGCCCTCTCTCTCCAGAGCCCAGCTCTTAACCAGTCTGCCGTACTGGCTTCCTAGTGAAAGCTAAACTCCTTGGTATTTACCAACATATCCTTCCCTCCCCTCCTGCCAATCTCCCAGCAAACGCTCTGCACGATCAGACATCTCATTTTCCTCACCGCGACCGCCTATGTGCAAGGTCTTGGGTATCAATGCGCATCCCCCACCCTCCCTCTGACAAACCCACAAGCGCGCGGACCCAGGTGCGGGCACGCGCTCATGCATAATGCATGGCACCGCGGTCTCAAATCCTGCTAAATTGAGATTCAGCCGGCTGTTGGGTCTGGAGACACCTCAGTGCCTGCGTCATTAGCTGAGCTCTGAAAGCCATCATTACTGCAGCCACTGTGGCTGAGTCACTGAGACCGCAGGCAGGTAATAGAATTGCGGGGACACATAATAAAAGGGAATGGAATGGGACTCGGGCCGGAAAGGAGGACTATCTGTTATCCATCCTGAAGGGTGATATGTAAACAAGAAGCTTCAGGTCCCCGAGATACGGGTTCCGGCAGGTCCCTCAGCAGGGGATAATAAACGGCGCAATTATAACCTCCACACTCTGAGGTTTCAAAGGAGAGGAGGAAAAAAAAATCAATGAAATTAATTTAATGTGGGCCCATTCTTTATGTTTGTTTTGCTACAGCAGTTGTATGAGATACCCCTATAGACCTGCTCATCTTTTCTCCACCCACTGTCTTTACCCACAAGAGCAAAGGTGGGGGGAGCCAAGACTTCAGGCATATTTGTCTATGACATCTCAAAGAAGAGAAGCAGATCAGAGATTCCCTGGCTAGAAGAGGCTTTAAAAGTGCATCTTTCATGACCTAGAGGAAGAGGCAGGATCTCTACATACACTTGTACACGTTGTGCACTGTACAAGGGTGCCCTGTGGAGGGGAGAGTGGAGACTGTGATCTAGCCCATGCTATCCTGGACCGATGGATCCTTGCCCCGGGTTGCATCCACCTCTATATAATTAACAGGGAGAAACCACAGGTAGGTCTAGGGAGTTACACTGAACAAGGACTCAAGAGACACGTGTTCTGTGAGGTTCACATCCTGTGATCATCTGTACATCCCCTTCCTAGATATATCCCCTCTTTGTAAAGGGAGGGTGTGAGATAAGGTGCAGGGGAAGGGGCTACCATGAAAGCACTGACTTCCTGGCAGGCACAGTGCTGAGAGGATGAGGCATCTGCCTTATTGAATACTTCCGGTAACCCCTTGAGGTTTATTTAGTCCCATTTTACAGATGGAAGAACAAAGTGAAGCTCAGAGAGTTGGGGCCACCTTCCCCAGGTCACAAAACAGCTGAGTAGAGAAGCAAGGTTTGCAATCAGAGTATGTCTGGGCAACATGCCTCTTCTCGAAGGCTGTTTCCACCTCTTGTTTTCTGTGATTCTGAATGTAAAATGGCCTTGGTTGTTGAGTTGTAGGGGCAGGGGCAAGGAAACCTATTGCTATCCGAATCAAACAACAACAACCATCACCATCGTCACGTGAGCGGAGTTGATGGGTCTGCGCAGCAGGAGGCGGGAGGTTGGGCGTGGTGGCAGTGAAACTGACCAAATGCAGAACTGGTCTTCCAAGGAGGTTAATGAGAGGTAATCCCGAAATCACTGTCCAGCAAGCCTGGTGTCAATATTTAGTAAAATAATTGGACAAATGTGCCCAGAGAAAATCTGTGAGCATTCGAGAGCTAATGGAATAGTGAGCGATAAGGAGCACTGAGGTTCCTATAGAACAAATCATCCTGGACAACTTGATAGCTTTTCCTGACAAAATTACAAAATTAGTGGATGAAGGAGATGTAGTAAAGGTTATGGATCTGAGCTCCTGCAAAATATTGAATAGTGTCACACGTGATGTTCAACTTGCCAAATTAATTCAAATTGCCTCTGATTCAAGCTGTGTTAGGTGGATTCGTGCTATTATTGCATCTGGTTGAAGAACAGAGCCATCAGGTGCTGATACATAGTCCTGCTCCTAGGACCAGGCCCAGAGACTTTTCCCTCCTCTCCGTGGTCTGGAAGGGAGTGCAGGGCCACTGGGATCCCAGGCAAGACATACAGACGTTTTTAAAACAGTGGAAGACCCTGGGGCATCAGGAGGGGAAGGATGTTTTATGGATAATTTGATGATCACGACCTCCCTATGGGGCAGGTGTCATTACCATCATCATCTTCATCATCATATCAATTGTCATTGTCCTAAATTAGCTTATAATGAACTGAGGGTCAGAGAGGGAGTGGCTGACCACACACATAGGATGGGAAAGCACCTGTTTCTGATTCTAATGACTGGTGTACTTTCCTCAGAAGTTCTCAGACTATGCATACATCAGAATCCCAGGGCTGTGGGTGGGGGAAAGGCGGGGTTGGGGAGGGTTGTTAAAGATCACTGGGCCTCCTCCCAGAGTTTCTGATGCAGTGGGTCTAGAGTGGGGCCTGAGGATTTGCATTTCCACCAAGTTCCCAGGGGTTGCTGATATTGTTAGCCCAAGGACCACACTTGGACCACTGCACTATTCCAGGTCTTCTTGGATATTAATTTGCATATGACTCACCTAGAAATCTTGTTAAAATGCAGATTCTGATCAGTAGATCTTTTTTGGGGGGGGGAGGGGCAGAGGGAAAAGGAGAGAGTGAATCTTAAGCAGGCTCCACCCCCAGCACGGAGCCCCATATGGGGCTCCATCTCACAACCCTGAGATCATGACCTGAGCTAAAATCAAGAGTTGAATGCTTAACTGACTGAGCCACCCAGGTGCCCCAATGATCAGTTCTGTAGATGTTCTCTAGAATGGGGGATTCTTCATTTCTAATTGGCTCCCCAGTGGTACCCATGCTGTTAGGCAGAGCACACCTTGAAGAGCGACCACCTGTGCCATGACGTTGGGGACTGAGAAATCTACAAAGACAGCACTGTGATTTAAGAATCCATTCTGGAATCCAAAGTAGACGAAAGAGGTCTTAAACCATATAGAAGAATGATTTGTAGAGAAGACATAATTTGGAAGACTTGAATGCGGCCCTGCCTTCCTTTCATTTCCTTCATGGTTAGAGCAATTTCTTTAACTTCTTTAGTTTGCTCGTTTTCAAAGTAACACTCATTATTCTTCTTATAATGATTATTATTCTTTAATGCCAAGACTTTTGTTCAATGGTCAATTTATAAAAATGTCCATAGAGAAAATACTTGTGGACTTGTCAAAACAATTGCTATAGACACAGCCTATGATATGGCTCAGCATTCGTGTGGGGGCAGACACCTATAAAACTGTTCTCAGGAACTCATCTCTCTCTCCCCTAACTGACTGTACCTCCTTGTACAGGCCAATGGGACCCAGTATACTTCTCATTACCAAAATGTTCCCTGGACCCATCTATAGTGATTTTATTAGAGTTCTAGAATCACTCCATTATAAAATATACCTCTCTGCTTTAAATGTCTTGATACGTGTATGCAATTTATTGTCACTTGTCTACAGTACTTTAGGAGGGCAGAAAGGTCCTCCATCTGAACTACTGATTAAGTGAATGCAAATGGACAGAGTGGAGGCTCTTGCTCACCCTTTTCCTGAGGCATTTATGAGCTCAAGAGAGAGAAACCAAAGAAGGACTATTGTGGATGGGTAGGGACAGGAAGAATGGAACGGCTAATTATTGTTGTGATTGTTATTATTACACACTAAAAAAAAGTTATGTCTTAAACTCGATATTTAAGAGCCTTGTGACAAACAGAACCCCACTCCACAGTCTCCCAGCCTCAGTGAATTCCTCCTATTCTCCCCTCCTTACTTACTTCTCATGGTTCCTCCAGCATTCCCTGACCAGTGCCTACCACAACAGCAAATTCTAAATACAATGATTTATTTCTTAAGGTTCCTCAAACTCCAGAAAAGAAAACACTAGTTTTGGTTCATATCCCAGTCTCTTTTTTCCACTTTTCCAGAGTAACACAAATTTCCCCCAAAGCCATGTACCTTTTATGGCTCTCCTTGGCCAACATCAAGTCTAGGTTCCTCCTAAGTCCACCTGGGGTCAATAATTAATTTATCCATTCATTTACCTTTCCATTTGGTCACTTTTTTTCATTTCCTCAATAACATTCCTGGCCCCAGCCACTCCTTCATTGACTCCACCATTTATTGAACACATCACTAATCCATTTGTGGGTTCATTCATTCATGTATTTATTCTCATGCATATTCATCAGCATATGAATCATATATGAATATAAATTAAGAGATGTATGTGTTCTTCCACTGAACAGTCCATTCCACTTTCCATTGATATCAGTTCTTTATTCATACATTCTTTCATTCACTCATTCATTCATTGAACATCCACAATGCTCACTGAGTGCTCACTTGGTCAGGCTCTGACTTAGACACTGATTTGTAGAAGGTATGGATGTTGCTTTTGAGAACTTCACAAACAAATGAAGAAGACAGAGAGACAAACATAAAATTACAAATGCTGTGTGGCCAGGGTAGAGCAGAGGAGACCAAGATGTTGAAAAGAAAAGTTATAATAACTGCATGCCTACTCCACTCCACTTTTCGTGCCTCTTTAAAACTCCACTCCACTTTTCGTTCCTCTTCTGATTTAAATACCCCCTTCCTTTTAATAGATGATGAAACTAACTTTACATAGTAAATAGACCCAGTTGAGATCTGCACCCAGGCATTTTCATTGCACTCCCCAAACTTTTAAGTTCTCTGCTATGTTCACTGGTAATATCATTGGCGACCTTAGTTTAGACTAGAATTTCTGGAGAGTGATGTGGGCGAAATCCAATTAGAAAGGTGTGAGAAGCAATTGGAAAGTGAAGAAGTGGAAGTGATGAGTTTCCATCAAGGAGTTTGTCCTTCAAAGTGAGGAGAGAGAAGGTCGTCACTGAAGAGGAGAAGAGGATTGAGTCCGAGCCAGGGCATCGGAAGAATCTCATGTGTAAAGACAAGCATGTCCCTTCCATAATCTTCCCTTAGTTGTCTTCATTCCTGTCGCTCTCACCACGACTGGGAGCTGTTTGATGTACTTCTGTAAATACTAGGACTTAGCACAGAGCCCGCCATAGTGTAGTTGCCAAATTAACGCCTATGGAGTGAAAGTCAAATACTCTACAGTCGATTCACACATGGCCTAGAATTGCACGTTAGAGAGAGAAGAGAGGAGGAGGTTGGCTGAGCAGGGCTGCCCACCAAGCAAGGAGTGGAACCAACTGGATCCTAGAAGGCTGGTGATATGGACGGAGTGACTGTGATCACTAGAAACATAAGTGAAGTCAACGTTGATAAGAGCAGAGTAGATTAAAACACAGGGTAAAACTGAGTTCATGCATAAGCGGGGGGCAGGATCAAAGTTGGGGACTTGAGCAAGTGTGTAGGGTTACCTTAGAGTAGACAGGAGACTAGCCATAGAAAACAGACCCAGGGAGCAAACACCATGTGCATATAATGCTTGGATGTTTGCACAATTCCCTGGCAATTTGCATGGGTCCAGGAGACCCAGCAGAGAAAAGTCTTACAGGTGTGGAGAAAATGAAGGTTTTAGCTACAGCGGAGTGGGTTTTATTAGAATCGTTATTAGTCTGCGGTGCAAAAAGCTCATTAGAAACTCACTAGGGCTCTTAAAAGTGTTGCGTGTTTGTTATAATTACATTCCTTCTGATTCCTCCATGGGTTTCATGATACTATCTGAGCGTGAGATCTATTAAAGGTACATAGGGAGGGATAGCTTCTGGCTCACTTGGCATTTGAGTTCAGGGCCTGACACTTGCAGCTCATGCACACATACTGTGGAAAGGCAGAAAGGGACCTGGCCAGTAATGAACTGCGGCGTGTGCTTTGACGTGTATTATTTTCTATCACAACAGCCAGAGAACCAGAGAATCAGATACCTCAAGTAGCTTTCACAAGGTCACACAGCTAGTCAGAAGCAGAATTGGCATTCGTACCTCAGTTGGTCTAACTGCAAAGCCTATATCCTTTTCAGGCCCCCTTGCAGCCCTCAACAATGGGATCTCTTTTGTAAGAGAAAGAATTTCTCACTTCAGGTTGGCAACCTTTTTGAGAAAAGGAGGGGGTAGGAGGAGAAGGGGAGAGTAGAAAGAATCATTTCATGCCAGTTTCAGACTCAAAGATCACTCTCCAGCTGTCAGCTGAGCCCACAATCACTGTGGAGTTTTATTAAGGAGCAAGAGTTGCAGAAGAGTGAAGTGACAGATTGAAAATTAACTTGCCAAACTCCCCATCAATATTGTGACAGTCCCCAAGTACCAGTTCAGCGGCCCAGTGCAACAACTTGACAATATTAACATAACTTTGTCGGAACAAAAGCTTCCCCTGTGTCTCTTCAAGAGAAGCTAATTTTGGGGGAGATGGGCGCTCTTCTCTATGCCTTTTTTGGCACCTCTGTGGCAGGTACCTTTAGGCCAACCCAGGAGTACACGTTTCATAAACTTCCTTTCTTCTTCACTCTCCCTGGGGGTGGCCATCATGGCAGGATGACAGGCAGTCAGAGAGGTGCTTCTCCCCTTTAGGGACGTACTGAGTGAATGAAGACCAGAAATGACCCCCACATACTTGACACTTTCTGAACACCAAGTTGAGTTCCCCTTAGTCTTCATATTTGGAGTGATCTGCCCTCCGTACCAACTCTTAGGAGCTCACCAGTCTCCCCCCTTGCCCCCCTTCACCTAAGGAGCTCTAACTCACCCTTCACATTTCAGCTTAGACATTACTCCCCGTGGAGTACCTACCTGGGCTCCTAAACCCCAGGTAGGTCCCTGGAGTTTGCTCCCAGAGTACCCAGACTTCTATAGGTCACACCCCAGCTTGCTTGACTGAATTTCATTAGAATAAGCATCTTTCCCATGTGATCTAGGAGCTCGACAGGTAGAGAGACTATGGGAGTTAGCATGGAATCCAGGTAACTTTTACCTGGGATAAATGCTAAACCGGACAGGACTCTGCACAAATGGCATAAACGAGAACGGTCCGAGGATAAGTGGGATGTACCAGGACTCTTTGTATCTCCATCACTTTGACTAAAATTTAGTGAGAGCAGGGTACTCGTTTAATGAGTGAATGAAATGGGTTCTTTTCTTTTAATTAGTCCTAAAGAAGCTCACAGAACCTTTCTGACTTCCTTCTTTGTTCCTTCTCTCCTCTCGCCCTCCCCACTTCATCCCTCCCTGCTCCTTCCTTTTCCTTCTTCCTGCCTTCCAACTCATAAGTCACCTTCTATTCATCAAGCACTGTTTGGTTATTTTTTTTATCACCAGGCCTATAAATAAACATGGTTTCTGCCTTGAGGATGAGAAGAGAAAATGATTAGAATACACTGAGCATCTACCCTGGGTCAGCTGATTTAAAACACTGCCTATTGAGCTACCTGACCAATGAGGTAGTTAATATATACACCTTGTACAAATGAGGACAATGAAGCCCAGAGAGGTCAGGTGACTTGACCAAGGTCATACAGCTAATAACAGCAGAGTTTGAATTTAATTCCAGGTCTGCCAGAGTCTCATCATTCAACTGTGCTCCTGCCTTTGTAGAAGGGAACTAAAATAGAAAATGGCGCAGTGTGTGAAGACGTGACTGAGAAAGGCTCCTCAGTCTGCAGATGGGTACAAAGCATCTCTGGCCCACAACTCTATGCACTTTATCCAGAAGCTTAAAAAAAATCGACTTCAAACTTACAGCTACCATATGTGAAGACCTTAGTTGTGTAGACACTTTGCTAGGTCCTGGGGATTGACACTGACAAAGATGTTCTGGGTCTCATCTCAGCAGGGAAGGTAGACACTGAATAAACAATCACACATATTAATTTAATTTAGGTTTTTACAAGTATTTCAGTAGAAAAATAGTACAAGGGCAAGATATAAGATTTTTTTTTCATCGTTTTCATGGAAAAGGAAGTAAGCGGAGTGGATAAATAATGAAGATCATATCTCAGAGAGCTAGGATTTGAACCCACATCTACTTGGTCACAAAGCCCGTGTTGCCCTTCTTCCCTCCTTTCTGTCTGGACAGTGTGATCATAAAGCCATTGGTGAAACAGACCGAATCCCTGGCCGCCACTTTCTAAGCTCTTTAACCTCAATGTCTCTCTATGCAGAATGGATATAAGGTTGGCTCATCTCCATGAGCTTGTTGTGAGTGTGGAAGAAGATAAGCATTTGAAGCACTTTACAGGGTCTCTGACCCATACATGTGTGCTCAGTAAATAGCAATTATCGTCGTCATTAATATTATTAGGCAGCATTGAATTATCGACTAAGGTAATTTGGTGGTCCATCAAAGACATCGTGATTTGCGTGCTTGGTTAACTTTTAACGTGGTCATATTTTTATAACATTCTCCCACTCCCCAGCTGCCACCACCCTCCTGTCCCTCAGCCTAGCACAGTGATGTGAATGGAGCAGGATGTGTGACCCTGTGGTGTAAGCAGAGGGGAGGAGTGGTTATTTGGGGATGGGCTTGGAGCCACACTGCTTAGATTCCAATCCTGGCTCCACCATTTCCAAGCTGAACGATGCTGAGAAAATTAGTGTCCTATCTGGACATCACACTGTTGTGAGAGCTGAGTGGGTTTAAATGGGTGAAGCAATTTCCTGGGTTCTCCTCCTATGTCACTGGGAGCTCATTCTCACCCTATTTTGCTGGTGGCTCTTCATCTATCTGACCTATAAGTATGGCAGCCCCTGGGCTCAGGGCTTGGGCTCATCTCTTCCCTCTCTACCCTGGTGAGTCTGTTTCTTTTCATTTCTTTTGTATTATTCATATGCTAAATAATCTGAAATTTGCATTTCAAGTCTGGTTTCTTTTCTGGGTTGGTATATGCAACTGGCTTCCATGACATTTCCATGAGGAAATCTATTAGACATGGCCCAATGATGGGTTACTGAAGCAGGATGATGAGGACTTAGGGGTTATGACACTGTTGTCCACTTTTATAAAGACTGGAATTTTCCACAAATGAGTTCATTTTTTAATATGGCTCTAACTAAATTTCTGTTTCTGCTCCATTCCCTTATGCCTACTCTTCCTGTCTCCATCCATGGGACTTCTATCTGTCCAGTGGCTTAGGGACCCAAAAAACAAGGGGCCAACTTTGGCCTCCTGCTTTGTCTTCCTCATCAGCAAATTCTGCTGCCCTACCTTAAGAACACAGCCAGAATCTGCCCACCTCTTGCCATGTCAACTTATCCAACCATGCTCCATTGTCTTCCACCTGAACCACTGTAGAAGCCTTGGAACTGTTTTCCCTGCTTCCACCCTGGCCACTAAAGTCTATTCTTCACACCCCAGATGGAGTGGTCTTTTAAAAATATGAGTGAGATTATAGCCCTCTTTTGCTCAAACCATGCACTGTCTTCTTTCTCTTCTCACTCAGGATAAAATCCAAAGTATTGCACTTATGTGACTCACAGAACTCTACACAGATTGCCACATTGCCCCACTCAACACCCATTATTTTTTTATTTAGAACATTTTCTCCTACTACTTACCCCTCTTTCACTATGTTCCATCTACTTGGGCTCCTTTTTTAAAGATTTATTTATTTATTATTTGAGAGAGAGAGAGAGAGAGAACAAGGGAAGGGGCAGAGGGAGATCATCTCAAGCAGACTCCCCATTGAGCATAGACGCTCCCTCCCAACCCTGATGTGGGGCTTGATCTCACAACCCTGAGGTCATGACCTGAGCCGAAACCAAGAGTTGGATGCCCAACCAACTGAACCACCCAGGCACCCCTCCCTGGCCTCCTTCTTATTCTCGGAACATGCCAAGGGTCTGTGAATATGCTGTGCCCTCTGCCTGAAAACTCTTCCTTTGGTACCTGCAAGGCTCACTGTCTTACCTAAGATCTATGCACCAATGTCAAAGAGGTCTTTCCTGCTCAGCCTGTATTAAGCAACGTCCCCTGCCGAGCACTTGCTAGCCCTCTTGTCTTGCTTTCCTCCATAGTGTATACACTTGACACAGTCTGTATTTATTTGTGGACTGTCTCCCACACTAGGATACAACTCACCAGGGCAGGGATTCTAGGAGTTTTGTTCACTGTTGTATTTCTGGCTTCCCAAAACACTTAGTGACATATAAGCAGGTACTTAGTAAATCTTTTGGTTAAAGAAAGAAAGGATGCTGACTGGTACAAGGTAGGTACTGTAGATTTGCCACTGCTATTCTTATTACTATTATTACTAGTACTGCTACTGTTACTTTTACTAGGACTAAACTCCTTTTTTTTTTAATATTTAGAAAGCTGCTTTCTGATAGCCATTGAAATTCTTTTTTTTTTTTTTAGATTCTATTTATTTATTTGATAGAGCACAGAGGGAGAAGGAGAAGGAGAAGCAGACTCCACTGAGCAGAGAACCAGATACAGGGCTCGATCCCAGGACCCCGAGATCAAGACCTGAGCCAAAGGCAGATGCTTAACTGACTGAGCCACCCGGGCACCCCTAGGACTTAATGCCTTACATTTATCTTCGTTGTCTCACAGCAATGCAAGGAGGTGTAAGGACTTTATTGTACAGATGAGGGGATGAGGCTAAGAAGGGAGAAATCACCTGTGTGGTCACAACAGCTCAAGAAGAAGAATCACAGTCTCCAAAACCCAACTCTCTCCACCTCTCTGGGGCCCCTACTTTTTCCATGGTGGCATCATATATCACCAATGGGATTCCTATGTTAGAATGGTCTCTGCGTCAATTTTTGAAAGTTCATTGTCTATGGAAAGACCTTTAAGAGATATCACTAAGTGGGGGGGAGTAAAAAGACAATATACTTTGTGTATCTTTTATGAAAGAAAGGGAAGGAATAATTTTTAATCTTACTTGCTTGGATTTATATTTAAAAAACAATGGAAAGATATCTAAGAAAGGAGTAACAGTGGGGTAAAGACAGGGGAAAGGGATGGGGGTAAACAGGGAAAAGAATTAACACCATCATTGGCTGTCTTTTATGCTGTTTTTGTTTTTTAACTTTCTGAATTCAATGAGTATAAAAAATATATGCCTTCTAAATTGTCACAGCCAAGAGGAGCCCAGGAGACAGACAACCAAAGGTAAGGTAGTGACCAAGCTGGCCTTAAGATTCCCTCAGCTTGACCAAACTGCAAACAGGCTTCTTCTTCTTGACTCTAGGTCCCTGAGCAACATGTTCTTAGACTGTTGGCTTTAGACAAGTGTCACTGGAAATTCTTTCTCTGCCCCTTTCACATGGAAATCTTTTTAAAAACCTCTGGCCAGTTTTACAACCCAGGAATGTCTTTCTCAAGGACCTGGAAGCCATCTCTTTGAAATGTAATCACCAAGGAAGGTAGGAGAGAAATACCCTTGTGGATTCCAAATAACTCAACTTGTGGGATGTGTCCCATTAGTGAACCTCCCCCTGAACTCCTCTGGTACCTTCCCTGCTGCTCACTCCAGCCATAAAAACACTCCTGCCCTTTGGATGGATGGAACTGAGTTCAGATCTCTCTCCCCTGTTGCAACATCCTTGAATTGTCTTCCTTGCCTGCTCGACACTGCAGTGAAATTTTTGTTTTGAAACTCACAGCACTGGTTAAGATCACAGATCAGAACAAAAGGACATTCGTAAAAACTAAGGTAATCAGAGTAACTGACTTTATTCAAGGCTATTGCAATAGGGGAGAGGGGTCCGAACTCAAGTCCATCGAGATAAAGGGCAGAAGGATTTTTGAGGCTGGGGTGAGTAGGTGGGAAAGTACTGGAGAACTTCAGGGCAGGGAAGGTGGTGGGATTGACCGATGGGTATGTCCTACACATTGAGTTATCCTGAATTTGCAAATGTAGTTACCTTTCTCGATAATTACACTTCAAAGAGATGGCTCCCAGGTCTTTGAGAAAGAAAAAAAAAAAAGTTAAGAAACACAAACTCAGATAATACCAATACAAAAACTATATCCTTTTCCCCTTTACACCAATGTTGGAATCCGTGAATCTTGTTCAGCCTTATTTCCAGAATCTGGCACATGATAAGTACTCAGCGTATTATTTATTGGTTGAATCACACAGCTGAAGGAGAATTTAATTGCTATGTAGTTTAATTTCAAGCTAGGTTTCCAACTCCTTTGCAAACACAGCTGCAAGACTGCCTATAGCCTTGTATATTCCCAGTGGCCGGGTCCTCACGAACTCCTCAGAAGTAGTTTGGGAATTCATACAAACTTGTAGGTGTAACTGTAGTGTTACAACTTTGGTGCAACTTTAGTTCTCTGAACCATGAGTGGGCAAGGAAGACCGATCCCTTTATCCTATGTCTTTCTTCCCACTCTAGAAAGCACCCCAAACAAGCTGGAGCATCTTCAAGGTCACAGCAAATGCCAGGACACTCATGGAGAATGGTGAGGTGCCTAGCTGATTCTGGGATTAAGGTTCTTGCAACGTGGTCAGGTATATACTGAATTAACTGGAACTGGGCTACCCCAATGCCTGCAGCTTTGGCTCCTGGCTTATGCCTGCTAATTAATTGCCCATTTAATGGGTTCCTCCGAGGATCTTATGAGACATAAAATAAATGCTCATTTTGGACTCTTAAAAGCCACCTTTGAGGTGTTTCTCTAGATTATCATTAATAGAAATTATTCAGTGGTGATGTTACATAAAACCCCAGCCACTGCCCTTGGAGCTTTCTGTATTAATTCACATCCAATAAACTGTGATCATATCTTTCATTAGAATTGTTACTAAATACATTTCTATTCAGGGCATCTCCCTGAAATGGAAATATTTCCCTAAAAATTAATTTTCTTGATACACATGCGTAGGCTTATTAATGTGTGCTTAGAATAGACTTACTTTTTCATTTCTCTGGAAGTAACACAAAGAAAGTAATGCTGGTGAATTTGCATCTCACATGATCTCAAGTGTGCCAGGCTGTGCACTCCAGCGCAAAATTTCAGAGTAAGTGGCGTCTCACAGATCCTCCGATTCACGTTAGGAAAATGTCACTAACGTTTGCACATGTCTTTACACTTTACAAAGCATTTTAACCTGACTTTTCTCATCACCTCTCCCTCCCCACCATAATTCTCCTGCGGAGTTGGTATTATTAGGTTCCCTGATTTAGTGGTGAGCAAACCAGCCTCAGAAGGTTAGAAGACCGTGCAAAGTCTCATAGCCTGTAATGGTCCCATTACCGTGGCGCTTAAATAACCTTTCCTGATTGAATGCCCATCCTTCCCTGTGGTTTATCACTACAATCCCATTCTCTCACCCTCTTCACGATCCCCTTGATGTTCATATCTGCTGATGCTCTACGCTCTTACTTGCCTGGGGCACTCTCCCACCTAGCTAACTCTTAATCATATACTCCAGATTTCAGCCAGCAGCTTTGAGGACGCCTCCCCTACCTCTGCTCACCCGCACCAACGCTGGGCCAGTGGTCCATCTGCCTAAGAGTAGAGACCTGGAACTGTCTCGATCTTTCCATCCTCAAGATCTTATGCATCACAGGTGCTCAACAAAAACTTGCTAAATAACAAATGAGAACGAGCGGTAACGCCAGGACTGGCATCTCTGCCCTCAAGTGCAGTCCTTTGGCCACCTTACTCCCTCCTATAATTAACAAAATGACAAGAACAACAACAAATGACTTCTGAGGTGTGACTTCTTCAGAGAGTAATATACCCTATGTTGCCTGCGCATAATGCAAATATAGTAAAATTTCAGCGCTGCAGACTCCATTAACTAAGGATGCATAATGCTTGGCCAGGGGCTGGGCTGGCTTGTACCTTTGGAGTGTTTATTTATAAAAGAGATTGCTAAGCACATTAGTACATTAGCAGTGTAAACAAGATCACCAGGGAAATGGCAGAAGATACTTAAGAGAACAAACTGCCTGGAGTCACGTTGGAAGCACCCATTATACACAAACAATCACTGTGCTAATTACAATTGCTCTGCTAATTACAATTACTGTGCTAATTACAATCTATCCTTATCTGTTCCCTAGGTTCCCTATGGACTTTTCCTTCTGAGCACTTAGACCAGCCTGAGTTACTGCCTACATTTTAATGTAATGAAATGGTGGTTCTTTAAAAATTGTCTCTGCTTTAAGATGGCTCAATGGTTCCGATAGGCTTCCCCCTCCTTGAAAAAAGAACAGAGTCAGGGATTTTGAAGCCAGAAAACTAAAAACCAAACCACAAAAAGGGGGAAAGAGAAGCGAGAGGAGAAGTGAAATGAACCTGGTTTTTCTGTTGCTTTAGCACCTTTCACAGACTAGATACACATTTTTAGGTTAGTTGGAGAACATTCAAAATACGCTATGCATAATTTGTTTTCCTCATAAAATGACCATGTTTGGTATATTTAGAGATGTGAACATTGAGAATAATTTTGTTTTTTAAATTAAGGTGGTTATTTGTCTTTCTTCTCTTACTGTAATTAGGGAGAGAGATTAGAGAGGGCTTGTTTAAAAATGGATTGCAATTCCCTGCTCCCCACATGTAAAAAGTAAAAAGCATCTTTCACTAGGTCTTAATTTTACTATTTTCTTTCTATCCCCAATTATACTAATGAATGTTGAGGGTATGAGATTTTTTCCTAAGCACTTAAGAATAATAAAGCTTCACTCAGTGTCTCCTCCCAAATGGATTTCTCACTACTTTTTCGGGAGCCTGTCTTCCACCTGTGCCCTGATGCTGACTGCAGCCCAGCCCTCCGCTGCATCCAGTGATGGCGGGATTACAGTGCGGCACACAGGGGGCTCTGATCGGGGCACCCAACCATGGCTTCAGAACACTGCACTCAGCATACGTGCCTCCCCCACTGGGACTGAGATGCTCAGAGCATCCCATAACGATCACTAAGCAGAGCTGTTGGTTGGATGGATGGATGGATGGATGGATGGATGGAGAAAATAAGTTGTGCTATATTATGCACTAGGGGCCTGTTGGATGACAAAGCAGGATTGTCACCCTGGCTGCTGCAAATCCTAAATACAGGCTCTGTGCTTGGTCACTCTGGAAGGAGACTCCTTTGGGAATGCATGGCCTTCTAAGTGCCACTGGCCTTGGACTTGGTTCTCGCCTTCCAAAGGCAAATGGAGAAGCGACAATCCTTCTCCATTCTCAGGCATCATCTGGGCTCACATCTCATGAAAAGTTCAGTTTAACACCTTGCTATTCAAAGCTGGTCTTCAGACCCAGAAGCTCATTTGAAAAGCAGAGTCTCAGGTCTTATCTGCAACCCACTGAACCAGAGCCTGTATTTTAGCAGGAATCCTTGGTGATTTGCATGCATATTAGAGATTGAGAATCACTAGTGTATTTCATGTGTATTGCATCCTGGCTATAAGCAGACATATGGAAAAGTCCTACCTTTAGATAGGGTTTTTGTGTAGAATAAGGATGATGAGCTATTACTTGCTTTGCTGCTTTTTGAGGATCGTATGGCTTGAGCCATATGTATGTGCATTTGCACACATTATCTAGAGGCTATAGAGTGGAGAGGAGGGCAGGCTATGGCTCTCGGCGCCGTCATGTCCCAGCTGTAGGACCTTGGATGCCATTCTTCACCACTCTGAGCTTCAGTTCTCTCATGTAAAAAGTATGGCAGTCAACCTGCTCTGTCCGCATGTGTCATGGGAGAAATATCTGCCTATACCCCTTAAAGTCAGGCTTTGTAAAGGAAAGAAAAAAGTTTTACAGTATCCATCATGCATAAGGACATTGGGAAATTTACCAGAAGGAAAAGAAGGAGCTGAGCAAGACTGATGTATAGACCATAGGAATTACTGGTTAACAATCATTGTATTTGGGTGGATATTCTTTCCTAGTCAGGGCCATTTCTAAGCTAGTTGTTACATATTTTTAATATTAACACAGAAGTGTCCCACACTTCTAGAACTTTCGGGCATAGGCCCTGGCCCATTATCAAATTCCACACAGCAGGCATAAGCATCTAAATCCCACATTCCTGATTGGATGTGTTTCCCTATAGGTCATTCATACAGAAACAAAGGGGCTATCCTATAGGATACAGGTGATAAACACATGAGCAAGATTATGTCTTTCCAAAAGAAGGTGACCTTGGGCTGTTGCCTATTCCACACAGCTGTCTGAGCTGTCCACCTCCCATAGACCCACAGAGCATGAAAGGCATTTCACCAAAGCAATGCATTCACCAAAACCTGTTAGTTGGAGGAAGCTGTAAGGATGATGACAGCCCTTTGAGGATATTTTCAGGTTAAAACCCCATTTTATAGTTGAAGATCTTGAGGTTTGTAGAGGTTAAGAGATTTGTCCAAAGCCACACAGCTATGGAATGGTAGATTTGGGATTTAGACATCATTATTTTTCATGGTGGCAACCTGACACCATGTGTTGGGTCCCAGCTAGGAATGGGATCAAGTTCCTGCAGGATCATGCACATGGGGATGACCTTTTCACTAAGATTCCTCCCAGTTATTGATTTGGCAACCCCCTACAGCACCTGGGTCCTCCTTGTCTGCTGAGAACAGGGATGGAACAGGTGCCAATCTCATTTAATCATCACAAAACCATCAAGAAGTGGGTGTTGTCATTATTCCCAATGCAGAGATGAGGAAACTGAGGAAACCTTGTGCCCAAGGTCACACAGTTGACAGGTGGCAAGGTAGGACTCAGACTCTAGAGCCTAACATCTTAGACACCAGGCCAGTATATCCCCAAATTGCTGGATAATGTGAGCTACCTGGGAATATGAAGATAATTCACTTTCCCAGGCCTCTTATCTGGGAGGGGAAAAAAATACACAACAAAAGATTGGTAGGTCTTGGTTCAGCCCTAGATGAGGCTTATGATCAGGTGAGTAGGAATGGCTTCACTGAGCCCATGGCCATGGGGGTTGAGTAGAGAGAGGCTGTATTCCTCAGTCTTCACCCAAGCTCTGCCCTAACCTTAATTTATACAAAAGACAACAGAAATCAGGAGAGAATACCAAGGGTGCTCCAATAGGAAGAGACATAACAGGTATAGAAACTCAGCTTTTGGATTTCAGGGCCTATGGTACATGGGACACATCAGCCTTGACTCCTGTAGATTATGTCCAAAAATCTTGGGAAACTGGAGAGATTCTTCGGCAGCCACCCCAAGAGTCAGGGCACCAGGGAAAATCACCCCTTAGCTCCTCCGATCCAGCCTCTAATTTCTTTTCTTTTCTTTTTTTTTTTATAATAATTTTTTATGTTATGTTAGTCACCATACAGTATATCCTTAGTTTTTGATGTAAAGTTCCATGATTCATTATTTGCATATAACACCCAGTGCACCATGCAATATGTGCCCTCCTTAATACCTATCCTCTAATTTCTGTCCTCAGTTCACTTCCAAGGTCTCATCAGTTGATCCCCCAGAGAAGGTAGCTTACAGCTGCATCTCCAGGTGGCAAGTTGAGGATTTTGCCAAGAGTTGGGATACCACTGTATAGAGAGGCTTGGGAATCACCTTGAAAATCAGAAGCTAATGCCACTTTTAATTAATAATCTCTCCACCACCAGCCTCCTTTGCTTTCCCTTGTTATAATAAGATCATGGTGTATCACAAAACACCCAGAACTGAAAGTGCAGAAAAACAGCTTTCAGTCCTGGGTCTACCATTAATTCTTTATGAAACCTTGACCTTGATGTTGCCATCTGTATAGTGTGGGAGGTGGATTGTAAGTCTCTAAGCCTTCAGAGTGGACATAGTGCAGCCCAACAGACTGGATGTTATAAGTTAAATCTTATTCATTTATTAGTGATACGATTTTAAGTAATTTGCTTGAATACTGTAAGATCCGGGCATCTCATCTACAAAAGGGGGGGGGGTGTAGAAACTGTTTTCCAAGGTTCATCCATCTATAAAGTCTATAGTTCTTTGGGAGCTGAATGAAGGCAATGGTCAAGAAGAGACTAGGAGGTCTTATGACAGTTCTCAGAGGTGGTGATGTCAAGTGCTAGAATGCTAGGATCCCGAAAGGCACACCGCTAGATGGGCTTTGTCGTTAAGACTCGAGTTCTATCACATGACAGCTATATGACTACTAGGTTAGTTGGCTTAACATCTCTGTACCTCAGTGTAGTAAACAGTATCGATGTCCCACATATTTCTGGGTCTTCTCAGCCCATGATAGGATTTGATGTCCCTGCTCAACACTTTGAGGGCTGCTGTGACCACAGGACTGGATTTGACCAATGGAATGTGAGCAGAATGTCACCCGTAGGAGGAAGTAATGAGAGCCAAATTTCGTTCCCATTACCGTAGTGTTCATGGGAGCCCATGAAGATGATGCTTCTGTCAGCCCAGATTCCCAAATGCCAGACTGAATGGGACCCCTGCAATTCTGTGCAGGGTATTTGGTAGAAGCACAACCTGATGCATTCTGGCTGATACACTCCTTCCCCCCTCCCTTTTTTTTTTAAGAAAACCAAGTTTTTAATAGCTATTTTGTGATAGGTATCAGGAAGATTAAATAATAAAATATCTAAAGCATGTGATACAGGACCTGGCACATAACAAAAAATGCACACGGCTAAATGCAGAGGACAAAAGAAAGAGGGAGAAGAGAGGCAAGGGAAGGATCCAGAAGCAGCATGTATCATTAACCATCTCCCAGGAAGGCACTAGAAAAATAGCTGTGAAAGCCACTTAATAAGATGTGACTCAGGACCCTCTACTGGGAAACAAGTGGGTGCAACTAACAAAATCCAGCTTCTCTCAAATCCTTAAAGAGCACCCTCTGTCTCACCAGGCGTGGGTTGGTGGTGCCTCATCCTAAAATCCCACATCTTACCCCAAACTCTCCTCTTATCCTGTACAATATGTACATCTGAGAAGCAGACCAGATTGAAAAGTGCCTTTCCAGCAAATCTTCCATGAGCTCCTCATGCTTTCTGTAGGTCGTCCTTGAAGGCCTATGAGAAATAGCTACTGGCGACAGAGACGTCTCATTTTCGATGGGGCTTTGCAAAATCTACAACTGTAATTTGCCCAGCCCCCATCCCCAAGCAACTTCTCCCCACTACAATTTCTGAGACTCTGGGCTCAATAAGAGCTCTTGACTGATGTTTATCTAAATCCGTGCAATCTATAACCAAAGTTGACCTTTCTTTCTTATAGGAATGAAGTAGGATGGATGAGAATGGGGGAGGGAGGGAAATAAAAAACAAACAAAACATCAAATACCACCAAGCTTTGATGAGTTTATCTCACTCTGGCAGTCTTGACCAACTCCCTCATTGACAGAGAGCTAAGATGAGGGAATTCTAATGGTGACCCTGTGTGAGTCGTTAAGACAACCACAGCACACGGGAAGGGATTAGAACCAGCAAAGCTTGACATCACTTCCTGGGTTCGGGGGTCATTCAGAAGTGAGATCTTTGACTCTTTGTGTTTGTACAGAACCTGAGTGTTTCACAAAGCTTTATGTCCACTCATGTCCCTCTGATTAATCCAGAGCTCTCTCCGGGCACCACCCAGGTTCTTAAAATGACCACTACCCATCCTGGGAATAAATTCTACTGTGACTTGAGGATGAAGGTCTCTCCTTCAAACCTTCCCATCTCTCCCACCTTTCATCTCTGTTTGGTCTCTCTGACTGCTTCTCTTTATCACTCTTGCCCTACCTCTGTCTTTCTGCACGGTCTCTCAGTGCATACCACACTTAATCCTCACACACAGCAGATAACTCCCAGGCTTGCCAGGGTCCTAAGCATCATCACATGCTCATCTCTCATGGGTGGACTGCAGCCTACACACGGCAACGTGAGAAGGTGGCGGGCAATGGAATCAAGTTCCTGCAGAATCATGTACTCAGGGATGGCTCTTGCCTGAGCTCCCCCTTTAATTAAGGACCTGTCATCCCCTTATGGCACCTGAGTCCTCCCTCTCTGCTGACCACGTGCTATTAAGGGGAGATGAAGAAGTGATACGCATCCCTTATAACAGAACAAGAAACCAGAGAACATAGGTTTGAAAGTGACAGACTCTAAGTCTCAGAGGGGCCCCAGATCATGGTGATCACAGGATAAGTTATATCCTTCCCATCCCTCCCTAGGTCTCAGTTTCTCCAGGTGTACAATAAGGGGTTATGTCTGCACTAATTGTTAAGTGCTAGTCCAGTTTAGATACTTGCAATGGGAGGCCTTTAGTAGAACAGAAATCCACATTGCTCTTTCGGAGATTGGAGAGAGGAAATGAGAACGCACACCTGTCTTCTATCCGCAGTTGGTAGGTGGGAGGATCGAAGTAGGGGCAGAGAGGAGAACAGAGCAGAGTGAGTGGTGGCTGACATGTAGGAGACTCGAGCTGGTAGACAGTTTGAAATCCCAGGCCAGGCAGTTGTCAGGAAATGGGGCGTATGGCAGGATGGCTGGTGGGGTGCCTGCCGGCTACTGTGGAGGGCTGGACCGAAGATTACTTGGAGGAGAGAGAGAAAAGGGATGGAGAAGAGGCGAGAAATGACAACTGTCTTTGATACTGAAAAATTCGCAGGCCTGCCTTCTGGAACTTGGAGGACAAAGGAGCGGCAGCCTCCTCCCAGTCTGAGGCTTGGTGAGGGAGACTTGAAAGTGATAAATTTAGATTCATCAGAAGCCACTCACCTTCCCACCACGGGAAGTCAACTGCCTTAGCATGTGGCTCCGGGAGGTAACATGGTCTAAGGATGGAAATAATTGTAAAGAAAGTTTAACTGAAACCAAGGATAAGAGGGCTTATGTGAAATGGGCTACTCAAACACAATGGTAGTCTGAGGAGGTCCCTAAGTCTTGAGGCTGTTGTCAAAAGAGAAATGTGGTCTGTTCACTATACTCTTTTCAATGAGCAAATCAGGGCAGGCACAGACCCTGGCTATTTAGAAACAACCCAAGATTGAAGGGTTGGGAACAATGAGCAGACTGTTTGAGGCAGAATGAGGATTCCTGATGGGGCTAAAATTCTGTCTGACCCTGAGGACTCCCAGGCCAGCCTTTATGGCACCCTGCTCTCTCTTAATGACCAGTTTGTTGGGAATAGAAAGGCAAGCACGCTGGGATCTAATCTAAGGGTATGAGCCAGCTCTGCAGTGACTTGTTTTGCGACCTTGGCCAAGTCCCTGCCCCATATGTAAATGACATCAGGGATCCCATGAATCTCCTTCAGGATCTGGCATCTTACTAGCCAGTTTGGATCCTTCTTTAGGACCCAGCTAATCTTCACACGAGAGAATGAGAACTAGTACATCTGATCACTTATCACATGCCAGCCAGTCTGAGAGCTGCTGTGAGAAATCAAACTACATAAAACATGCAATGTGCCCATCACAGTGGCCAGAATCTGATAAAACCCCTCTTTTTAAACAACAGGAAATATGGGGTGCCCGGATGGCTCAGTCAGTTAGGCATCTGCCTTTGGTTCAGGTCATGATCCCAGAGGCAGGGGACCCAGTCCCATGTCAGGGTCCCTGCTCAGCAGGGAGTCTGCTTCTCCCTTTCCCTCTGCCCCTGCTCAGGCTCTCTCTCTTGCTCTAATAAATAAATAAAATCTTTTTAAAAAATAAATAAAGAGGAGGCAGTAGGACTATGCTTATCATGGGTGGGGCCAGATTTGGAGCAAGGTCTAGCTGGAGACCTGTTCTGCTGATTCCCCACCCCTGCTTATCTGTGTCTAGGCTTCCACAGACTCCTTCCTGGACAAGAAAATGCCCTTCCAGCTCTTATTCCTCCCAAGAGACATTGCTCTTTGCTATCACTTCAAACTCCAGTTCACAAGCCTCACCCTTTGAGAAACTCCTTATCATTCCTTCTAATTCTTATCAAAAGGCTTCATGTAGAAATTCTCTGAAAACTACTGGAACACTGCTTTGTAAATTAAATGTTCACATATTTTTGTCAATTCAATGTTCACATATTTTTGTCAATTGCGTGTGTCATTGTGCAAGCCTGTAAATTCCCTTCTCAAAAACAAGGGACACTTTTTTTTTTCTTTTGGATTCCATACAGCATTATTTTATCCATCATGATGCTCAAGACAGAGTTTCATAGAGTATTAAAACTACAGAAAGTCAGCATTGTGATTCTTGGTATTGAGTAGTTCATCTGGATTGTCCTTAAGTTTCTCCCAGATTTTTCCAATAAAGCAGCACTCCTGTGTGGTAGAAAAGAAACTCCACTGGGATTTGAAGGACTCAACTCTGCGACTAAATTGCTGTGTAGCTACAAGTCACTCCTATTACCTTCAAATCCTCCCTTGATTTTACCGTCTGCCTACCACTGCTCACTGGCCTTGTGAACCATGCCTCACGACTATCTTACAAAATGCCCCTTTCTCTCCAAACTGTTCCCATCATCCTGGTTGAAGCCACCAACACTTTCACATGGCTTCCACACAAACCCCCAACTGAGCCCCCATTCCACACTCTCCCAGGCCACCCTCATTGCCATCTACTTCCCACTGCAGCCACCATGAGGTTGAAAAATGCAATGCAACCATGGCATACTTCATTTCTGCCTCCATTATGAGCTCTCCCATTTGCTCCTAGAAGAAAGACTTGACCTGTAAGACCCCCATGATCTGTCGCTACAGACTGTTTGGCTTCACCTCCCACCAATCTTCCCTTACTACTCAGCCCACACCACACTCGACTTCTGCATTTCTTAAAGCCGAACACGTTCTTTTCCTTCTTAGAACATCTGTCTCTGTTTGACACCTTTCCCAATGCTACGTCCCACTCATCTTCCTGGTATCAGTTAAATAACACTTCATCTGGAAAGGAGACTCCAAAGTCTCATTATTGCTTTCTAATCTAGTAGACACACACCTACTACTCTGATCCAACGGAATTACATCCCACTGTTAACTGCTATCTTGGAACAAAAGTGTTCCTTTATTTCATAGTACCTACCGCAAATTCGATAAGTACATAAGTTTACACACACACACACACACACACACACACACACACATATACACACACTGCAAACCACCACCGGGTCTTGAGCCACTTTTATCTCATCTTTCACTGTCTCTAAAGTAACCAGCATGGTACGTGGGACATAGCCGGTGCTCAGGCAGCATGTGATAACTGCACAGGTGAATGGTTTTGGGGAATTCACATTTCCATTCTTGTTATATAAAATGGGAAGGGATGAGGCATGTTAGCTTAAGAGACAAGAGCAAGGCTTGGGAGTCAGCCAGATTTACACCCGATTCTTTACTCTGCCTCTCACTGGATGGTGACTTTGGGAGAGTCCCTTTACCTCTGGTGTTGACTTCTCAGCTGTAAAATGGGGGTCATGGTGCCTCTAAGGGTTTTAATAATGAAGCTAAAATGCTATTACCCTGGCTTTCTCACTTCCTAGAAGGGAGATTTGGGAGAGTCACTTAACATTTCCATTTCTAATCTGTATTCAGTGGATAACAATAGCTCGGCTTCCCAGGACCATTGTGAGGACCACATGAATTAATAGCTAGTAAGTGCTTAGAATGCCCTCAGTTCATGCTGAATTAATGTCATCATCATTATATTATTATTATTATTACTAAAAATACTTGGTAAAAAGTCTGACATGGAGTAATTCCTAATAAATAGTGGTCATTATTACCACTCCATTTATAAACATCACTATTATTAATTAGGTGATGGAATGGGGTTGATGATGATTATAATGGTGATGTTCCTTCCCAGTTCTGACTGTTGTTGACATGACCTCAAATGCTGGGGTGAACCCTGCTTTGTGATAATATGCTATTACATTTTCATGCAAAACTGTCTAAAAGTGCAGTTTATTATTTTTTTAAAGATAATCAATTCTTATACAGGGAACAATTCTTCCCCCTCTACCATCTCACGGTTCTTCAGATTTTGAGGCATGAATAAATCCAGCTTCTCTGACTCTCCCAGGGAGCCTTTCATAATGAGACTGCATGTCTAATCTTCATATAATTTGGCCAACCCAGTCCCCATTCTGTTTGCTCTCGCAGGAGAGTAGCCTTATCTTTTAATTTTGCAGGTACCTCTATATTTATTAACAGAGAATGAGGTCTTTGACATGCTGTTGAGCAAAACCAGCAGTTTCTGAACAACTTTACTCAAATGTGGTGTGAGTGTGTGTGTGTGTGTGTGTGTGCGCGCGCACGTGTGCAGACAAAGAGGGAGAGAGAGGTGTTTAAAGAAGGTTCAAGAAAATGTTAATTCTGGGTATTTCTGGATGATGGGAATTTTATTTTCTACTTCATTAAATGTCTTTATTTTTGAATTGCCTGGATAGTCTACATAGGATACTCATTTGTTAATAGACTGAAAGATAAATTTAAACATTTTTAAAATTCTATTAACTGTACTTACAGGATGATTGAAGACTGATTTAAAAAAATGTGGATAGAGTTAGAAAAATGGAAGAGCAGGATAAATAAGGACTACGTCAGTGGAAAAGGAATCTCATGGAATGAATTTTGCTGACTTCGAACATTTTGTTGGATAGGCATCAGTAACCCTGGGGAGATGCTGGCCAGTCTAAAAGAACTCAACTCCATGGTGCCCATGGCTTCCTCCCCCTGCCCAGATTTTGGGTCAGTGATTTGACCAGTGAAGTGCAAGTGTTTGCCCCATACCTAAAAGTCATCTGGAAGACTTGGCCTTGGTTCACATGCTGGGTCCGGTTGTTGTAACCATGTAGCATTTCTCCAAAGAGGGTGTCGTTGAATTTGGAGTCAGGTTTGAGGCATTTGGGCCCCTCGCAGACATCTGAGAGCATTAGGCAGGATTTTCCATCAGGAGCCAGCTTGTACTCCTCCACACAACTGCATGATAAAACAGAGCCGAGAGTTAGCTCCGCATGCTGGATGCCCCCATTGTGGCTGACCTAAAACCAAGGCCTCCTTTGCCTGCAAAACAGGTCAGAGTTTAGGAATGGAGACAGCTATTCTGGCTGGAATCTATCTAGGGCACAGGTGTCTAGAGAGAAGCACATTAATCCTGCAAATTGGTAAATTCAGGGAAAGTCATTTGTGACATTTTGGAGGAGTCGAGGGGGAAACCGGAGTGCACATCTAGGCACAAAGCAAATTTAAAAACTGTTTTCCATGAACACACAGACTTTAAAAAGCATGACAGACCAATTCACAGGGAATTATCAACTAGTTTCTCAAACCAGAAGCTATTCCCAGTGTATCTGTTGACCGACGTTGAAGACTGTAGCAAAAACAAGGTTGTTATGGCCCTTGTAACTCAGAGGTGATCCTTCCAGGACCACGGACAGCTCACAGAGCTGAGGCCACGGCTTCTGTTCAATTAGCAATATTAGCAGCCTCTGTTGACCTCTAACTACCCAATCTTCACAGCAGGAGGGCCCTCAACATGTCTTTGAGACAGGGACCAAACAGGTGCTCCTCTATGGACCAAACAGGCATCTGAATGGGGTGTTGAAATAATACTTGTAATTTGGGGATGTTTGCAATGAAAAAGGTATCTCTTAGGCATGGGAAAGCGGAGGAAATAGAGCCCCTGAAAAATCAATCCAGAAACTAGAATTCTTTTAGGGTCTACCTATTCCTGATCTTTTGCTGGACACTGGAAATAGGGTGTGCATAATAGATAAGATACACAAGAGAATAGGCTGCTCAACAGGAAAAACTTGTACAAATGTCATCTTTGCTCTTTTTGAGTTATCTGAACCCCAGCAAGTCATTTAATTTATTGGATCTTCAGTTTCCTCATCTGTAAAATGGGGTAGAAACTCCTATCCTATCTTAATTCACTAGGCAGCTACAAGGTCCTATAATACACTGGCTGCAAAAACAGGAATTGCAAGGTAGTTCACAAAGTAATTACAGTAATGGCAGCAATGGTGGTGTTTCTATATATTGAGCATATAATTTCCATGGGCACTTTGCATATTTATTTTCTAACCATGAAAACAAGTAAGATCATTCCTGCTTTACCCAGAATCAAAATGAGGAGCCAAGAAGTATAAAGCATGTCACATTGTGAGCAAGTGGCAAAGTGGCAATCAAATTCAGGTCTATTTAGCAACAAAGGCACTCTTTTCTACTCTTCTCCAAATCCAATTGTTTCTATTTGCATGACATGACCCTGGTTAGGCTGTGCCAGTTGGAGGCAGTAGAAAGCAGGCAGTCTCTTATTTGCCTTTTCTCTAGAAGGTGGAGTGAAAAATTTATTGAATCTGAAAGCAGAGATGCTCAGGTACTCATATGGAAGAAGGGAGAGGCTCTGTGAGATGGTTTGGGATGAAAATATTCCTGGGTCGAAGGAACCAGCCAGTAGCTGATGTTAGAGACCTGGAACCCAACTGAAGGCAGGAAGTAAAGAGGCAGGGCTGAAAACCTGACCCAAGATCACTCTCGTGAAAAGCCAGGGACATCTCATGCAATGAAGCAAGCTGTCACTCTTCCCTTGTTCCCCTCTAACCTCCAGTGTGTTGCACAGATGCACGAATTGTCTTTCTTATGCTTACACACTCCTGCCCAAGTACAGTGGAAAGTTCCTGGAAGAAGGCCTGTCCTGTGCCTTCATCAAATCTATCCCCCCACCCCCTTCTTTTTGGATTTGTTAAATGTAATTAAACTCTCCCTTGATAAAGTTGCAGTACACATGATATGAGTTGTATGAATGGGCAGAGTATATGGTAAGTTCTTAATAAAGTCTAGTACCATCCATTTATCCTAGGAGGTTCCCAGCAAGTATGAGAAAGGTTTACTGAAGCAGAGCTTTCTCTCCCTCTTCACACACACACACACACACACACACACACACACACACGTGTGCCTGTGAATACTTACTTTTTTGGTAAATGATTAAACATTATCAAAGTCTATAGAGTGAAATGTGGAAGTTCTTCATTTCCACTCCACACATATTCTTACTTCCTATTTCAGTAGTCATCATTGTTAACTATTATTTATTCGTCTAGGGTTTTTTCAATGCATTTAGAAATACAGTATCATGTATATAATAAAATTATATATACATAAATTTTTCATAATAAACTCATAAGTACACCATGCATTGTTATAATATATGCATTTGTACCTAATACTATTTCTTAGAGGTCTCTTCAAATCAGTATTCATATATTTCTATCTTTCTGATGGTTATTTGGCATTGTACAGTATAAGCGTACCATAACGCTTCCAGCTAATAATGGGCATTTTGGTTGTTCGTAAGCTGTTTGTTATTGCAAATGGTGTCGTAATTAAGATCTTTGTACATATATTATTATGCACATGTATGTGTTTCTAGAAAAAAAAATCTTAGAAGAGGGGTTGCAGGGTCAGTGGTTCATGAATTTAAAAATTTTGGTAGATCTACTAAAAGGCTATCTATAGAGGCTCTACCAGTTTACAAATTTATCACTGACGAATAAGAGAGCCCATTTCCCCAAATCTTTCATATTCATTATTGCCAATCTGAGATGGGAAAAAATAACTCATTTTTTAAAATATTTTATTTATTTATTTATTTATTTATTTATTTATTTATTTATTTAAGGTGGGGGAGGGGCAGAAGGAGAGGGAAAGAGAGGATCCCAAGCAGACTCCACACTGAGTTCAGAGCCAGATGTGGGGCTCGCTCCCAGGACCCTGAGATCATGACCTGAGCTGAAATCAAGAGTCAGACACTCAACCAAATGAGCCACCCAAGTGCCCCAACTCATTTTTGTTTTGATTTGCATTTCCCTGATTACTGCTGAGGTTTACTGTCTTTTCATGTGACAGCCGTGTGTATTTCTTCTTCTATAGATTGTCCATCCACGTCCTTTGACCATTTTTTTTTCTATTGTGATATTTGTCTTTTTCCTTACTGGCTTGTGTATGCTTTGCATATTTTCTGGGTAGTTATCCTTCACCTTCCATATATATTGAAATTTTCTTCTAGTCTGTACTTGTATTTTAATCTTACTTTTGATATCTTATAACCTCTCTATTCTGGTCCTTTATTATTTCTGAATTTGGCACAATGCTTAGGAAGCCACAAGATAATAAAACATATTTCTGTATATTATTTTAGTTACAACATTTTTTTCATCTTTGGTTGTTTAATCTAAATGGATTTAATTTTGTGCATGGTAGGAGGGGTTATTTTAACTTATTTATTTTTTAAATGAGTAACCATTACCTGAAGGGTCCATCCAGTTCACTAATTAATGTAAACTGTTATTTTGTCACATACTAAATCACATGTATACCATGTATACGTGGTTGGAATTTTTCCTATTTAGTTGTCTGTATAGTACTGTAATAATTCTATACTGCTTGAATTGCTGTAGCTTTCTAGCATAGTTTGCATATAGTAAAGTAAGCTTCTTCCCCATTGTAAACACTGATTTTCTATCTCAAAACGTCCTCACTGTTCTTAACTATTTTTCCTTTCAAATGAATTTTGGAGTTGACTTGTCAAATTCCATATAAAACCCAAGTGGAATTTTGGGTGGTATTGCATTGAACTGGTAGACCAATTTGGGGGAAGATTTAATTTTTTGTCCTTTAAGATATGTGTGTGGGATATATATATATATATATATATATATCAGCCCTCCAAAACATCCTGTGTAATTCTCAAGCCCTCTCTTCTCTTGCTATGGCAAGCTTGGAGACCACAATGCATACTGCAGGATGGAAGAGGGTAGCCTCAGTCACAATGGATTTTGCATGAAAAGTTTACAATAAACTTTTGTGTATAAGCTTCTGGCTTGGGAGACTTCATTTGTTACCGCAACCTAGCTGATCTTATCCTAGCATCTTTACAGTTGTGAGTTTGCTAATTCAGAAACGTAGTTCACAGCTCCACGTATACAGTGTTCCTTTAAAACCTTCACTGAAGTTTTAGACTTCGGGGCAGAAAAGTCTTGCACGTATCGTGCCGGGGCTTATTCACAGTATTTATGCAATGTAGGACACACCAGAACTTACAGACATGCATTTTGGATCCAGACCACCAGACGCTAAATCCTGATTCCATCTTCTATTGGCTGTGTGGCCTTGGACAAAATGCTTAACCTCTCTGTACTTTCTTTGCTTACCTATAAGGAAGTTCCCACCTCAGAGAGCCTCTGCGAGGATTAAATGAGTTATATCTGGAATTTGGTGTACCCAAACAAAGAGTCAGGGATAGCTGCTATTATTACAGTCTTTTCCACATCAGGAAAAGGATCAGTTTTTCACTTACGTTTTCCCTTATGTTTTCTAGTTAGTCATTACTGATATTGAGGAAAGCTATTACTGATTTCTGTGACTTGATTTTTCATCCTGCCACATAAGGAGCTCATCAGTTCTAATACATCTACCAGATTTTTCTAAATGGATGAGTATATATTTGCCAAGTTTGGGTATTAGGACTTTGCTAGGATTTTGGAATAAAACTGCCCTTTTATTTTCTTTCTCGGGTTTGGTTTATACAAGATAGTGGTTATGCGGGGCGCCTGGGTGGCACAGCGGTTAAGTGCCTGCCTTCAGCTCAGGGCGTGATCCCGGCGTTGTGGGATCAAGCCCCACATCAGGCTCCTCCACTATGAGCCTGCTTCTTCCTCTCCCACTCCCCCTACTTGTGTTCCCTCTCTCGCTGGCTGTCTCTATCTCTGTCGAATAAATAAATAAAATCTTTAAAAAAAAAAAAAAGATAGTGGTTATGCATTCCTTAATGATTTGATAGGACCCGCCTATAAATGCCCTGAGCTCATGTCTTCTTTTCAATTGTAGATAGTTAGCTCTCTGATCATTTTATGTTATCTGTCTGTTTAGATTTTCTACACCATCATGACTCCAATTGGTAATTTATATTTTCTAAGAAAATAATGCATTTTATCAAGACTTTCAAATTTATTGGTATAAAGTTGTACACAGTATTCTCATTAAATTTGTTTTATCTTCTGTGCTTCTGTGCTTATGTCCCTGCTCATTCTTAATGTGTTTGTGTTCTCTCTCTCTCTCTCTCTCTCGTTTCAACAGGCTTTTGCATTTTATTGATGAGGCTCTCTCTCTTTTTTATTTGTACTAATTCCTTCCTGCTGCTTTCTTTGACTTTGCTTTATAATTCTTTTTCCGGCTTCTTGATTTGAATGCTTTATTTGTTTATTTTCAATCTGTCTTGCTTCTCAATAAATGACATGGAGCTTCTGACTGCTTTGCCCATTTTTCGCAAAATTCCATGAATTTGCTATGCAGCCTTCCTGCCCCTACTCATTTTTAAAGAAGTGGTCATTTGAGTTTGGTTTTTTTTCCCCACCCAAGGGTTACTTAGTTTTGGTTTTGGTTTTTAGTTCTCAAGTGGAGACATTCATCTGCTAGCTAGGTGGCTGTTAATATGTAATAATATTGCATTCTAGTCTCAGAATATAGCTTGCATAATTTCTACTTTGCTGAATTTATTGAGATTTCATGCCCCTTACTTAAGGGAACACAGGTGTTGAGCTCAGAGTTTGGATCGAATTAAACTTGGGTTCAAACAGAGGCTATGACCCCTACCAGCCATCTGACCCTGATCCAATCTGTTAACTTCTCTAGGCCTCAGTGTCACAATCTATTAAATGGGGATAATAGTTATCCTGATCACAGAGCTGATGTAAGAATAGAGATAACTTACATAAAGGACAACATTGCCTGTGTCATATAATAGACAATGTGTTACACACGGTGCCATTTTAATGCTGCTGCTGCTGTTATTAATGTCATTATAGTCATGTATTACTTTAGGATTATTTCATCTGTTAGCTCATTTGCGTTTACCAGAGAGTGTCTCAAATTCTACTTCTCTCTAAATCCAGATTTCTTAAAATCAACATATTTTTTATTATTATTATTATTATTCAGACTACATAATTGGGAACTTTGATGTGTCATTCATTGGAAATACATATTCATATATTTAAAATATATGAATGCATACATGTGTAATTTTACATAGAAATTAAACATGTACACTACATACATATGTATGCATATGTGTATTTATACAAATGTATGTATACACAAACATTCATACACACACACATAAGCAAAGCTCAGCCCTACTTTACAATCAGGATTCCACAGGCTAGTGGAATATTTTTTCTATAGATGAACTGACTTGCTCCTTATTATAACCTGTAGTAGATAGAATAATGGTGTCCCCAAAATGTCTGTGTCATAATCCGCAGAGCCTGTGAATATGTTACTGTAGACGGCAAAAGGAACTTTGCAAATGTGATTTAAGTTAAGACATTTGAGATGGGAAGATTGTTCTGGATTATCTGGGCTGGGCTCAATGTAATCATAAGGGTCCTTATAAGAGCATAAGAAGTAGACAAATGCGTCAGAGAAGGAGATACAATGTAGAATCAGAAGAGAGACGGATAGAAACAAGCTCTTCCTCTGGACTTTAAGTCTTACTGATGCCTTGATTGTAGGAATGCTGACCCCCACATCTGTACATAATAAATCTGCGATGTTTTAAGCCACCAAGTTTGTGGTGATTCATTGTCAAAGCTTTAGGAAACCAATGTGAGATCCTAACAGGGAGGAAAGGTTCCCATTTTCAGACGAGAAAACTGGTTTAGAGTAGTTAAGTGACTTGCCCTGAAGATATACCTTATTGATAGGGTGCCAGGACAGAGACCTGGGAGTCCATATTTCAAAGCATGTGTAAGAGTGTGTGTGTGTGTGTGTGTGTGTGTGTGTGTGTGTGTGTGTGATTTTAGCCATGTTACAGCTGTAGGTTCACGGTGATTTTTTTGTCTGGAGGTAGGAAAGGATTGTGGCTCAGCAGGAGAGGAAGGAGGGGAGATAAACGGCCTGGGGTATGCTTAGTAAGACACTTGGAGATGCAGGGAGTAGAAAAAAAAATAGGGACTCATAAAAACATAGGGACTCAGAGGTAAATGATCCTCTGAGTTTTGAAACATGAGGCACTCTCTCCCCCAAGCCACCTCAGGGCACAAGATGGGTGATTTATGCAAAGGTCTGTTTAGTTGTTGGTTTCTGTTCTTTTTTTTTCTTTTTTCCTTTTTTTTTTTTTCATGCAACATAATTATACAGTTTCTTTAGAACATTCTGTCGTCTGGGAGATTTTCTTACCGAAATTCTAAAGCGTGTAGGCTCACAGGAAACCAGCCAAGTTTCTGCATGAAACTATATTTATACATATGCCAAAATCAAAAACATAAAATAAGTACTAAGATACAAACTGGGCATTTTAGCTGAAGGCAATGAATGTGTTACCCTTAACACACCTATCACATTATAGAGAATACTAGAACTACATGGGCCTTTAGAGATTGCGCCATAAAACCTCTACGTGTTTAGCCAAGAGCATGTTTTATTTAATCTTTAGAGCGACATCACGGATGGGGAGTTTCATTCCGACACTGCCACCAAGGACCCCAAGGCTTGGCACTTTAAAATTCCTCGACCAAGACCACACAAGCACTTTGGAAAAACCAGTACCTTGACCTGGATCTTCCCACTCCAAATCTAGCACTCATTCTACTTTAGTGCAAATGACTATTTCCAATCTGCTTGTCTTTCAAGAGAGGAAATCGGGACCTTATAGAGATATGACATTTACACAGATTCTCAAAGCAGAGTATTTATTTATTCATGTATTTACTTGCTTGGTTATTCATTCCTTCCTCCATGGTTTATGGAACCAGAAATTATGTATTGAAATGCATAGACTAGAAACCGTTTTTTGGTTTTTTGTTTTTGTTTTAATAGGACAAAGAATTAAATCCTAGGGAAAAAAATTAAAAACACAGAAAAGGTCAGGTAAGAAGAGCTCAAAGAACTGTACATCACATAGGCTTGGACCAATGTCAGGGATAAATCTGAGTATCTTACCACCAAGGCAAGAGAGCAATGGGTGCTTTTCCAGCTGTCCATAATACTGCACCTGACACCTGTGATGAATCCCACCCTGGGGCTGTCAGGACCATGACTCTCTGTGGACTAGAAGCTAAGGTCCTCAATCACACAAACCCTTCTAACCAATGCCATGGGTGTCCTTCTCATGAAGGCCCTCAGGCTTGTCCCAACATTAACCAAAATAAAGATAAGTAAGACTGTTCTCAGAGTGGTCTCCATCTGAAGGTTTCACTCAAGGGAAAATTTTAGTTTCTAGAAAATCCATTTTGAATGTAAGGTACCCAAGGGTATTCTTTACAAAAGAAGAAATAAGAAAAAGAAAGGAAAGGAAACAGAATTCCGTGGGGAAGTCTGGTTAAATTATGTAACAATGTATCTATTCTAAGACCCTTAACACTTATAAGAAACATTAGCATTTTACCTAACACTAAGAAAGAAAAACATTTTTTTTAACTCTGTCAAAGCATTGATAGTAAAATGCATCCTAATTTCAGAGATTTGAAAATGGAAAATGTGGTCACTTTAGAAACAGTGACATATGATGTTTCACCACTGCAGGACTTGTCAGAGCCTTTACTACCCCCAGGTGCAGGGTGAACCTTCAAGGCAGTTCTAGAGTTACAGACTTTTTCCCATGTAGGCTTGACCACTGAGCTGCCCCTTTTTGTCTTTCAGCTGCATATGGGACTAATGTTTACAGAGCCCACGCTGAAAAAAACCCTCTCTGAATGAATGAATGAACTTCTGTGTGCTTCTGTCAACTGTCCATGAATATGTCTTACACCTGAGTTTTTGCAAAATGTTTCAAGCAGCTGGGAGCATGAGGTTGTAATGTTTGATGTTATTGTATGAGGATGTTCTGTGTTAACTGTGGGAGGTAAAATCCTCTTCCTTCCATTAGAAGTCAGAGGGAGGATAATGCAGTCCCTACCCTAAAAGTCAGAAACCACAAAAAAACAAGTGCCCCGATGAATACCTCCCACACCCTGCAACTAGTTACTGATGGTCAAGCTTCAGATCAGCGTCTCCCTTCCAGAGGTCAGCGGTTTCTCCTGCTGGAAAGCACGCAAGCTTGACCACGAAAGTGAGTGGCTTCCAGTTCACTATGACTATCAAACCAAGTACTTATCTCCTCTCCCTCCTAAAATCACATAAAAATGACATTAAAAAGATAGTCTGGTAAGGACTATGTGAGGTTAGATGTGCTCTTTGAGCCCACGTTTTTAAATACATTTTCATTACATTTTAATTTAAATTACATTTAAATACATTAAATACATCCACATTTGAAGAGAGAAACATGGGATATCTCTTGTCCCAATTTCACCTCCCAAACGGCTGTGAGACCCTTCTGGGCCTCAGTTTTCTGCTCTGAAAGATCTGAGAAATATCTGAAACTTCAAAAAATATTAATGGACTTGATCATGATTTATTTATTTATTTTTAAAGATTTTATTTATTTATTCGACAGAGATAGAGACAGCCAGTGAGAGAGGGAACACAAGCAGGGGGAGTGGGAGAGGAAGAAGCAGGCTCATAGCAGAGGAGCCTGATGTGGGGCTCGATCCCAGAACGCCGGGATCACGCCCTGAGCCGAAGGCAGATGCTTAACCGCTGTGCCACCCAGGCACCCCTGATTATGATTTATTTAAAAATATACAGGGAACATCTTTCTTAGCACATTATGTCAGGAAAAAGGTGTCCCTTAAAACAAACAAAACACAATAAAACAACAAAAACCACAACCTTCCTTTTGTCAAGTCAGGACAACTATATAATCTACCAGGGTTTGTTGTCTTGTTTTGTTTTGTTTTTTCCTGTTTACTTCGGTTGCCAAGAAGCACAGAGCTAAATTTATCTCACACTGAGTAACACCCCCATGTCAAGATCCTGAAACCATTTCCTACCTTTCTGTTTCTCTCCTTACAAATGGCTCTGGTCACTACTATCTTTTTATTATCTGGGTAATACTAAGTTCTCATAGAAGAATGCACAGAATACATTATAAACACACTATACAAATGATACAAACTTGGTTGCTAGGTAACCTACTGAGGTCTTTCGGGGAGGTGCTGCTCCCTCATCTCTAAGATTCATTCTAAATGCTTCAGCTTAGTTTCCAATGCCCTTCCCCACCTCTCTCAAATTCACCTGCCTCTCTCTACCACACTGGTACCTGGGCTCTGTCAACATCAGTTGGGACCAAGTGAGGCTTAGCCACCTACCTTCAGTGTCCCCTCTGTCCCAGGTGGGCAAGGACTTGTACTCAGTGCTCTTAGTGTTCTCAGCATCCCACAAAAGACCAAGCACAGAGTAGCTACAAGAAATCCCAGGTAGATGGGGGCCTCTGGGTGGTGCAGTCGTTGAGCGTCTGCCTTCAGCTCAGGGCGTGATCCTGGTGTTCCGGGATCGAGTCCCAAATCGGGCTCCTCCGCTGGGAGCCTGCTTCTTCCTCTCCCACTCCCCCTGCTTGTGTTCCCTCTCTCACTGGCTATCTCTATTACAAAAAAAAAAAAAAAAAAAAAAAAAAAAAAAAAAAAAAAAAAAAAAATCCCAGGTAGATGAATTCCTTAATTCAACGATTATGGTTTTGAAGAAGTTCTGGGGGCAAACAGTGGGGAGTGACAAAGGGGATCCATAGACGACTTTGACCTCGTCCCTGACCATGAGGAACTCAAGTGTGATGAGGACCACACAGCAAAGCAGATAGTCAAAAGAGCAATGGGGTAACCACAGAGAGAAGCTCGGGTTGGGGGGAGGGGTGCTGTGTGACCCCAGAGAAAGATACTTTACTCAGTTGTGTGGACTGTGGCCTGACTAGGGGCTGACAATCAGGGCAGCTAGCTACAGGTCCAGTCTGCAAGAGATGTCCAGATTTCACTGGGGGGATAAATTGGAATTCAAGGCTACATGCAAATGGCCCTCTCCCTTGGAAGAGGGTCTTGTGGGTAGAACTGAAAAAATACAAATCAAAATAAACAAGAAAAGAAAGTCCTTTCTTTGCATGCCCTAACCCCACTTGATAAATAACTGAGCCAATATTTAAGTAGTATCCACTTGAAAGAGCGAGGTATTCTATTATCCAGCTCTGGGGTAACTGCACATCTCACTCCTGCACCCCATGGGGCTCAAAGAAGACTTATCAGAGAAGGTTCTATCTTCACTGAGTCTGGAGGATTGAAACAGAGCTGTCTAAGCTAAATGGCCCCACAGGCAAGCAGGATGGTGCAAGGGAGGAGGAGAGGAGAGGCAGAAGGAACAACGCTGCCAAAATCCCAGAAGCTGAAGCCAAGGGGCCTAATTTAGGAAAAGGGAGACAGCTGGAATCGCAGCTGGGAAGACTGGACCAGGAACAACTCCTTTAGCCACGTTAATCGAGGAACATCATTTAACAATGATTACTTGAGCTCCTACTATGTGCCAGGCACTGTTCTAGGTGGAGATGGTGAACAAGACCTACAGTTCAGTCACTGAGTGATGAAATCCGATGGCTTTCTACCTCTTGCACTAGCTGTGACTACCATTTCCCGGGTGCTTACGTGTGCTAGTCCCTATGCATGCATAATATCGTTTATCTTCACAATCCCAGCGGATTCTACTGGAAAGGCAAGGCTCAGAGAAGTTTAATGACTTGCTTAAGATTACATAGCTTCAAGTAGCCAGAGGCCAGGAGTAACACAGCCTAGAGCCACACGGCTTGGATGGAAACCCTAAAGCCTCTATTTATCAGCTGAGTGACCTTGGCCGAGTCACAGAGCCGCTGTGTGCCTGGTTTTCTTGAGGGTAACTGGGGATCATCATAGTGCCTCCTTTGTAGAGTTGTTCGGAGAATTAAACAGCCTATTGTAATCAAAGCACTAGGCACAGTCATGGCCTGTACAGGCACTTAATGAGTTAGCTGCGGGGACTGTCCTGGGTGCACAGAGGTTTAATACACCTGCCCCTACCCAGGAAATTCAGAGAGGTCGCGGAGCTCTGAGTAAGTTTTGAATGTCTCCTTGAGCAAAGGTTTGTTTTCCTTGCTTAATTCAAGGCTTGCCACTTCTCTCCACCAACTTTCTCACAAGTACCTGCTAATGGCTTTCATTGTTTTGTTTATAGTGCTTCTAACAACTGTGGGTACCTTCTCATTTGCATCCTTAATAGCCAATTTCCAAAACACTTTGACACTGCAGTTGGTTTTAGGAGACCTGGATTTTCTTTTCTTTTCTGTCCTGTTTATCAGCATTCGGATGGGCTTCAACAGCTCACAGCAAACTCCCACCCATTCGATCTTATTTATGACTTCAGAATTCTTCATTGGGATATTAACCTCTTATTGGATATACAACACCCCCCCCCAAAAAACAACAAACAATCCGATTAAAAAATGGCCAGAGGACCTGAAGAGACATATTCCCTAAGAAGACACACCGGCAGCCAATAGACTCATGAAAGGGCATTCAACATCACTAAGTATCAGAAAAATGCAAATCAAAACCACAAAGAGATACCCCTCAAACCTGTGAGAACAGCTAATATCAAAAAGACAGGAAAGAGCAGGTGTTGGCAAGGAAGTGGAGGAAAGGGAGCGTCAGTGCACTGTTGGTGGGAATGTAAATTGGTGCAGCCACTGTGGAAAACAGTATGGAGGTTCCTCAAAATAAATAAAAATAGAAGCACCCTAAGATCCAGCAGTTCGACTTCTGGGTATTTGAAGAAAATGAAAACACTAATTTGAAAAGATACATGCACCCTGATGTTCATTCCAAAATTTTCTACAATAGCCAAGATATGGAAGCAGCCCAGTGTCGATCCACAGATGAATGGATAAAGAAGATGTGGTGTATGTATGTGTGTGTATACACACACACACACACACACACACACACACACATACAATGGGATATTACTCGGCCATCCAAAAAAAATGAAATCTTGCCGTTTGCAGCAACATGGTTGGATCGAGAGTGTATTAGTGAAAGAAGTCAGAGAAAGAAAAATACCAAATGATTTCACTTATCCGTGGAATCTAAAAATCGAAACAAACAAAACGAAACAGAAACAGAGTCATAAATACAGAGAACAAACCCGTGGTTGCCAGAGGAGAGGGGAGGTGGAGGGACAGGTGAAATAAGAGAGGGAATCAAGGGAAGAAACTTCCAGTTATAAGGAAGTCATGGGGTTGCAAAGCATGACACAGCAAAGATAGTCAATAACGGTGTAATAACTTTGATGGTGACAGACGGTAACCACACCTATGGTGAGCATTTCATAACGTATATAAATGTCAAATCACTATGTTGTACATCTGAAACTAATACTGTATCTCAACTATACTTCAAAAGCACTTTACAGATAGTCATATAAATTGTGATGTAATGCATTTTAGTCCTCAGGACAACTCCATAAAGAGATAACTATTACCATCCCTATTTTACAGATGAGGAAAGGGAGGCACAGAGATGTTAAGTGACTTGCTCAAGGTCACACAGCAAGAAGGTAGTGAGCTACATTACTAGCCATGTGACCTTGGGCACATGACTTAACCTTAGAGGAGTAATAAACAGTAAATGGTTGCGTTCTTCCCAACCATCTTTATACTGAGGTAACTGTTATTAAAAGTTTAGAGATGAAGAAACGGAAGAGCAGGGGTCCTCAGAGGCTTGCCCAATGTCTAACAGAGAGTCACCTGTAGAGCTTGGGTGAGAACCAAAGTCTGTTGACTCCCCTTGACCGCGGCAGGGTGCTAGGGACGGAAGGTGCTGACGGTCTCTGTGTCCAAGTCCATTACGGCTGTCCTGGCTGCTGTTACTGTTGTTTTTGCAACAGAAAGACACTCCCCCCCCCCCACACACCCTGTACACAGGGAGAAAAATAATGATAAGCACACAGCTGATTGTGTATTCAAGCCTCAGATCTAAGCCCATGCATAATTTACTCAACACTGCCCTGCAGTCACTTAAGCTGAGGAGAGACAGATATACATTCAGGTCTGCATACACTAATTTATTTCTTATTTATTTAACTGATACATATCTAGCGCCTCCAGCAAGCTGCTCCAGCACCTGCTCAAAGGCACCTGCAGCCCCAGTGTAACTGGGGCGGGGGGGAGGGAGACCCTGAAATATGTCCCAAAGGAACACTGGAGCCCTGGACTAGAACCGTGCACGAAAAATTCATTTTCTGTTAAACTGGGATTAAACTCATACACGCTCCCCCAGCCTCTTTTGCACAAGACGTAGGAATGAACAGGTTCTTGTTAAATCTCATTCTGTTTTTCTATCTTAACTAAAGCACGAGTGTATTTCAATGACTGACATTCTTGCACGAGCACGGGATCGTTTGTGTGAGACCAGAATGTCAAGGGAGGAGCACATTTTTAAAAACTAAGATGTCACCAGGAGGAGAGTGAAGCAGAAGAAAAAGTGCAGCCTTTCTCCTGAGTAATCGCTGAGGACCAAGCCCTCCGCGGATGCCATTCAGGACAGAGATAACTCCCACTACGGTCCTCTGTATGGAAAATACTGGAAGAAATTGTCGGTATTGCTGTCCAAAGCTCTCATTTTACAGGTGATCAGACCACACCCGGAGAGGAAAAGCGACTTGTCCTGGGCCACTCAGCAAGCTGGTCCCAACATGGCCCTTCTTTCAGGCTCAGAGGAATTTTAAAATGCCATTGACTTCTTAGCACTGGCCTGCATGGCCTCCTCCCCCCCCCCCAGCCCCCACTTGGTTCTTCTTACAGATAGGGCCTTAGGGCATAGAGAGGCCGTCCCTGAATGGGCACTGCTAAACTCCTGCAGTGGAAAGCCTGGCCTAAGCCTGTGTCCTTATGTGCACACCTGCTGGTTTCTCAATGACACCACTGAGGTGCCTGCTCTCGTCTCCAAACTACACTGGCTGGGGCTGTAGGGGAGATGCAGAAGGGGCTTCAGCAGAAAACAGTCCCGACCCTAGGACACAGCCTGAGCATGGATTCCATTTATTATTGGAACTATTAATCAATTATTTATTTTACTTCTTCCTCCCAATACCCAATAGAAGGTTATTGTGTTGCCTTTTGCTTCTTGGGCTACAAGAGCAGACACAGAAAGCATTTCGTTGAAGGTCAGGCCCGGCTTGGCCTGACTGCAGCTCCTGACCTTTTCCCCACATCTCCGGCTGCTGTGAAGGGAGTGGCTGGGCCTTGGGGACAAAGACTCACCCGCAGAACATGAAGATGGTGCTGGAGGTGGCGTCATAGGGCAGAGGCAGCGTCTGCTGCAGGCAAAGCTGCTCGCAGCCACCGTTGAAGCCGTCTGAGCAGTCAATACCTTTGGAGTGGTCGTAGCATCCGGAGCCGTCCTTCATGGGCCTCAGCTCCTCGGGGCACTGCTCAGGGGGAGAGAGCAACAGGGCGGTCACGGCCGAGGAGGCGGTGGGTCCCTTCAAGCCCTCTCCTCCCACCTTCTGAAAGGGGGCATGTGACAGGGACCACAGAGCCAGTTCCAATCAAAGTCTTATTTGGCCAATTCATAGCTGTATGGCCTCCCTGACCCTCAGTGTGCCTGCCTGCGAAATGGGACTTTTGTCAGTATCTGCCCAGGAGATGTGAGAGAATATGAAGGGGTACCGTCAGCAAAGTGCTCAGAACACTGCTGCTCACATGGCAACTGGACAGCAGGTGTTAGCTGCTATGACTATTGACGTTGCCGGAACCATCATCATTATTGTATTTATTATGGTCTAATAGGGTCTGCCACTGATTAAAAAAAATCACTCTGGCCAGCAGCCAGATATATTTTAAAGAGTTCTACTAATATGAATTTACATTTCAGCTCTTCCTCTTCTCCCTCTGTGATATCTGGGGCGAGTTATTCACCATCCCCGACCCTCAGCCTCCTCATCTGTTAAATGGGCATGGCACCCACGCCTATGGACTTGTTGTAAAGCTTAAACTGGATCCTGGGAGCATGCACCTTACTTCAGAATTCCACACACCATTTGGTACTTGTCACATGTGAGTTCTCTTCCTTCCCTGAATTTGTCTCTTCATTTCCATCCCTGTCTCTGGGGTCCTGAATAGGATTCCTGCGTGCCCACAGCAGGAACCTGCAAACTCCAGCCTGGTCTTGTCCTCCACACCATCCTCCTGATGGCCAACAGAGTGCTATTTCTAAATCATTCCTCCCTGGCTGAAATACCTAAGTGCATTTTCAACAACAACAACAACAACAACAACAACAACAACAACAACACTACCACCACCTTGAATCTCCCTTAAGCTCATAGGCAAGGTCCTCTGTAGGTGCCTCAGATCCTCTGCCCGGCCATGGGCACCTCTCTCCAGGTCACCAAACCAGCAGCACTCCGGTCCCTAAAAAATGCCAATGACTCCAATCTTGAATGACTTCGGCCGATTGCTCTTATCAGTGTTCCTGGCATCTGCTAAGTACTCTGTAAAGGGAAGATCTTATACTGTAGGGACAACTGGCTATTTCTTTTCCATCATTTGATGAGCTGAGCTCATCTTTTCCTTTCTGGCAGACAGAGAAGCAGGATCAACCCTCCTGCATCTGGGACTGAAAACGAGGTACGAAGTTTTAATTTCAGTCACCCTGCTGGCATTGCCTGTCCACAGAGATGAACACCCAGAGCTCAGCCCTCCTCATCCATCACTGGACAGCACTGATTAAAATGGCCCCACGGTACACACATTCCCCGCCTCCAGTCCCTTCCCCAAGCCACCATCCCGAACAACATCAGTAACAAACACACACACACAAATCAATTTACAAAGACCACCATAACAACAACAACCACAACCACCACCACCACAACAACAACAGGTCAGCTGTCCTGGAAATTAAATTTTGCCTAAGAAGAAATGTAAAGAAATTACAAATGCATGAGAGTTCTTCGAGACATTTGAGACTGGCGCCAGGGAGGGTGACAGAGAAAGTGGGTTATAAATGGCCTTTGTCAAGCTGCAGAAAGGTTATAAAACTGGCTACATTTTGTGCTTAAGAAGAAAAATCAATTTTCCATGTGAGTGAAGTGCTGTAAATATTAATACAAGCTTAGAGGAAGCCACTGCTTGTCTTGGAACACTCACGGTCAGACAGGAGGGCACCTGGTCACGGGGTCATTTGGGAGCCATTTACGGGTACTTGGGGCTGGGTCTGTCTGTCTGCAGAGACTCAGGGATGAGTGCTGGAAAGAATGGCTGACCTCACCAGGTGACAGGAGGGAATGGGGGCACGAAATCACCCATAGTCCTTCCTACCCCCTGCTGATTCTCTGCCACTTTTATTCTTTAAAAAAGTATGTTCTGTAATCCAGGCAAGATCTAAACACTTAACCTGTTTTTACTGAGTTAGTCCTTACAGCAGGCCTATGAGGTAGTGTGGTAGGCTCCCCAAGATATGTTTCTGTCCTCACTCCTGAAACCTGTGAATGTCACCTTCTATGGTAAAGTTTTGGCAGATGTGATTAAATTAAAGTCCTTGCATTACGTGGACTAGCTGGATTATCAAGGTAATCTGAATGTGGTCACGGATGTCCTCCTAAGATAGAGGCAGAGAGAGGACTCGCACAGATGAGAAGGCCACGTGAAGGCAGGGCAGAGATTTCAGCCATGTGGCCACGAGTCAGTCAATGCTGCAACTGCCCGAAGTAGAAAAAAAGCAAGTGAGACCCCGGAGGGAGCAGGACCCTCAGAAGCACCATGGCTTCAGACCTCTGCCCTCTGGAACTGAGAGAGAGTACATTTCCATCGTCTTCGGCCACACGGTTTGTGGTGATTTGGTACAGTGGCCACAGGAAACCAAGTCAGGTGGGTAGTGTCATTAGTCCCATTTTCCAGATCAGGAAACCGAGGAGAAGTGGCAGGGGTGGGGCTTTTCAGGCTTTCTGGCTCTGTAGCTCTTACCTAACTCCCAGGCAACTCACTCTACTCCCCTGTCACTAACTGATGATGGATTTCCTGTCTCAGGACATTGGAGCAAAGAGGGATTTAGAGCTGACTTAACTTCCTTACTTTAAACTGGAGGCTCAGAGAGGAGGAGGGTGTCCATCACCCCACATCCCCTAGCACATGAGCAGAGGGTACAAAGCCAGGTCCCCATCTCGCCTTGGGGCTCCACCCACCACACTTACTACCCTTTACGTTGAAGCATTTGCTGGCTGAAGGCAAACCTGATGATGATTTACAGATGGGAAACAGAGGCTCAGAGAGGTGAAGGTCCTTGATTAACATAACACAGCGAACGAAAGGCAGAGCTAGAATTAAACTTGCATTTGGTCTGTGACCAAGGGAGAGGTCTTCTGAGCAGATAAAGTAGGTTTTCACATCACCTTCACGTGATCATCCCTTCGTCCAGCGTGTTCTTCATGCCCTGAGTCCTTGGGGGTCGGCGAGGGCAGACTAAATCTACTAGTATCACTCAAGATTACTTGCATATTACTTCAATTACTTCACTGCTTGTCATCTGTCTCCTTCACCAAAATGCAAAGGTTATAATACAATGGACCCTCCTGCCTTGTCCCCAGCGTCAGCGTTAGCCTACTATCTGCAATGATGCGGCTGCTTGCTACTTTTCAAAAGAGTCATCTGAGTGCCAGACAGGATGTAGAGTGTGTCTGTGTGTTAACTTCGGGTCTGAATCCAAACTCTGCTTCTGACAAGCGGCGTAACCTCTTGCCAGTAACTCAACCTCCTCTACGTTTGTATGATTACTGTAAGGAGTAAACAGAGTTGTATCCAGCATCAAAGATGGCGCCCAGCGATTCCCGCCTCCTGGCGTTCGCACCCGGTGTAGTCTCCTCCCACACGGCACCGGCGCCGTTCGGCATGACCACTAGCATATGGCAGAACTGATGGTCTATCCCTTCCAAGACTAGATTATAAAAGACCGAGGCTTCCTTCTGTCTCCCTGCCTCTCTTTCATACCACATGCTGTGGTGAAATCAAGCTGCCATGTTGAGAGCAGTACTAGAGGGAGTCCCGCGGGGCAAGGAGTGGAAGGAAGCCTCTGGCCAACAGCCAGTGAGGCTGACCTTCCAGCGGCACATGAGTGAGCTTGGAAAGAGACCCTCCAGCCCCAATCAGGCCCGTTCAGTCCGCTGACACCGTGACTACCACCTCAGAGGGGCCAGACCCACCCAGCTAAGCCACTCTTGAATGTCTGACGCTCAAAGATGATGTGAGATAGTAAAAGCTATTCAGTTTCCATTGTTCAGTTTTGGGATGATTGTTAAGGGGCAATAGATACTAATACCGGGAGTTAAATGCATCAGATGCTCAGCACAGCACTCGTGGCAAGTGGCAGCTGCTGTTGTGGGTAATCTGAAGGAGCTTAGAACCTAGCTTGAGAGCTAAGGAATATTATGTATCTGTCAGACAGAGGACTAGTAATAGAACATACAAAGAAGCACAGTATAATGTGAATGGGAAAACCAAAACCCTGGCAGTGTGAGTGACTAGCGGTTACTGGAGTAGGGAGGCCTTGGTCAGAGAAGTCTTCCTCTTGGTCGGGAGAGGATGTCCCTGAGCACAAGGGAGACGTGCCACCATACTAGAAAGAGGAAGATCAGAACTCCTGTCCAGGCACTTCTGCTTACCTGCCTTGTGTGTTGGGCAAGCCCCGGAACCCAGTTGGGCCTCGGTTTCCTTTCTTTAAATGGGGGGACAGCTTGGAGACAAGAGGATGGGGACTGAAGTCAGGCCTGATTCCACGCAGGCTCTGTGACCCTGAGCGGCACGGCACAAGTGCTTCACCTCAGAGAACCCCTCAGGTCCCTCAGCTGGAACACGGGAGTAACGGTGCCTCTCTTGGAGGCATTTCTGGAGACTTTATGAGAAAGCATGCCTGAAGTGCCTGGCTTAGAACCCAGCACATAGTAGGTACTTCATAAATGAAGGGCAAGTGAACAAATGGTAAATGAATGAACTGAACCCCCCAAAAGGAAACCTAACTAAAACTATCAGCTTCTTTCTTACCTATACAAGCCCTTCATTGGATCATTCAAAAAATATTTATTGGACACCTACTCAGTGCTAACCAAATGTACCAGGTGCTGAAAATGTCACAGTAAACACAAGAGACAAGGCCTTGTTCTCATGAAGTTTAAATTCTAGAGAGGAGAAAAATGACTGATGAGTAAATAAATAAAATGGCAATTCCATGGTGTGAAAAAAGAGAGAGGAAGAAAGAACCAAGTGAATGGAGTGAAGGAGGCATACACTGAACATCTGAGTGAAGCCTGAATAATGAGTGGAGTCTCCTGGGTGAATTCAAATGGGAAGTGTCATCCAAGAAGGAACAGGAAGTAGGAGAGTCCTGAGGGAGGAACGGTGTTGGCCTGTCTATGGAACAGACAAGACCAGACAGTAAAGCTTAGTGACACAGGAGAAAACAAGGTTGGCTAGCACAAGGCAAGGTGTGAGAGGAAAGCAGTGACCAAATCCCTTAAGCCAGAGTTGGCAAACTGATCTGCAGGCCAAATCCAGTCTGAACCCTGTTGGTTTGCTTTTTTTAAAAAATTGTTATATATTTTTTATATTTCGAGATAATTGTAGATTCACATGCAGTTCTAAGAAATAATATGGTATAGAGAAATCCCATGTACCTTTTGACCAGTTTCCTCCAATGGAAACATCTTGGATAGAAAAATTATCACAGCCAGGATACATACATTGATCATCAAGATACAGACCATTTGCATCACTACAGAAATTCTTCCTGTTGCCCTGTTAAAGTCACACCCACTTCCCACCTGACCCTTTCCTTTATTCCCAGAAACCGCCATGTTCTCCATTCCTTTACATTGTAGAATTCTTTAGAATGAATTATAGAATCTCTGTCATTTCAGGAATATAACATCAATAAAATCATAAAATATGTGAACTTTGGGGACTGGCTTCTTTTTCCCCACTCAACATTCTTCTCATATTCATCCAGATTGCTGATGTATCAACATTCAGCTCCTTTTTTATTGCACAGTAGTATTCCTTGGTATGGACATGCCATCGTGTATTTAACCATCCACCTGCTGAAGGCCATGCGGGTTGTTTCCAGTTCTTCACTGTAATGACCAGCTGCTATAAACATCTGCATACAAGCTTTTGTGTAAACATAAATTTTCACTTCTTTGAAAAAAAATGCCAAGAAGTATAATTTCTGGGTCATATGATAGTTGCATATTTAATTTTTTTAGGAAGCTGCCAAACTGTTTTCCGGAGTGGCTGTCCTAGTTTAAATTCCCACAAGTAATGTATGAGTGATTCACCCTAAACAGTATTTGATGTAATATATATATACATTATATATATATATATATTATCTTTTTTCACACCATGGAATTGCCATTTTATTTATTTACTCATATATATATTTATGTATATAATATATTTATATCATTATATATTATATATTAACATATATTATATATTAACATATATTATATATTAACATATATTATGTATTATACATACATAATACGTATTATGTATATATTATGTATACATAATACGTATTATGTATATATTATATATATAATATATAATATATATGCACCATCCTGATACATGTGTAGTAATACCTTCACTGTGGTTTTAATTTGAATTTTCCTAGTAGTTAGTGATGCTGAATCTCTCTTGGGCTCCATTTCCATCTGTATATCCTTTTCAGTGAGATGTCTCTTAATGTCTTTTGCCCATTTTCTGATTGAATGATTTGGGATTTTTTTACTGTTAAGGCTTGAGAGTTCTTTATATATTCTAGACATTAGACTTTTGTCAGAGATGTGGCTTGCAAATGTATTTTCTCTCCCAGTTTGTAACTTGTCTTCTCATCTTCTTCAAATGAGCTTTCACAGAGCAAATGTTTTTAATTTTGATGAAATCCAAGTTACCATTTTCTCTTTTATGGATCATACTTTTAGAATCTAAGAACATTTTGCCAAGCCCAAATCTCAAAGATTTTCTCGTGTGTGTGTGTGTGTGTATTTTTCTAGAAGTGTTATGGCATTATGTTTCACAATTAATTCTGTGATACATTTTGAGTTAATTTTTGCACGAGGTGTGAGACTTACACTGAGGTTTGTTTTCTTGCCTGTGAATGTGCAGTTGTACCAGCATCCTTTGTTGGAAAGACTCCCTTTTCTCCAGTAAATTGCTTTAGCCTCTTCGGGGAAAAAAAAAAAAAAACATAAAAAACAAACAAACAAAAAACAAATTGAGCTTATCTGTGTGGGTCATTTCTGGGTTTTTATTTTGTCCGTTGAGCTATAGGTCTGTCCTTCTACTAACACCACAGCCTTGATTACCATAGTTATTTACATCTAGATAAAGGATAGACTGACTCCTTCCACTTCATTCTACTTTTTCAAAAGAAATTTTGCTTCTCCTAGTTCCTTTGCCCTTCCATATAAATTTCAGGAAAATCTTGTCTGTATCAAAAAAAAAAAAAGAAATCATGCTGAGGTTTTGATAGGAATTATTCTAAAACTTTCTATCAATTTGAAAAGAATGGAAATCTTTATGATGTTGAGTCTTCCAATCCATGAACACAGTTTGTGTCTCCATTTACTTAGATCATTTAAAAATATCTTTCATCAGGGCTCCCGGGTGGCTCAGTTGGTTAAGCATCTGCCTTCAGCTCAGGTCATGATCCCAGAGTCCTGGAACTGAGACCCATGTCAGAGTCCCTGCTTTGTGGGGAGTCTGCTTCTCCCTCTCTCTGCCCCTCCTCCTATTCATGTTCTCTCTCTCTCTCTCTCCTTCTCAAATAAAATAAATAAAATCTTTAAAAAAATATCTTTCATCAGCCATTTTCAGCAAACATGTCCCATGCATGTTTTGTTAGATTTACATCAAAGTATTTCATTATTTTTTAGGCATTGGAAATGGTATTGTATATAACCTGTTTCATTCCTGATATTGATAACTTGCATCTTCTCTCCCTTTTTATCAGTCTTGCTATTTTTTCCCAATTTTCTTGATGTTTTCAAGCTATCATTTTTTTTTATTTCATTGACTTTTGTGTATTTTTCTTCTTTCGGTTTTTAAGTGCATTGATTTCCTTTCTTCTGCTTGCTTTGGGTTTATTTTGTTCTCTTTTTTATGGGTTCTTAAGGTGGAAGCTTACATTACTAATTGAAACTTCTTTTCTAATGTATGCATTCATGGCTATAACTTTCCTCCTCATTAAATATAAAGACACAGAGAAATTTACAAGGCAAGAACAGATCATTATGCTACCCGTGTCCCACAAATTATGACATACCATATTTTTATTTCTTTCAGTTCAGTGTATTTTTTATTTCCCTTGAGACTTCCTCTTTAATCCATGGATTATTTAGAAATGTATTGTGAGGTTTCCAAATATTTAAAGCTTTTCTGTTATTTGTTATTGCTTTATAGTTTGATTCTATTGTAGCTAGAGAATACACTCTGTATAATTTGAATTTTTTAAATTTACTGAGGTTTTTTTCATGGCCCAGGATATGGTCTATCTTGGTATGTGTTCCATAAGTACTTAGAAACAATATGTATTCTGTTGTTGCTGGGCAGTGTGTTCTATAAATATTAACTAGATCCTTGTAGTTGATAGTATCATTGAGTTATTCTATAACTCATTTTCTAATTGTTATATCAGTTGTTGAGAGAGGAAGGTTGGTGTATCCAACTGTAATTATGGATTTTTCTTTTTTTCCTTTCAGTTCTATTGGTTTTTGCTTTACACATTTTATAGCTCTGTTGTTTGATGCATAATCATTCAGGATTGCTATGACTTCTTGGTGGATGACCCTTTCATTATTATATGATTTCCCTTTGACTTACTTTATCTAATATGAACATAGCTACTCCCGCTTTTGTTTGATTTGCATATGCCTTTTTATTTACTTTCAACCTGCCTAAGTCATGATATGTGAATTTCTTATAAACAACATATAATTGGGGCATATTTTTAAATTAACTTTGTCAATTTCTGCCTTTTAATTTTTACTTTTAGACCATTTACATTTAATGTGATTACTTGTATTTTAGAGCTCAAGTTTTTTCTGATCTCCATTTTTCATTTTTCTGTTTTCTTTTTCTTGTCTTCTTGTGGGTTATTTGAACATTTTTAAAATTCCATTTTGATTTATCTATAGTGTTTTTAAGTACATCTCTTTGTATAGTTTTTAGTGTTTGCTCTAGGTATGTGTAACTTATCACAGTCTACTTATGCCATCATTTTACCCACTTAAGTGATGTATAGAAACCTTACTTCCCTGATGTCCCTTTATCTTCTCTCATCTGCAACATACTTCTCTTTTTTTTTTTTTTAAAGATTTTATTTATTTATGTGACAGAGAGACAGCCAGCGAGAGAGGGAACACAGCAGGGGGAGTGGGAGAGGAAGAAGCAGGCTCATAGCGGAGGAGCCCGATGTGGGACTCAATCCCGGTATGCCGGGATCACGCCCTGAGCCGAAGGCAGACGCTTTAACGACTGCGCTACCCAGGCGCCCCTGCAACATACTTCTCTTAAATATTCCTCCAAATACATTTAGAACCACATCACATAGTGCTACCATTTTTACTTTAACCGTCAAACATAATGTAGGAAATTCAAGAAGAGAAGGAAGGTCTATTGCATTTACCCATATTCGTGTTGTATTCTTTCTCCTTCCCACCATTCCTAAAATTGCTTCTTCTAACATTTCTTTTCTGTTTCAAGAACTTCCTTTAGCCAGTCTTTAGAATAAGTCTACTGGCAACCAATTCTCTTAGTTTTCTTTCATATGAGAATGACTTGATTTCTCCTTCATTCCAAAAAGATACCCACTGGGCACAGGATTCTGAGTTCACAGTTTTTGTTTTTGTTTTTCATCCAACACTTAAAAATGCTGGGCCACCTCCTCCTGGCTTCCATGGTTTCTCATGAGAATTCCAACCATCATTCACATTATGTTTCCCCTATAAGTAAGATGTCATTTCTTTCTCCTTGCTTTCAAGAATTTTTCCTGGAAAAACTGAAATTTGACTATGATTGTTGGCAGGGATTTCTTTGTGTTTAATCTGGAGTTTGCTCAGCTTCTCAAATATGTATATTTATGAATTTTACAAAATTTGAAAATTTTCAGTCATTATTTCTTTGAGTAATTTTTCAGTTCCACTCTTTCTTCTCTCCTTCTGGCCCTTGAGACTGTGTTTATTTTCTTTATCAGTCTTTTCTCTTGATGTTCAGAGTGGGTAATTTCTATTGCTCTGTCTTTAAGTTCACTGGTTAATTTCTCTGTCCTCTCCATCTACTAGTTGAGTTAATTCACTGAGTTTTCAAAAATTTATGGTTATTGTATTTTTCAGTTCTGTAATATTCATGTTTCTCCTTTATATCTTCTACTTCTTTAATAAGACTTTCTGTTTTCCTCATTTGTTTTTTTTTTTTTAATTTTTAATGTTTTTTTATTACATTATATTAGTCACCATACAGTACATCCCTGGTTTCTGATGCAAGGTTCTATGATTCATTAGTTGCGTATAACACCCAGCGCACCATGCAATATGTGCCCTCCTTACTACCCATCACCAGTCTATCCCATTCCCCCACCCCCCTCCCCTCTGAAGCCCTCAGTTTGTTTCTCAGAGTCCATAGTCTCCCATGCTTCACTCCCCCTTCTGATTACCCCCCTTTCTTTATCCCTTTCTTCCCCTACCAATCTTCCTAGTTCTTATGTTCCATAGATGAGAGAAACCATATGATAATTGTCTTTCTCTGCTTGACTTATTTCACTTAGCATTATCTCCTCCAGTGCTGTCCATGTTGCAGCAAATGTTGAGAACTCGTTCTTTCTGATGTTTTCCTCATTTGTGCTTATAATTGCTTGTTTAAGCATTTTTATGATGGCTATTTTAACATATTTGTCATTAATATGACTATATTCCTGTTATCTTCATAATGGCATCTATCGGCAATCTTTTTTTTTTTTTTTTGCATTCTATTTGAGATCTTTCAGGTTCTTGGTACGACAAGTGATTCTTGATGGAAACCTGGACAACTTGGGCATTATGTTATGTTATTATGTTTTAACTCTGGATCTTACTTAAACTTTCTATTTTATCTGGATTCCTCTGACACGGTTCTAGTAGGGGAAAGTAGAGGCATACCTCATTACTGTCAGGGGAAGTAGAATCCCAGTTTTCCCACTTGGCCTTCTCTGACATCACTGCAGTAAGGAAAGGGGAGGACTGTATTATCAGACTGTAATGATACAGGATGGAAGTCTAGCTCCCTATCTGGCGTTTGTTAGAATGGGTTGGGGTTGGACCATGTTTTTTCTGTGATGTTTGGCTAGAATGATTATTGTCTAACACTATTCTGTCTTCGTAGGCTGCCATTTTCCTGGGACTTTGGCTGAGGAGAGCAGGCTTTGGGTTTTGGGGTTTTTTTTGTTTTGCTTGTTTTTGTTTTTGTTTTTTTTCTTCGTTGTTGTTGTTTTCTTTTGTTTGGTCTTTACCTATTGGCATTTCTGACTTGCTGGCTCCTTCAGCTCCAAACTTGAAACATATGAGGCAAACAGAAAACCCAAGGTACTGGCCACCATATCTCCATGGGCCCCCAAGTTCCTAGCTGGTCTGCCTTCTTCTCTCCACCTTTCACAGACTTATGTTTTTTTATATGTAACCTCCAACACTTTTAGTTGTATTTAGCAGGAGAAAGAGAGAAAAGACATCTATTCCCCCATGGCCTGTTTTGCACAGGGCTAAGAATGTTCACATTTTTAAAGTTTTGTTTTTGTTTTTGCTTTTAAGGAAGACTATGAGATCAAACAATAACAACAACAACAACGCACACACATGTGACTTGCAAAGCCTAAAATATTTACTACACGGTTCTTTATTCAGAAAAGTTGTCGACCCCTGACTTCAGCCATGGGAAGTCATCTTGAGTTTATTCTAAGTACAACTGGAAGGCATTGAAGGTTGTGAAGTGACTCGGTTTGCTACCTTGAAGAGATTACTGAAGTCAGTGAATTCAGTTATCTCTAAGCACTTTCTTAGGGCTTATAAAAAGAAGCCTTGAGAGGCAGACTCTGTGGGGCTGAGAGTGGGGAGAAGAAAAGGGGGAGGTCCACCTCATAATGACCTCATTCCTTGGAGGGCTGCTCTTTCACCAGAGGCATTTCAGTAAGTGGATGAGAAACCCAGTTCAGCTGAGCTCCAGAGCCTCACAGCCTCCATTCTGTTCCACTGCAGCCAAGGACTCACAGGACGACCCTGGGCCTGAGTCCCTGAGCCTTAAAGTCTTGAGGATTGGAGTGAGGGAGGGACTCCTAATCCTCAACTGTTCCAATAACATGCTGGCCCTGCCTTACTCCTCCCAGCCCCCTTTCCCATTCCCTGGGCCTTCTCTCACTCTTTCCCAGCCCTGTTTTCAACATCACCAAGCCATTTGTTTCCATTTGTAATGATGCATTTTAATGTTCATTAATTATAGAATGCAAATTGCTTCAAGTACGAAATTTGTAACAAGCTGCTCCACTACCCCACCCCCAGGTCTAGAAGGTGGGCCAGCTGTTCTGAGCAGAAGGAAGAACAACCAACCTACAAGACAAAATAACTTTTCCTGGGGCCTGAGTGACTCATATGGCAAATAATCCTGGGGGATTTCCAGGGTAGTGGGACAGAAGAGTCCTGTCCCTCCCTCAGACCCTGGCAGACAACAGTGTGGCACCTTCCTTATTTTCTACAACCTTGGGCCTGAGAGATAGGGTGGGATGATGGAAAGTACTCCAGCCTCGGACCCAGCCTCTTATTAGCTGCCACTCAGAGCTAGTCATGCTTCTCCGAGCCTCAGTTTCCCCATCTGGAAGACCTTTCTCAAAGTGGGTGTGGCAGGCAAATGGGTTGATGGAGACAAGTAGCCAAACCCTAGCAAGCCCTCAATTAAAAAAAAAAAAATGCATGTGAATAATGGCTCTCCGGAGAACTGAGTTTGAGGTCTGCCTCACCATTCTCTAACTGGCTGGGTACCTTCCAGCAGGCACATCCCACTGTCTGAATCTGAAACTATAAAATGAAGGCACTGGACAAGTGGAAGGTGGGCAAGACTCTTAGCTCTGAGTTGCTTGGTTTTTTTGTTAAAGCAATGATGAATTGTGAAAAGGAGAGAACTATTTCAGAAGGGAGTGGAGAATCCCCTTTGAATTGATTGAGCATGTTTCAAGATATCACCAGGATGACTCCACACCTACCTAACTGTGGGCAGAGCCTTGTCCTCCTCCCAGGGCTCAGCAAGTATCTGATTTCACTCATCACCAGGGAAGCATAATAACAGTACTACCTCCTAGTAAAAGTCCTGCCTGCTACTGATCACACTGCACCATAAGATCACTGTAGAGGTTATGAGACAAAGCAAAAGTGATGAGATCATTCGTGAGTGGAAGGCTGAGCACACTGTCAGCCACAGAGGGTCCCACAACTGTGAGTGAAGCCTGCCACTTCCTCCCTGTGTGCTCTTCCTTCTCTGAGCCTCAGTTTCCATGTCTCTATACTGGAGAGAGTCGCTCCTACCTCCCTGGGCTTCTGAGAGAACCAAACCAGAGCACACACCCGACAGATGTCTGACAAAATGGCAGGTGCTCAAAATATAGTAACTACTGTTTAGATTTCTTATTACTTTGCTCCAAATAGAGAATGCATCCAGGAAGCAATGAAAGAGGGCTGCAGACCTGCAGAGGGTAAGCAGAATATTGCCACAGGCAGTTTTTGCTATATTCTCAGCAAAGCTAAGGCAGGACTGGCATCATCATGCTCCTTTTGCAGATGAGAAAACTAAAGCCCAGAGAGGCCACACGACTTGCTTAAAGTCACACAGCAAGTGAGAGGCAGCCTTTGGTGGAAGGTCCCCTGATTGCAAAAAAGGGGCTCTTTTCCCCAGATCCACCTGAAGGTGGCCTGTCGGTGATGTGACAAGTGGTTCAGACTGGCTAGGGCTACACAAGAATTCTAAGAACTTTGTAGGAAGGTTGTGACATGGATTATGAGGGGATGCAGAGGGGTTGCTGGCAGCAGAGTCTTGGATGTACAGATCAGATAGAACATCCCAGGAAGAAGAAAACGGAGGGAAGGAAGAGATGATGTACTATGTGCTGGACGTTCTCCCCTTTGCCATCTCCTCAAATCCTCACAGCAAAACTCAGGGGCGCCTCTAAAATGCACTCCTTTGGCAGGCAAGTTTACGGAGCTAAGCATGCGCCACAGAGTCCTTCATTATGGACCGTCCCTGTGATCAGAGGCTGAGTGGGCCTGGCTGCCCTTGTCCCAGGAGGCCTCTGGAGTCCAGCCTGGAAAGGGCGTGTGCAGGGGGAGTCCCTGCCATTGCCCATCCCCCGCACCTCTCCCTCCTCAGCTTCAATCTGTCAACAAGGCCAGCTAGCCTGCCTATTACTGCAGACATTGATTTGGACAACCAGGCCAGTCGAGAGCCCATAATTACGAGGAGTTTTAATCAACTCATGCCAATTCAGCCATCGCTTAATCTGATGCCCACATGGAGGAAGGGGGTGGGAATGCATAAAAAGATTACAGGGATCAATAGCGGGTAATATAGGACTGCGGCAGCAGGCACTCTGGGGGGCCTCGGACCTCAGAGTGGAGAACAAGTCCCCAGGAGAGCTCCCAGGCACAATGGCCAAACCACGACCTTGCTTCACGTGTCCCTCCACCTGGACATGGAAGCCACGTGGGCAAACACCCAACAGCACCTGCCGGGTCCAACCTTGGGACCTTTGTCTACGCTTTGCCCTCAGCCAGGCCTAACCTCCTCTTCCTAAAGAATCCTATGTATCCTCTAAGTTACAGCTTAAACAGCCTCCCCTCTGCAGATCCCCTCCCAACTCCAGAAGCAGAAGGATGCTGAAGAGACCAAAAAAAAAAAAAAAAAAAAGAAAAAGTTTAATCTAGACGCTGCTATTTCCTGGCTATGTGACTTTGGGCAAGTCACTGTACCTTTCTGATTTTTGTTTCCCCATTTTAAAATGGACCTGATCATAACTACCTGCCTCGTAGGTTTGCTGGGAACCCTTGGCGCCATCATGGACAAAGAACCCCGTGTAGAAGTTCCTACTTCCTTCTGAGGCCCGGAGTCAGCGAGTGCCATTTTTCCTTCTCTCCTGTGTTAAGTACTGTTCTAGCACAGACATCATTCATGCAGGCTCATGACTTCTGGTTACAGTCTGTCTCCCCAGGATTCTGTGGGTTATTTCAGGAGAGAGTGGAAGACACACAGCTTCCTCTTTCCAGCACTGTCCCAGTGCCCAGCACAGGGGACAGAGATGCTGGCATGGCCTTTGGCAACAGGCCGGCCCGGGCTAGAAGCCCACCTGGTTTTGCCGCTCACCAGTCTTGGAAGGCCAGCCAGTCACTTCATTAACACTTTGAGACTCAAGTGCCTCAGGGTAAACTGAGAGTAATTACACCGACTCAGTAGAATTGCTGTGGTGGAGAAAAGAATTAGACATCGAATATCCCTAGCACGGTGACTGGTACATGATAAAACATCAACTGTTAGAAAAGTTGTTATTGGGGGGCGCCTGGGTGGCACAGCGGTTAAGCGTCTGCCTTCGGCTCAGGGCGTGATCCCGGCGTTGAGGGATCGAGCCCCACATCAGGCTCCTCTGCTATGAGCCTGCTTCTTCCTCTCCCACTCCCCGCTTGTGTTCCCTCTCTCGCTGGCTGTCTCTATCTCTGTCAAATAAATAAATAAAATCTTTAAAAAAAAAAAAAAAGAAAAGTTGTTATTGGGGATGCCTGGGTAGTGCAGTCGTTAAGCGTCTGCCTTCGGCTCAGGGCGTGATCCTGGCGTTCTGGGATCGAGTCCCACATCGGGATCCTCCGCTATGAGCCTGCTTCTTCCTCTCCCACTCCCCTGCTGTGTTCCCTCTCTCGCTGGCTGTCTCTCTCTGTCCAATAAATAAATAAATAAATAAATAAATAAATAAATAAATCTTAAAAAAAAAAAAAGAGAGAGAAGTTGTTATTGTGATCATCATCACTTTAATATTTGATACCCAGGGAATATTTTTGGAATGCAATAAAATGTCTGGTCACGTGGCTTAGTTGTGTCTTGAGCGCCCATAAAATACCGATAGGCCTCTCTCCCCACATGCCCTCCATCTGTGCAGCGTCCAACACACACTTACTGGAGACACGAGAAAGGAAACTCATGTGCTCTTGGCACCTGCTGTGAGCCAGACCCCACACTGGGTGTTCTCCTTCGTCTGCTTTGCTCAAGGCCCATGATGCTACAAGCTTGCTATTATTAGCCCAATGTTGCAGAAGAGGGAATAGGCTTTGAAAAGTCCAGAAGTGCTTTTCCTCTGTCACTTGGCTTTCTAGGAGTAGAGGGGTGCAGGCATACGTGTGCCCGGCTTGAAACCCATGCTCTCAGCACCACACAGCTCCTCTCTGATGAAGACACAAAGGAGTAGAAGGGGTGGTGGTCCCTGACCTCCAGGAGAATCTAGACCAACTGGAGGCATTGGGTAAACCCCCAGAGGGAGGTTAAGTCACGGTTCAAGATGGCTTACGCTCAAGAATGACCTCAGTGTTGAAAGGCGTGGCTGGCTTTGCTGGCACACATGTCCATCACGGCTGGCCACCTGCCTTTCCCATTAGAAGAGCACAGGTAGTTAGGAGACACAGGTTACAGTCTCTGCCTGGGACAATTCTCTTCCCCTGTCTTGCCTCAGCCCTCCTCTCTGTGCCATGAGAAAGGTGGCAGCTGGTTTCCAAGGGACCACAGCTTGAGCATCCTATAATTCTCTGCAAAAGACTCACAGAAATTCCAAGGGACGTCAGGTGGTGGATTTGGGGAGCAGGTGGAGCCTGAGCTGGGGAACCACGGAGAAGGGCTGCTCTTGTGGGAGTGGCCTGAGGATATTGTTTGCAGCCCACCCCCGCAGCCCCCTCTCAGGGCTGGTCCTCCTTCTGGCTGGAGTCACTAAGCCTCCCACTCCTCTCTCTGGAGCTCCCCAGGACACTGCATGGAGTAGGGGGGTTCAGTGCAGCAAATGCCTAGTCAAAGCTTACTGTCCTCCAGGCCATCAAGTTTACAAAGCCTTAGCCCAGCCTTCAAAAAGCATCTAGTCCAACACAGGGAGAAGAGTAAGTAATAATATTCTTAGAGTCCTTGGAGTTTTTGAATACAGTACAAATAGGCACAGAGAGCTGAGGGAAGGGAGAACAGAGAACACCTTCCCAAGAAAATCCTGTTGAATGTGTATTCGATAACTGTCTAGTGATGATAATAAATAGCCTCTGTATAGTTCATTAATAATAATAACAGCTAACACTTAATAGTGTTTACTATGTGCCAGGCACTATTCTAAATGTGTTTAGAATATTAATTCATAATGTTGGGGCACCTGGGTGGTTCAGTCGGTTAAACCTCCAACTCTTGATTTCAGCTCAGGTCAGGATCTGAGGGTCCTGGGATCGAGCTCCATGTTGGGCTCCATGCTCAGCAGGGAGTCTGCTTGAGGTTCTCTCTCTCCCTCCCCTTCTGCCCCTCCCCCCGCTCACGTTTTTCTCTCTCTGTCTCAAATAAATCTTAAGGAAAAAATGAGAATAGGAACTCACAATGTTACTATAGCCTGATGGTATAGGTATTACTGGTCTCATTTTTCAGAGGAGGAAACTGAGGCACAGATGGCTTTAGTAACTTGTCCCAAGGCCACAAGGCAAGTACGTGGCAGAGCCCGGATATCAGGTCATGCTCTGCTGCCTTTCCCGTGTGTGCTAAGGTTTGTAAAGCCCTTCCCCTTGCATCCTATTGTTCTAGCCTCGTGTGACTGCCAGACAGACTCAGATCCCTGCTGGAAGAAGAGGACCCCGAGGCGCAGAGAAGAGTGGCTTCTCAAGGTCACGCAGTGAGCACCTGTTGGGTGGAGCTGAGGTTCAGCTCAGGCCCGTACCAGTCCTGAGCTGTGCCTTCTGGGCTGAAGGCAATATCCGGTGAAGGAGCCTTCTGCTGCCAAGATGGGACTCGAACCACCTTCCCCTGGGTCAGGTACTTGGTGGTGCTAGGGTGCTGGGAGGGAAGTGGACATGGGTCACACACTCCCCCGATGCCAGGCACATCATTCCCTCTTCCCAGCTACTCAGCAAAGGGTGTACTGTCATTTCCACCACTCACCGATGGGCAACAACAGAGGCTTGCCGAGGGGGACAGGACTTGCTTCAAGTCACCATTACAGATGCTGAGATTTTAGTTTTAAGAAGCCTCATGTCCTGTTCTCTCTGGGAGTGCCGTAGAGCCCCAAGAATTCTGACAAGGTACACACACTACAGACCAATGGGCAAGACAGCACTGGCAAAAAATGGCTTCCTGACATTATCTGAGCACTTCCTGTGGAGCCAGGTCCCATTCCGAGCTCTGAATGCACAGGACGTGGCCTTTCCTCAAAGCAACTCTAGGCGTTAGATACTATCACTATGCTCACTTACCAGATGGGCAATCTGAGCCACAGCAAGGTTCGCTAACGTGCCCAACGTCACACAGCCAGCAAATGGCAGACCCAGGAAAGCTGGCACCTTAAGCCTTTGGTGACACCCACTCCATAATTATGCAAGGTAGGTACTATTATTTTATTTTACTTACTTATTTATTTATTTATTTATTTATTTATTTATTTATTTATTTTGATACTGGGAGACTAAGATACAAAATGGTTTAAACCAACCTATCTCAGTATTACATAGTAAGTGGCAGAGTTGGGATTTGAACCCACGGACGCTGATCCCAAAGATCTCCTTCTCACCCACTGCTGTGCCTAGTAATGAGCTAGTGGTTCAGGGGCCAGAGCCAGGCTTTTATCAGGACAGGCTGAAGACCTGGTCTTTTCGATGCCTGCTGGGTCTCGCTGGCTCCTTCCCTTCCCCATCCTTTGTAACTAAAAACTCTATTTGCAGCTTGCGGCTGTGTCCTCACGCTGCACCTTCTCATCGATCACCCGGGCTCTGTGTGAGAAATGATTTTATAAGCTAGTTGGCTTTGAAAAGCATGGAGCAGCAGCCATTGAACATATGCTTCTGTGGGTATATATTTATTCAGCGTATGTTGAGTGTAATTTTGGGCGGTTTGCATATTTTACTTTATTTTTTTTGTTGTTGCAGAGAGCAATTTAAGAGAAAGAAGAAAAAAAAATCCACCCTTGAATGGAGACAGATGCCATAGATGCTGGACCCTGAGGTTTCCTGAGTCCAGTGTTTTGGGAATGGAGGTGGGTGAGAGGAAACTCACGAGCGAAGAACTAAGGACCACCTCTAAGCCTCTCACATCTACCCCTGGGCATGGTGCTTTAAGTCTTTTTTTTTCCAAGGCCTCCCCAGCAGCCTGTCCAACTATCTCCTAGCTGCTCTGTCCTGAGTACTAAATATCAGCCAGACCCTAGGCTGAGTGCGCACCACCCACCTAACTCTCCAGGCAACGCCACGTTGGGGTGCTGCTGTGCATATGAGAACGTTAATACATCATTGCCCAGTGCCATCAACTCATGCCACGGGGACGTGTGCCCCATGAAGCCTGCCGCCACACCAAGGCTCTCAACCTTTCCACCAAGGTTACTGGAACCCTTGCAATTGGGGTTCTGACCCCAAGGCCACCAATCCCAATGCGAGTGGCACCGGGCATGCCACTCCCCTCCCTGGGTTGCCTTCTACGCTTGCAGCACGGGGACGGCGATACCATTTGGCTGGTGTGCTGGATGGATCCCAAGATCCAAAGTTACACTTCAATGCAGCTCAAGAGGCACCAGTTCCCTTTCTCTCTCTACCCCACCCCTTGCCTAAAAGGTTTTCCTCTTACCCAGGATGAACTCAGGATGTAACATTTAAAAATATGTCTTAGAAAAAGCCTACAAGGTTTGGACCAGCTGGGGGGAAAAAAAATTCACACTCATGTGGGCGCCAAAAACTCAAAGGACAAGAAGAGGCAGCCCAGTACAGGCCCGAGTCTACACCAGAGGAAATCATTCGGAACAGAGTTTACCCTGTATATGTGCTGAAAAGAGGCATGTGATTCTGGGTGGTGGGACCCAAAGTATCAATTTCTGGCTGGGTAAATAGACTGGGTTCTCTGCTAGCCATGGCACTTTTCACTCCTGTGACTCCGGAGTCTAGCAGAGGGCCCAACCATCATAGGAACTTAGGTGTTGCATTCTGAATGCAGCTTAGATTTGAATGAAACTGTGGACCAGCTGATAACCAGTTTTTGCTTCAACCAAAAGAAAAGATGGGTTTTTACCTAGCTTAGTGCAATGTGCTGAATGCCAGATATTCCACCACTGAAAAGCAAAAATAAAATAAAATTGTTGTTCTATGTACATATAAATGGAGAAACTATATAGAAAAGATAAAGGGCATGATAATCATAAAAGTCAGGGTTGTGGTTACTTCTGGTGGGGGAGAAAGTGCTAAGATGGGAAATAGAGTCACAGTGGGTGTGTTAAGAAAGAGCTTCTGGAATTCGGGCAATATTCTAATTCTTGACCTGGGTGATGATTAGATAGGTATCACCTATTTACTACTGATGAAACTGTATGTGATGTTTTTACACATTTTTCTACATGTATTTGATATTCTACAATAAAACTGGTAAATACGTATCACATAGGAAAACTACTAAAAGTAAATATCAAAATGTTAATGGTGGTTATTAGAGATGACATGACTCTGGGTGATATTTTCCTTTCTTCTTCCTTCTCTGTATTCTAAAGGTGCTTATGTGTGTATATAATAACTTTATAATTGAAAAAGGAAAAGTAAGCTTTCAGTTGAAATGCCTCATTATCTAAACAAGGCAACAACAAAATCATGGAGGTTGGTTACAATACTTCTGCCTGAAATCCCACCATATGGAGAACTCCGTCTTCTCCCCAAGGTTTACTGTGTATGAAATAACAGCTCTCCAGGGAAAACAGGGGTGGGGGGAGCACAAGTCCCATTGACTGCCATACAGGCTGATCTTCAGGGTCTTCCCTCTAGAGACCCAAGTACAACTTGGACTTGTGGGCTGTTGCAGAGAAAGAAGAAGCCCCAGAGAAAATCAGGTTCAAATCATGTAATTTTTAGAAACCCTAAGGGGCTGAACTAAGAATACACACAGAACAGAGCCAGGTTGAGGAACAGGGTCATTTTATTACCTAGGTCTGTATCACCCCCATGACAGTGGGCTTCTAGAATCACTCTTCCTTACACGGATGGTGAGAAAAATTCTTGAAGATCAACGAAAGCCAGAAAAAGATCCTGTGTGTGATACTGTGATTTATAACAAGAAATACAGATATTTTACCTTCATCCCCACTTCTAGACAGAGTTCCTAAAACCCTTGGAATTTCCTTAAGTGATAAGAGCCAATGAGGTGTCTTGATATTTATAAGAAACTCCTTTCAATCACATCTGAGTTTATGTTAATGAGGTGACTTTTGGAAAGAACCTATGGATGGGGTGCTGGTTGCCAGGGGAACCGACCATGTGATTAGAGGGTTGGAACCTTCAGGATCCAGTGAGAAGATAGGGGCTGGAGGTTGCATCAACTGCCAATGGCCAATGATTTCATCAATTATGCCTATGTAAATAAAGCTCTATAAAACCCCAAGGGGATAGAGCTGGGAGAGCTTCCCAGTCAGTGAACACATAGAGGTGTGGGGACCTTGTCCTACGTACACCTTCACTTGGTTGTTCATCCATACCCTTTATAATAAACTGGTAAACAAAAGTCAATGTTTCTCTCGGTTCTGCGAGCCACTCAAGCAAATGAATTGAATCCGAGGAGAGGGTCATGGAAACCTCCAAACTATACCTGGTCCATCAGAAGTACAGGTGACAAGCTGGACATGCAACTGGCCTCTAAAGTTTGGGGGGGGGAACTCTTGTAGGACTGACCCTTTAACTCACGGGATCTGATGCTATCTCTAGGCACATTATGTCCAAGTTCAGTTCAATGGTCCCCAGAGTCACTGCCCACTGAGAACTGGAGAACTGTCGGATGGTGTCAAAAAGCAAGCACCCATTGGACCCTGTTTCCTAGTGTAGCAAGCTCCTCTCTACCCGATAGGAACTGGCCCTGGAAAGGGAGGTTCCAGAACTGGGTCCAGCTCATGCCTGGCTATTCCCACTGGGCTGGGCCAAAACTCTAAGGTGCGGGGATCACTCCCAGTTTATGTACAATGCAACAGAGACTCAGACACATTCAGCTGTCACCCACAGTCACACAGCTCCTGGTGACAGGGATGGGATGTGAACCCCACTCTGTCTCATGGCCAAGTCTGCTCTTTGCACTGGAAGAATTCAGACAAACCAGCCCGCTGCCCTAGGAATGTGTATAATGCTATTCAGGAGCTATCTTCTCAGTGAGAAGAAATAGGCTAGTGAGGGCTTATGAACCTTTCTCACTGTTTGCTGCCCCAAGGCTAAAGGTTTCAAGATTGAGGCTGGTGGCCTGTGCTCCAAGCTGACTCTCTGTCATCCCCGGAGAACTTCTACAGCCTCCAAGAATATCTGGGCTGGTGGTTGAAGACATATAGGGAAGGCTCAGGGAGAAGCTAGAGAACCCAGAGAAAAGGCTAACTTTTCAGATTAATAAAAATAATGTTGATGACATCATTTCTTGTCCACTTACTCCAAGACTGGTGATAAAAATAAAAGAAGGATATTATACTGTGTGGAAGACAGAATCCTAGCCTGGGGTTTAGGATGCTTGGATTAAGCCAAGCACAGGTCCTGTGCTTTTTGGCCTCAATTTGTTCATCTTTATCTTTGACAGAAGGAAGGAGGTTTACATATGGTTAAGATCAAGTTAAGAAGCCAGTTGTCTTGAAAAAAGGGAAAAGTTTGTATAAAGACATGCAGTTCTGACATAGAAAGTTACCGCAAAGAAACACAACTACTGAATGCTTTTTATGCTTCTATTTTTAAACTTACAGATATAAATTCTTATTTAGATTTGCATATGCACGGGGGAAAATCTATAGAAAGACAGAGAGAGAGAGAGAGAGAGACCAAAGTGAAAGAGAAAGAGGACAGTGGTTTGCGTTTTTTCTTTATATATTTCAGCAGTGTATACATTTGTTTTCTTTTATTTTACGATGAGCCTGAGCTATTTAAAACAAACAAACAAAAACTAAAAGACGATTGAAGACCCAATGGGGAAAATGCCTTATAAATTGCAACAGTTCCACTATCACAATTAAGATGAACACAATTATTCTGGGTTTTCATTTCGGAGCTAAGAAAAAGGTGTCTAATGGTCAGCATTCCAACAGCCAGGGAGTGCTTCTTCACAGGTGCGGGGCACAGCCATTGGGAGCTCTGTGGTCTCGGTCCTTGACCTCCTGGTGTCCTCAAGGAGATAACAGTCCCACCAGCTTGCTTCCTTCTCCCTGCCAGGTCCTCTGCATGTGCTCTCTCCCACATGCATCGTGCACACATCACCGGGTTCTACGCCCTGAAGCACCATTTTTATTTGATTGCTCCCCTCCTCAATGGGACGCTTTCAGCCCAACACCCCAGCGTGCCCTTAAAGTGCTTGAACTGCATCATTAAAGATAACCACCAGCCCTGAAGGGGGGGGGTCCTGAAAGGCAGGGGCGGTGCTGCTCCCCTTTATTTTAATCCATCCCACACCTTCGCCCAAATCGTGGAATTTGAAAACTGTCCTCACAGACAGCCAGGAATCTATTCTAAAGAAATAACTCAGAACACAAAGGAGCCTTCTGCCCAAAGATGCTTGGAGCAACACTGTTTATAATAGATTAACATGGAAAGCGCTCAAAATGCCCACCAATCAGGCAAAGTAAGCGATAGAATAGTCCCTCCGTGAAATACAGGGCATCAGAGCAAGTAATGAAGGCTGGGCCCTGATTAAGGGCGAAGGGTTCTGGCACCAGGCTGCTCTGCTTAAACTCCCTGCTCTAGAACTTAGAAGCTGTGTGACCCTGAGCGAGGCACCCACGTTCGCTCTGCCTCAGTTCTCCCATCTGTAAGAAAGGGGTAATAATGAGACCCATGGCAGAGGCTTTGGAACAGAGCCACCACCCAGACCATCTCAGCTCTCCTCATCCCCATCAGCCCTGCAGGAAATATCAGGTAAGAGTAACAGCAACCAGGCTCTGTGTCTACTTAGGGCCGGGCGCCGGCCCATTGTGAATGCATTATCCCAGTTAGTGCCCAAAGCAGCTCTGGCGGGTATGACGAGCCCCACTTTACTCAACAGGAACCTGAGACTTGGAGGCTGAATTTGTCTCCAGGTCACACAGCTAGGGAGGGACAGAGCAGATTTGGGGCTCAGGTTTCTCTAATGCCAGAAACCGGGCTCTTCAGCATGATACTGACCCCTTGAAGGTAGGGGTGATGGTGGGAGTAAACACTTTCTCTCGCAAGGGTGCCGTTCAGAAGGCGAAAAGCTTTGTGAAGCAGGTGCATGAAACCACAATTAAAATGTCAACCATCACTCCAGAGATGCTTACAAAGGGAAGCAAAAGGATGAGGAATTTTTTCCCCTGTATATTTGCTTTCCCACCAAACAATGAGGTAAGCCTCACCCTCCACACCATGCTGCCCTTCCCAACCCTCAGACCCTTCCAGCATTAGAAATCTGCCCCCTGAGAACACATATATCATGAGGTCATAGATTTCGGGAACTGAAAGGAAGCTCAGCATTTCATTGGCCCCTCCCCAGGCAGGCTGGTCTGAAGCTCCCTCCCTGGTTCCAGCCTGCAGTCTCTACCGATGGCCCTGACCACAGCCTTCCTGAAGCAATTTGCTCCACTCCTGCAGCCAACAGGGGGCAGAACCAGGGCTGCAGCTCCCATTCCCTGCCCCCCACTCTGGGGCTCCTCTCCCCCTCCACGCCATTCTTCCAGGAATCAGAGGGTAAAACCCATCCCTTTGGAAGGGCAAGGGCTGCTCCCTGACTTTAACAGATAATGACTTCCACACAATAAAACCAGCTTACCTGAAATACCATCAGACCCAGCAAATCTGGGTCCCAAAGAAATAAAATGAGGGGAAAAAGTAAAGAAGTCTTCAAATGTCATGGGAAGAATAAAATATTTAATATCATAAGAAGGGGCAGAGGCTTTATGAGAAAGCCAGACAGGATCATCCCGGAAACCCCAGGTCCCACTCCCACCCCCTCAGAGGGGAGGAGGGGCATATCCGGAGTTTGAAAAGGAAAGAAGCAAAGCAGAGCTGGGACTGAGGGGCAACTCCCTTCCTGTTCAGGCCCCTAAAGTTTGAAACTTCTGTGCAGGCTCTGAGTCAAGAGGCACAGTTCCATTCTCCTTTTCTGACTATCCTCCCCCCTCTGCCGATACTCATTCTCTTTTTATCTTCCTACAGATCTTTTGGATACAGAGGAAGAAGAAATCTTGGGCATTGAAAAAGGATGGGGAGAAGGAAGTGTCCCCTCCCTTAATGCTCCCTGACACTGGGGACATGTGCTTTGGGGAACGACCCTCAGCTTCCAGAAGTCACCATTTGATGAGTTAAGGGAATAGGCATTGGAGTTAGATATACCTGGGCTTGAATTTCTGCTCTGCCTTTATCTGGCTGGTTGGACTTGGGCAAGTTTCTCATGCTTTCTAAATCTGTTTCCTCGTTGGGGCACCTGGGTGGCTCAGTCAGTGAAGTGTCTGCCTTTGGCTCGGGTCATGATCCCGGGGTCCTGGGATCGAGTCCCACATCGGGGTCCCTGCTCAACAGAGCGCCTGCTTTCTCCCTCTCCCTCTGCTGCTCCCCCTGCTTATGCTCTCTCTTTCAAATAAATAAATAAAATCTTTCAAAATAAATTAAGAAAAATAAATCCGTTTCCTCATGGATGAAACAGAAGTAACAACAGTGCTGACCTCATAAGCTTGCTGTAAGGGTCCAATGTGATGATGCATTTCAAGCATTTATCCCAGGGACTGGCATGAAATCAGTTCTCAAAATCTCTCTATATGTATCCCTACCAGTAATACTATTACTGATTTTATTGATAGCACTAATTCATTGATCAATAGCATCAACCAATTCATGCTTTCAATAATAATATCAGAACTAGGATTACTGGTGAAGGTGCATATAGAGAATTCTCAATCTATGGACCTGTTTGATCAGAGGGTGCTTTGATGGGGACATGATACAGGAGATACTCCACCCTTGACAAAGACTATTTCCCAGCCCACGAGTCCCTAACGGAGTTCCCATAAAGATGTGTTGCCTCCTGACTTTGCACATTTGTAAAACTTTTTAAGAAAAAAAAAAAAAAAAAAAGAAGGTGGTGAGCATCATTCTTCCTACTTTGGACTCTGGGAAAAGCTATCCTGGTCGTACCCTGTATCCATCACACCCCCGGTCACTGGTCTGCTGGGATGGACTAAACCTGAAGAGTACGTTTCTGGGGAGGAAAAACCACTCCCCAGGGGCCCGACCCCTCTGTGGCTTAGCCCTGCTCCCCCCATTCAGGAGGGCAGAAAGCCAGGCACACGGGCTCAGGCTTCCCCTGGTCAGCAGTGCCTGGGCTGTGCTCCAAAGTGATTTCTCACTCAGCTGACTCTTCCCTCTGTGCTTTCCCTACCCTTCTTGAGTTTCGTTTCTTTTAATCACAGCCCAATTGAGTCATTAAAGGGCGGGGGGAGGATGAGAAATGGAGAGAAGCAACCTCTCTCTCCCTATATGAACCAGATTCTAGTTTTTGCCTCCTTCTGAGCGGTGCCAAAGAGGTGCCTGGCCTATAATAAATGGTCATTCCTATCCTTCTTCATCCTGACTTGAAAAGAGGCAGCATTTTTCTGTTGCCATTTAGCATCTCACGGCCATCAGGGGTCCTGCAGCTCTTCCTAATATCTGGGAGGCCAGATGGCTTTTTAGGTCAAAATGGAAAAAGCACAAGAGGGAGAAGGAGAATATGGCTGGGTGACTTCTAGGGGGTGGGGCAGAGTCGGATTGCTCTGGAATTCAAAGGGAGGGCTGGGGACTAACACCAGGCACACATCCTAAAAGATACCACCACTCAGCAAGATTCGGCCAGCATGCAACTCCCTACACCTCCCTCAGTCCTAACTTTCTATGAAGGCCCTGGATGGTCTAGCACTTGCCCTCGTCCCTCCGCTCCTTTCTCTGTGCTTCTCCACACAGCAGTCCTGCTGAAGTCCCTCTTGTCTTTGGAGCTACCTTATACAACACAGTGGGGCTCTTGTTCTTGTACCCCCTATTCCATTCACCGCACTGGGTGCAGGCTACCGCTAACTAAATCTCTGGACTGTTGCAAAGGCAAAGCTGATGCTCTAAAGCCATTACCCAGGCAGGTACAACAGGGAGGAAGGAGTCTTAGGATCAAATCTTGATTCTGTCACCGCTTTCTTCCATGAACTTGAGCCATTTCTGCATCTTTCAAGGCCTTTGCTTTTCTGTCTGTATAATGGGAAAGGTGATGGCCTGGTTAGATCTCTAGGGTGCCTTCCTGCTCCGAAAGCTCTGGCCTGTGTGTGTCCATGCTATAGGTCAAACGTAGATTAAAGACGGCCACACATTCTCTGCTACTCTTCTCATCGACAGGTGAAGTCTAGTTCCCTCTCTTTAAATCCATACTGACCTCAACGACCAGCCTGACAAATAGAATGGGATAGAAATGATGTCCTTGGACTTCTGAGGTTAGGTGCTAAGAAGGCTTGCAGCTTCTGCCTATGTTCTTGAAACACCTGATCCTGGGATGTTCCCTTTGCAAACCTAGTGTCTGTGGCCTGTAAAGCCCAGACAAATGGAAAGGCCATGGGCAGGTGCTCTAGTTGACAGCCCAGCTGAGCTGAGGTCCAGCACGGCCAAGGGTCAACTGCTGGCCATTCCGGCTCCTTCCGGGTAAGGGAAGGGCCCCTCTTGAAAGAAATCTTCCAGCTTCAGAGTGTCCACCTGTCATGGGTCAGAGACAAACCACCCACCTGAATGAACCCTTCCCACATTCCTGACCCACAAAATGTGAGCAAAACCTGGGAACAAGGGAGGTAAGCTGTGAATTGCTCTTTCAAAAGGGGCTGAGAACAGATTTTGATCACCCGATCATCTGAGGTTGACTCCATCAAAAGGCCACTTCCCAAGCCCGGAACACCAGGGGGACACAAAGGAACAGTGTGAGCAGAATGCTCCAGGGGGCGGCAGTGACACAGAGATGCTGAAAGTGTCCTCCACACAATATTCTGATGAAGTACCTATCATTTTCTTTGGTTTTGTCCTCTATCTTGATTAAAATTTCGCCATGTTTATACTGCCACACAGAATAAATGGAAGCACAGTTTACTCTTCACACTGGGCCTTGCTGACATCATTATGCTTGCCGGATTTACACCATTTCTAATAGATAACAATTTTTTACTGTTTTAGTGCACTGAAGGGGAGCACGAGGCTCCCTCCCCTTTCTGATGCCTCATTCACTGTTACTTCCTCCATCCCTGGTCAAGAGGGGAGGGTCTCCCTGGAAATAATTGAAAATCTAAATAACAAGGTAATTCTTCATATGATATCTCTTGGATCACCCTCCCTCCCCGTATTACTGTTCACCCTGCATTAATTTCCTGTCGCTGCTGGAACAGATGACCACGGACTTGGTGGTTTAAAACAACACACATTTATTAGCTTACGGTTCTATAGGTTAGAAGCCCAGCAAAGTCATTACTTGGCTAAAATCAAGGTATTGGCAGGGTTGCATTACTTTCTGGAGGCTGTAGGGCTGAATCCATTTCCTTGCCTTTCCCAACTGTTAGAGCCTTTCCTCAGTTTGCAATCCCCTTCCTCCCACTTCAAAGGTAGCAATGTTGTATGGCTCTAAATTCCTAGGCTGCCTCCCTCTTCCACATTAAAGGACCCTGTGATTACACTAGGCTCACACTGATAATTCAGGACAATCTCCCCCTTTAAAAATTGGCTTATTAGCAACCTTAATTCCATATGCAAATTTAACCTTCACCTTTGTCTTATAAGGTAAAATATTCACAGATTCTAGGCATTAGCATGTGGAATTCCTTGTGGCAGCTATTATTCTGCCTACCACACACATCCAGTGACCATCCCCAATTTGGGCAACTATATACCTGAGAACCGCAGCATCCCAGGGAAAGATTACCACAGAAGAACCAGAAAACCAAGCCAACACCAAGCTGATTTTGTTTTTTAATTTGGGTGTTCAGCAGTTGAGGTCTTAAATTGAGGATAAAATATAAGGATAATAATAGTAATGGAAAATCTGTGATGTGTTAGAGAATTGGCTTCTCCACCCCTCAGTCCCCATCCCCTTAAAGAACTAAGGATCATTTGAGCTTGGGAAGAGAGGAATGTTGGAAATCAAGCACGATGGTCTTGCAAACGTTAGAGAATGTCCTTAAAAGAGATCCTGTGCTCCATTCACACCAGGCTTCTCCACAGGGTGGTTGAAAAGGATGAGGGGCTATAGACAATGAGGTGAGTTTGAGGGATTGGAAAGCAAAGAGTGTCTCTGCCTCACTTGCCAGAGAGCATCTGGTAGACGGCAAGCATCGGGTGTTCTTCCTTGGCATGACAACAGTCAATGACACGTGCCTTCATGGTCCACCGACATCAAGAGGTCTTCAGCTAGCTCCCCTCAGATCCCCATGCCCTCAGTGTGATGTCGAAGAGCTGATGACCTCAGTAGGGTGGGAAAGCTTTCTGATAGACGGAGCCAGCTGGCCTCAAATGACCTTGTGGTGGGGATGGAGCGAGCAGGGCAGCAGATGCCAGGATAAACCACATGCCTATAAATCACATGGGAACAGAGAGGTCCTGGCACAATACCAGAAAGGAAAGAGAGTGATGGACAGGGGCCAGACAAGACAGCAGGCGGTAGAATTCACAGGCAGTGGTCCAGTACCGAGCATCCTCTTACCCCCGTGCTCAGATGTACATCAGCTTCCTTTCAACTTAGACATTCAAGAAGAGGTGAGAAGCAGAAATCACCTAAGTTGAACTAGAAGTAAGTTTCCACTACCAATGGACAGAGAAGTATAGAAAAGAAAATCAGTTATAGAAACATCATAGAAAATTAAATATGCTGTGCTCCTGAATTTTTGTGGCCCCTAACATCATATCCACTGCATAAAAGCATCAGCAATCGTGGTCTCATCACCTTGCACATAAATGGCGTTTTGTAAATCCCCAATCATTTCCAATTACGATCTTCGATTTTTCAGAAAAGCTCTGAGTTCAAAAGCTACCGCTCCCTTCTCAAAGATCAAGAAACTGAGGCTAACGAGGTCAACGTAAATTCGAAGCTCCCCAGTGACCAAGCCAGGGCTTAAACCCAGTTCACTCAGCCCAGCCTTCTTTCTCAGCTTCTCTCCCACCAGCTCCTTTCTGCATCACAGGAAAGCAAGCCAAAATGATTCTGGCAAGAAGAAGAATATTGAAAACATGTCCTTGGACCTCTACCTGGCCACCTTGTGGTGGTATTGGGAAGTCACTCTGCTTCCCATGTGGGTGAGGGACCTGCTTGCCTGGGGTTTGTTGTGACAATGAGTTACTGGATGCAACCATGCCTTGAGAACCCCTAAGTGCTCTAAAAATAAAAGCATTATTTCTCTCTCTCTCTCTCTCTCTCTGTCTCTCTCTGTCTCTGTCTCTGTCTCTCTCTCTATATATATATGTATATGTATATGTGTATATATATATACACATATATATATATATATATTTCCCCCCAGATGGAATTTCTTAGAAGAGGGGCTGTAAGAAAGTTTCTCCCTGCAGGTATAACAAAGAGTCTACAGATTGAAATAAGAGAGATTTTAAAGTTCAGAGCAAAAGTGGGTGTCTCCCCATCTACTCTGAAGGTGCAGGGAAGAGCTTCCCTTAGTCCACTGAGCCCTGAAGTTGCAGTTTTAACATTAGATCCTTAATCTAGAGAGGAAGGTCTCTGACAACCTCATCAGACTGCTGAATGTTCTCTTAACCTCCAGGGAATGAACGTTCTTTCACTCTCTCCCTATTTTGCCAGTTTACACTGAAGAGAGGGAGAAAGAGACACAGCCCACCTAGACACACACCTGTGCGTGCACACTTCTGCGTTCTGAGCTTTCATTCTTCTGGGACACCTATCTTTGAGGAAAGGGAGTTTAACTAGTTCAGGAAACAGAACTAATGGAAAAAGAGAACAGAGGCAGGCAACTTACGCCTTTCAGAAATACCAGCTTCATGTTTTGGAGACCACACTGCTGATCTGGGACATCTTCTAGAGTTGTGTGCCCACTGCCAGCTCTAAGACGTGGGCAGATCCTCCTCTCTCTCACTGGGCCCCACTTTTCTTTCATGCAAAATGGAAGGTTGGGTTGCAATACTCTGAAGCAGACAGCTGCGGACACCAACCCCCCTTCCTGTTGCTTGCACCCTACTTTTCCTAGAGAGTCTGGGCCTTCCCTCAACTCACTTCCTTGCCTTTTAGGTGTAGGTGTCACTTGGCCCAAGTCCCAGGTATGACTGGGTCTCAGATGAGCCCAGCCCTTCCCCCCGACCACAGTGACTGGTACAGTGACAGGCATGAGGACCATGCTGGCCCAATGAGATGAAATCCCGTGACTTGAGCTGGAGGGACTGGGACTGTGTGGGGAAGCTATGGTTGTCCAGACAATGGCATGTTGCTGAGGAAAGCAAAGAGAAGAGGGATCCCAGTGGCATGGTTTGATCCCCTTAATCCTACTGTGCTTGGATTCTATTTGATCCAATATATTTCTTCTTTTTGCCTAAACCAGTTCTGAGTTTCTGTCACTTATAATCCCAAGAATTCTAATAAGAAAAAAATCTCCAACTGGCCATCTACCTCTGGAGATCTGTTAATCTTTGAGTCTACAATTCAGTTTAATTGCATTATCTCATTATCTAGGAGTTTCTTCTTTGTATTGGTCTCCTGGCCATCGTCTATTTCCCTACCCGTGGTGCAGGAACATTACAAGCTGACTGTGTATTTTATTTCCTGTGGTCTCTCCTAGAGACACAGCCCTGGACCACATTCCTGGTCCCATTCCTCCCTCCATCCCTCATTTCCTTCTTATTTACTGAGATGGTTGGGGTGCTAAGTTAAATCAACAGATTCCCTGGGTTCTCTCTCTGTCTATAGCGTGGCATAAACTAGAAAAAAAGCCAGTCTGTGCTATAAATGATCACAGGGGCGATACCAGATGTAGCAGGCACGTGAAAACAGTATTATTATTTAGAAGAGTATGGTCACTTTTCCAAGGTGGGGAGGGAAAAGAAGACAAATCTGGAAAGAGGTCTACTTGTTTGCTACACAGGCTGATGGGAGCAATTCACTCTAGGCTAACAGACGGTAGGAGCAAAGGCTCTGAGGCATTACACGGGGACGTATGTTCAGAGAACCACACCCAATTCACTCTACCGGCTTTAGTGTAGAAGAAAACACAGTGATGGAGTGGTTGGAAAGGGCCAAAGCAAGAAGGCATCGAACACCAGGTGAAGAAGTGGAGCTTGAAGGGAGATGTTTACCAAGTGTCCTTCCATGAGCTCTGCCTCCCCACACATATAACACTCACTAAATCGTTACACATTCAGGTTCCTGGGACCTAACCCCCTCTACAGAATCAGCATTATTGGTGTGGGACCCTGGAACCTACAGTTGAAACAAGCACCCTAGGTCATTCCTATAAAACAAACTGTCCAGTTTAAAAGCCTCTTCTATAGGCAACAAAGATCCTCAAAGATCCTCTGTGTCCTTATACCCTGCTCGATTCTGGAGCTCTGGGCAGACAAGTCTGCCATGCCCCTCCATGCCCTTGCCTTGGCCATCCCCACTCTTTCTGTAACCTAAGTTGACCCATCTTTTGAAGCCAGTAAACACCAAGTTCCCCAACTTCAACGAACGTTAAGGTCTCCACTGAGACTTTCTCTTCTGGACATCTCATTGACATGATCCCATTATGTCCAGAGATAAGACATGCCCGACCTCAGCCCCAAATGGACAGTCACCTTCTTGAGGCCAGGAGCTCTCAAGGACCTATTGCATATTGGGCACTAAAGTTCTGATGTCTCATTTCTGTCTTCCAACAATTCCACAAGGTAGGTTTAACTATCCCACTTTACAGATGAAGAAACCAAGGGAGCCCGGTGTGCCGAAGGCTACAGAGGCAGTAGCTATGAGTAGCGTGATGCCCTTTCACGAGTTCCCCCTCACAGGGAGGGGCCTCCAGCAAGCAGCCTTGGCACCTGGGCCAGCACCACGGTCATGGGCCCACGGCACTTACCACACATCCTGAGGAGTCTACCTGGCGGTCAGACACGCACTTGAAGTTTCGAGTGCAGCCCCCGTTGTTCCGAGAGCAGTCCCGAACCGGCCCAAAGGAGGACAGCAGGTCATTGATGGTTTCGAAGTATGTGGACAGCATTGCTTCTTCCCTTGGAGACAAAGGGGATGGTTAAAGCCCAGAGACACGAGTATCATTAGATTAAAAATAAAAATTAAATATGCATTCATTACAGTTAAGAGCATCATTTATGATATTTGTAATCAAGAAGATGATACAGATACATATTTAAAAAGAAAATAGTACGAAAAAGTTCAATAGGTATGCCATCATATGACCTGATGTTTGTCTACTTGTGATGAAGAGAAATATGCTTGGAACTTGGCACTCGTTATTTCATTAATCCTCATAATTCGGGAAGGTAGGCACGAGATTTCCATTTTGCCAGTCTGTGAACTGTGGCTCAGAAAGGTGAAGTGTCTTGCTGACGTCCACCCAGCTAGTAATGTGGCAGAACTGAAGTTTGTGCCAAGCTCCATCTGGGTCCAAAAGAGAAAGCTCTTCCCGCTCCAGGACTCTTAACTCACATTCTATATGTTTCTATAGATTCCAGACCTCCCCATAGCAACTCTGCAAAATGGGCACATTCCTATTATTCCTACTTTGGATATATATTGAAACTATAAAAGGTATGGGATTTCCCCCAAATTAAAAAGCCTATAAACAGCAGAGCCAAGACACAAACACAGGACTTCCTGACTCTAGAACCTTAGAACTTTATTTTTCATGCTGTTGCATAAAAGTGACACCATCCAGACTGGAAGCAATAGCTGTTGGAATGGTCATGGGATTCTAGGCAAATGCTTCCTTCCTCCCAAATGAGGCTCCCTAGAGATGAGACTGGACTAGGTACCATAATTCATGGATCTGCCAAAATTTTTTTTTTTAAAGATTTTATTTATTTATTCAACAGAGATAGAGACAGCCAGCGAGAGAGGGAACACAAGCAGGGGGAGTGGGAGAGGAAGAAGCAGGCTCATAGCGGAGGAGCCTGATGTGGGGCTCGATCCCAGATCGCCGGGATCACGCCCTGAGCCAAAGGCAGACGCTTAACCGCTGTGCCACCCAGGCGCCCCTCGGATCTGCCAAAATTTTATTAGATGAGATATACAGACAGGAGTTTTGCATGCTGCTTTCTGGCAAAAGGACCCCGGATATGGATATCCTAGTGCTGGCATATCTGTGATGGCCGCAGTCGCAGGGGGTATCAAAGGGACACCACAGGCAGTGAGTAGAGGTACACATTATCCCATGATATAGGACTCACAGGATCCAGAATTGTGAAAGAAGGGAGATGCTTGTTGCAAGAAGAGGCCAGGGAGCAATACTGGTGATGCCCCTGGACCATCCTTCATCCTTCTCCTCCTGCTTCCCTCTGGAGGCATGGAGTTCTAGGTTTCGGTGTCTTAGCTTATTTTCAATCTCCAGTATGACCCCCTTCTGTACTATCTTTCATACTGACTGCCAGTGAACCTTATAAATTCCAGCTTTAATTAGACACGTCATTCATGAATAATAGCTTTCCATTACTTACAGAAGAAAATCTAAGTTATTTTCATTGGCATTCAAGATCCCAGAGTAATTTCGTCCCTGCGTGCCTGTCCAGCTCCATTTATCCTGTTCTCATATTCTCTACTGGCTAGCCACAGGTCTCTTCTCATTCCCTAAGCACACAGTCTTAGGTTAGGTTCTCTGAGAACAGGCTCTGAAACAGAGTTGCGCATAACAGGTTTTTCAAGGATCTCTCTTCTACACTTGTAGGAAGTAAGCAAGGCAGGACTGGACAAGGGCGAGGCCGACCTGCAATGTGGTTAACACATATAGATCTGAAGCTTCAGGTTTCCTTAGGGGAGCTCTAGAGCTGGGTGGCCCTTTAAGGATGTCCTCATTAGAGACAAGGAACCCTGTCCTCTGCATCACCCTGTCCTCTGCATCACCATGTCGGCCAGGCACTGGCCAAACGCTGCCACCTGGAAGGTGGTATCCTTGGGCAAGGCAGTTCCCTGTGGCTGAAGGCAATACCCAGTGAGGAACACAGCTATGGGCCATGAGCCATGAGCCACGATCCAGGGGATGGGCAGGTCAGCCCTGAAGAAGGGATCTGAGTATAATATGTACCTTCACTTCTCAGAATCCTTAATCATGCTTTTGGGTCTGGGATGCTCATCTCTAACTTTTCTCCCTGATAAAATCCCAAGAATCCTTCAAAACTATCCAAATTCACCCATCCATCCATTCATTCATATATTGCACATGCTTATTGAGTAGGAGACACGATTCTAAGTACTGGGGATGCAGAAGTGACATAGGACAAAGGCCTGACCTCCAGAGAGCTTGCCATGACCTCCTTTGTGAAACCCTGTCTACATCCTCCAACCAGAATTAATTTCTTTTCCCTCTGAACACATTGTTTAAATCTATTATCTCACGGATCTTAATCATCAGCTCTATGGTTTCCCAGAAAGATCATAAGCTTTTTGAGTAAATGTCTCAAGAGTTACTCATCCCTTTCTAGCCCCCAGCACAAGGCCTGGCAAAAACTTGTGATAAGTAAATGTTTTCCAGAAGAAACAAAACACCAGAAGGCATGGATGCAGCCTCCACCTGTCATTGGTCTCACCAAGAGTCTCTCCAACAGGATATGCCCCTGCCCACCCCCAGCTCTAGGCTCCCGTCCCAAGTCCTTCATGCCTGTAGTACGGGGACAACAGAGAAGATGGCAGGAGAGCGGCTGAACTAGCCCTTGCTTCCCACCTTGACACAGAATGAGGTCAGGAGGCCAGGTGGATGGGGGAAGAAAACTAACAGTTGCTGAACTGAAGTTCTTGGAAGACTTGCCACTTTTGAATCATGGAAAGAGTTGAGGATTCTGAGAAGACATTAAGGCTATTAAAATATTAATATCCTTAGAGGGAGAAGAAGAAGTGAGAATCAAAATGAGGAGATAGGGCGCCTGGGTAGCGCAGTCGTTAAAGCGTCTGCCTTCGGCTCAGGGCGTGATCCCGGCGTACCGGGATCGAGTCCCACATCGGGCTCCTCCGCTATGAGCCTGCTTCTTCCTCTCCCACTCCCCCTGCTGTGTTCCCTCTCTCGCTGGCTGTCTCTCTGTTAAATAAATAAATAAAATCTTTAAAAAAAAACAAAACAAAATGAGGAGATAAAGACAGGGAGAGACAAGCGGAGAAAGTGTGAGACCACGTGAAGAGATAAACATGTAGAGAAATTGCTAGAAAGAAGAGAAATGAATGGAGAAATGGATGGGTGGGTGGATGGGTGGCTGGGTGGGTGGATCGGTGGGTGGATAGACAGACAGACGGACGGACAGGAAAACATAGAGACAGAGAGACACATCCAGAGGAGTGTCATATAGGGAGAGATTACAAGCGAGAGACAGAAATGAAGAGCTAGATTAGGAAGAAAGAGGAGTAGGAAACAGATTTATAAAGGAGAAAACATCAAGGTAAACAGAACAAGGGTGTCCTGTATGGAGCACGGTGGGGAGGGAAAGGGATGAGGAGGGGGCAGGGGAAGAGAATGCAGAAGGAGACAGCCTCAGAAAGACAGAGAATGAAAGCAAAGAGGAAGACCCTGAGTGAGTGGAAGAGAACACACACAGGGACACAGAGAGCAGTCAGAGAATGACAAAGAAAAACAAAGGAAGAAAAGAGAAAAACAAGCAAAAAATGTCACCTTGCAGTGGAACCTGGAGACAGCTCAGGCTATACAAATAAGGAGGCTGTTAGCTGTTAAAAGGATTGATTCTGCATAAACATCAGTTACATGAGGGGAACATTATTTCCAACACAAAGACGTGACACTGGGGCTGTTACTGAGTCTAGCAGCGATTGTGTCAGGCTGGAGAAATGAAGACCCAAGCGAGAGAAGTAGCTGAAGGCCGACTCTGACATTTTCTTAACTCTAGACTTAATCCCTCATCCCAGCTGCTGAGTTCAGGATTCCGGGTCTGTTGGAGCTTAAAGCTGCCCCGGTCACTGGGGGCAAAGGATCAGGGGACTAGCGCTGCAGGTGGAGGTGGGCTGCGGTGACAGAGAGACCTGGGTGACTCACAGCTTTGCCAGAAATCACCATCAGCACCCACAGCTTCATCACTTCTAACTTCCCGAGCACCTGCTGTGCATGGACACTGTGGTAGGCTCCTTCCCTGTGCCCTTTCTTTTGACTTTCACCATTTTCCCAGGAAGTATACCTTTTTACTCCTACCCTGCAGCTGGAGAGACTGGGTCTTGGGGGGAGGGGAGTTCTGTCACTCGCCCTGGTCCATGAGGTGGAGAGGCTAGGGTGTGCATCCAAGTCAGCCTGATATCAGGTTCTGAGCTTTCTCTGTGCCATGGGTGAGCTGGGCCAACTTGCCCTTGCCCCTGGGCAAGTCTGAGCTCTCATAACAGGAGAGCCGGTAGAAATCTGCATCCAATCTCTCTGTGTCTTCAAGGAAGAAGAACTGGAAGGGCAGAACCTGGACAACCTTTGCATTCCTCCCAGCACTGTCTCCTGGCCTGTGTATACGCTGTAATAGCCTCAATCCACACTGGAGTAAGAGCGGGAACCACAGTGCACTCATTTCCCAGTGCTCCTGTAACAAGTACCTCGAACCGGATGCTTTAAGACAAGAGGAACTTATTTTCTCCCAGTCCTGAAGGTTGGAAGTCCAAACTCGCGGTGTCAGCAGAGCTATGCTTCCTCTGTAGGCTCTAGGGGAGAATCATTGCTTGCCTCTGCATAGCTTCCCATGGCTCCTGGCAACCCTTGGCATCCCTTGGCTTACAGCCAAATCACTCTAACCTCTGCCTCCATCCTCACATGGCATTCTTCCTGCATCTGAGTCTTTTCCTCTTCTTACAATGACACCATCCATTGGATTTAGCATCATCCTAATTCATTATGACTTGCCTCGATTACATCGGCAAACACCCTATTTCCGAGGAAGGTCACATTCTGAGGATCCAGGTGGACGTGAATTTTGGGGGCACATGACTCAGAGGAAAGTTCTCAAGCTCACGCTGTAGGAGAGAGCCAGGACTAGAACATTCTGGTCCTTGGCTCTTACTCCAGTGCTGCTAATACCACACCAGCTTTTCCAGCGCCAGACCCTGCATGTTACACTATGGTATTTACAAGGCCTGTAAAGTCTTAGAAAAAGGATACTGATGAAGCCAAGCCACTTCTCCTTCATTTGAGAGGAGAAAACACCAACTTTAATTAAGTACATAACACATCCCAGGCAGAACAGGGGTCAGCAAGCTTCTCTTTATAGGAGTCCATAGTAAATATCTTAGGCTTTGGAAGCCATACAGTCTCTGACCCAGCTACTCAATTCTGCTTTTGTAATGCTCAAGCAGCCACAGAAAATATGCTATGACGATATGCCAAATGCAATGAGTTAGCATGGTATGTTTCAATAAAACTGTAGGTACGAAAAGACACAACAGGCCAGATTGCTATTTCTTGGTGTTTCTTTGTTTGTTTTAATGGGAACTCCCGCAGGTCAATGTTGGGAGTTAGGATCTGAACCCAGGTATGCCCAACTCTACAACCCACGTTCTTGCTCCTACATCAAGTTTCATCTGCACCTCAGTCTTCTCTTCTGTAAAGTAGAGACAATGTTTCCAGCTCCCATTGTGAGAACACAATGACAGGATGCCCAGAAGCCCAGTGCAAATCTATTCATCATCCATTCACTCCAGACACCTTTGGGCACCCACTGCAGGCCAGGTACTGAGCTGATCATGACACCGGCTCTCCTTTGGCCTCTCCAGGCCTCTGTTTCTGCACCTGCCAGGTCCAGGTGCTCTCCACAGTGTTGCCAAGCACCTCTCCAGCCCTGGTATTCGAATTTTTTCTTTCTGATAATCCTGGTTTCAAAACGAACTCAACCAGACCCCAGCAGGCTGAGTGCGGCTGCTATCCCCACACTACCTGATTGCTCACGTGCAAATGCATCCCCTGGGTCCCATTCGGCTGAGTCAGCAGAGCCCCACACAGGGTGAGCATGAGGCAGGGCAGCTGAGAACAGATGCTGACATGGCGTGCTCTTAATAAACACCAGGGGAGGTCTGTGTCAGTCACAGAGAGGTATGAACAGATGACTCAGGGCCCAGACACTGACACGGCCCCACGGATGCGGACTAATCATTCTCTAATAACAATGGGCAGGCTTGTCTCCTGAGCTCCCAGGGAGGGAAGAACCTCGGACAGGCACCTCCACCCCGCAGCATGAACAGCAGTGTAGACCAGTGGACATGCAGCAGCTTTGTCTCCTGGCTTCACCCACTATGACACACTGGACAAGTCCCTTATACTCTGAGCCTCCACTTCCTCATCTGAAAAATGGGTATATGAACACCTAGCTGGCAGAGTTAGCATGAGAAATAACATAGACAATATATGTAAAATGTTCCCTGCACAGAAAGTGCCCAATGGCTGGTAGTGACTAGTACTATCTTAGTGTCCCTTGAAGTTGCAAAAACCATGACTTGAGAATGCAAGGAGCTCAATGTCAGAGAAAGGAAGGTCCTGGGACTTTATATTGTCTATTTACTCATTCAAATTTTTCAGTGATGCCTAACTTCTTTCTGGGCCCTGAGCTGATTCCTGGGGCACAAAGGCATAGGTAGGACATAGCATGAGCTAGGGAAGTAGAAAAAACCACAAAAGTTAACCTCGCAATATAACTGGGGCCACAGGATCATAAAGAGGTCCCCCTCAGCCAGACCCTGGAGTGAGGGGTCAGACAAGGCTTTTTAGACGGGGCAGTATTGAACCCCAGACATAAACGATGAGCAGGAATTGGCCAAATGAAGGAGAGTAGTACAGGATAAGAATATTCCAGGAAAAAGGGACAGAATATGTTAAATCCCAGAGAGGGAGGGGAGGACATGTTCTGGTTAAGGGAACTTTAAGCAAAGAAAGGAAGCAGGAATGTTGGGAGGAGGTGGGGTGTGGCAAAGATTGGGGCAGCAGAGGCTGCCAGCAGACAGGCCAGGCAAGGTTTTGTGTGCCAGGCCTTGGCAATCTTGGACTTCACCCTGGGAGCTATGGGGTAGCCTTCAGAGATTTCTAAAAGCAGATCCTACTTTTATTGAGACTAGTAACATAGATTGGTATTTTCTATAAATCATTATGGCAATAAAAACAACGATAGTGAATGCTTCTTGGACGTTCATCACATGTCCTGAAATGTATCAAGCATGGCTTGTGTCCACCTACTTAATCCTCATTAAAACCAAACCAAACCAAACCAAACCAAACCAAACCAAACCAATGATGTAAATGCTATGATCATCCCCATTTTACAGAAGAAGAAACTGAGGCACCATGTTGAGGCTGAAACCTGTTCTGAGACCAACCGAAGATAATGTAGGTACAGTCTCAGGACAGTGGCTTCATCAAGATGAGTCATAAAAGCCTCCCGGGCAGGGGTGAGCTGGCACAGGCCACGGGGAGGCAGATTTGGGCTTTTGCAACATCAGAGCCATTGAGCAAGTCCTGCTGCTGCCGACCACTGCAGGAATGCAAACAGAGGAGGGATGGCCATTTTCGGGCTGGTTGTGGAGGACAGTCCAGCTTCCGGGGAGGGCTGTACTAGTATCATCGTGATGGGGAAAACAATGGATAAGATCTACTGAGAACTGAAGACACGAAAGCTTTGATGTAACATGGCTTCTCGGGTTATTTCTTGCCACAGCCCCGTGGGGTGCTGCTATTCCTATGGCCCTTCTGTTGATTAAAACAGAAATGCACACTCTCGCGTGCAGGAACCCACACTCACGGCGGTGGGGGCTGGCCCCGTGTCACACAGTAAGTCAGCGCGGCGGAGCCGGGGCCCTGCCCAGGGGCGTCTGACTCCGAGCCAACACTGTCCTGTTTTCCTCCTTCCCATCCCTTCCCAGCTGGAGCTTCTGGAGCTGGTATTCCAGCTGGCACTTCTCATTCCCCTTCCTCCAGCGATTACAGTTCACGCTAATTTAGGTCAAGAATATATATCGCTGTGCAGAGTGGTCTCCGAGCTTCCTGCGAGTGTCTGTGCCTTTGAGTAGCTCGCAAGCTTCCTGCGTGCTGACATTCTTCCTCACTCACTCCCCACCCATGTGCTGGGTGTGCTGCAGCTGTTGGGGGAAATAAGCCCAGACGAGGAAGGCAGAGGAGGGACAGGGGGGCCCATCAGCTGCGTGGTCTTGGGGACAAAGAGAAAATGACTGTGAGTGTCCACTGCCCCTCAGTGAAATGGGGACAGCAACATTCAGCTCACGCGGTTGTGGTCAGGACTCCAGAGGAGGAAAGCTGTCAAGGCCACTCCTCTGCACCGGGCCCAAACAGGGGGTCTCGATAAGGGGCTGTTGTGTTTCAGAAATGCATTTGTTCCTCTCAGGAATATCTCCCCAGCACTCGCCGTGGGGGCTGGAGGTTTGAGATACAGGGAAGAGCAAAGAGGGCAAAGGCTTTTGTTCTCTTGCAATACACAGCTCACTTGATGGCACGGAGTCACCTGGCAAGCCCCGTGTCTATTCCTACTTCTAAATCTCTGCCTGTGTCTGCATCTGTAATCACAAACTATGACAGATGCTTGAAAAGGCGGGGTGGTCAGAGACCCTAGGTCAGAGGGGCCCGTCTAATCTAGGGAGTGGAGGATGGGAGCTGGGACACTGGGGGAAGCTGATTTCCCCCAAGAGCATCAGGCAGGCCCAGAAGCTAAACCAGCCAGGGGCCTGGTGAAGTTTTTGTCACCTTGGAGCTCTCCCCAGGAGTGTCAGGATAAGCTGTGACCCCCACCTCCACGTGCCCAACGACCCCGGAGTCCATCCGATCTCTGAGGCCATCATTCCTTGGCAAAAAGCTATCACCTCGTTCTGACTGCTCCATCAGAGAAATTCTCCTTCTCACCCCATCCCCCTTTCTCCAGCCCCTTGTGAATCCCATCATCATATTTAAAAGGAACCATTATTTAAAAAGTTCAGTGACAAATGCTGAGGCTTGAGGATTATTTATTTATGAACTACCCACATGGAGTCATTGAGAGCTCCTTGCAGCTCTCATCTCAGAGAGAAGCTCATTAAGATGGGCCCCAGGGGTGGGAGGGCAGGGGTTCTCAGGAGCAGTTGCTCAGGTAGCCCAGCTGGAAGTGTGCCTGCTCCCCAGGATGGGTGGCAGGCCCCGGTGAGCTGGGGTGGCAGACGGCGCTGCCTGGAGCCAGGAGAGCTCAGTGGTAGAGAGTAAATGGGGCTGCGTCCTCCAGCAGGAAGAGCACAGGCTGGAGGCTCCAGGCATGGGACCTGGGTCCAGCTCTGCCTCGCTCTGCTGTGTGTCCCCAGGTGATGTCCCACTCTCTCTGAGCCTTTCAGATTCCACATCTATACAACGACTGGGTGATCTTGAAGGGTCCTTCCAGCTCTGAATTCTAATAACGTTATGTGGCTTTGCAAGAAAGATAGGGTGGAAATATAAGAATGGGGTAGTGGGGAGAGACAATACCCACTGTTTCCACTGTACCTGTCATCGCCATTGTTTGGCCCCTAAGGAAATCAAGGGACTGATACAATCAGCAGAGAAATAAGAAAGTGTTACCCTGTGTTATCATGAACAAGCCATGGACTCAAACCAGGCCCTGCCACTTCTCAGCTGAGAAAACTGTCACAACTCATTTCGCCCCTCTGAGGCTCAGCTTCCTTAAGCACGGGTCATGGACAACAGCACCTAACTCTTAGGTAACCATGAGGATCAGGAGATAATAAAAGCTCCATGAAGGCAGGGCTCTGGCTCCCTGACAGTAGTCCAGCACCTGAAACCCTGGACAGGCTTCTAGATGGTTAGCGTGAAGATGAACGAATGCATGAATGAATGCATGAATGAATGAATGCAAACTGCTGTCCACTACTCCATCCATGCACTCATTTTTATTGCTGTGTTGTTACTAACAAAGCAAGCTTTTCCTCAGTCCTGAAAGTTACTCAAACCAGAGAACAGGGGGCTCCTAACTCAGGGCCCAGGACCCCTTTGTCAGCCTGCAGAAGCATGTGGGCCACATCTTAGAATAACATTTTTAAATGCAGAAAATCAGATGCAGAAAACATTACAAAAGAAACCACTTAACAGAAACAGTTTTTAAAAAGCCAGTTGCAATATAATAATATATATGCTTCTTTGTTGACACATTAAATAAAAAGATCTAGTAAGAGATGTAATAATGGCCATAAATTGGAAGTACTGATGAGCAGAAACTAGATTTGAGGATATGCACTAAAGGAAAGATGACAGAAAACTGCATGTGATTTCTTCTCGTGACAAAGTCATAGGTGCTATTAACACACCCATGTCTACAACAGAAGAAAACGCTAAATTTCAGTGAGTGGTTGGCAAAAGTAAAAATGAATTATATATTCATGAAATATATATTCTGTGTGATTTCATGGACCTCCAGCATGGACCCCAGGTTGAGAGCCTCTGCCTAGACCAACACTTTGCGAGAGAAAATTTCTCCCTGAATATCTGCTGGTGTGTGAGCAGAACCAAAAGCTTGGGTCAAGAGAAGAAGGGACAGGACATTAAAACCCAGCTATGATCACACCAACGTCATTCCTTCTTGCAGGGGAATGGGCGGGGTGCTGAAGGGAGAACAGACTTTGACTTCAGACAACAATTTTACAAAGCCCTCAAGGGTGTGTCCTGGCATGAGGGACCCCCTCCCCGAGCTTCTGTTTCCTCATCTGTAACTGCATCGTTAAATACATCATTGCTGTGTTTCCTGCAGGGGGGCGTGGGACTGGGCGGAATAAACAAGGCAGTGAGTGCACCTGTGCAAAGATGCAAATGCGAGCCCCCCCCTGCCGCTCATCTACTCTTCCTGGGGTGAGACAAGTTTACTGCAGCCACCCACACTTAGAGCTGCCCCGTGTACCACGGTGGGGGAGGGTGCATTTCTGCATTCCTTAGCACCTACTGGGTACCAGGCCATCTGCTAGATACACAGCACCCAGAGGTGCCCGACAAAGCCCCGCCTTCAAGAAGAGCATAGGCTGGGGCAAGGGGGAGCAGGATTCGCAATAATAAGCAGAGGGAACGCTTATAGTATAGATGCATAAAAATACATGAGATCCACAAGAAGAAGTAATGAATTTTTCCTGGCCTGATTAAGGAAGGCTTCCTGGAGGAGGCAGCAATACATTGGCTCTTCAAGGAAGATGAAGACAGTGATGAGGAGGAGGAAGAGGGAAGGAAGAAGAAAGGAGGAGACGAAAGGCAGGACAGGGTTCAGAGGATGGCACAAAACAGAGTAACTAAAATGTGTTAGGGAGTGGGGAGGGAGGACTGTTGGGAGAAATAGGCAGAGAACCCATTATTAAAGTGAGCGGTGAGCCCCAGAAATGGAAGCTTACCAGTTCAAGCCCAGAAGGCAGATCTTATTACCCCATATTATCGTTGAGAAAGCTGAGGCTCAGAGTGGTAAAGTCATATACGATCCTATAGTTCCTGAAAAGTGGAGCCCCAGCAGGAATCCAACCAAGATCTGAAGTCCAAGCTCTCCTCTGAGTGTGGCCCTGGATGCCACTTGTAGAAGACTGCTTTCAGGAAATCCACCCAAAGTCAGAATCGGGAACGAGAAAGCTTGAGGAATAGGACTTCGGTAATGGGGAAAGCACTGCTTTCCCCAAAAAGGCAGACCTCACCCCCCTTTCATGGCCTTACACATTCCATCTCCTCCTCCTCTGGCCCTGGAAATTCAGGCCACTAGCTTGCAGGGGACGCCTGGGTGCTGGGGAACACAGGGAATGTGTGGTGGCAGCAGGGACTCTGACCTGCTCTCCAGACAGCTGTCGCCCTGCAGCCAGGCTACACGGGCCTTGGGGGTTTCTCTCCTGCCCTCTGCACCCCTACCCTGCCAGGGGCCTGTGCTTCTGGCTTGCTGTCCCAGCCAGGCTGCCTCTGTCACATGCTGGCGAGAGGGTCCCAGGACCAGCACAGGTGGGAGGGAGCCAGTACCTGCCTCCCTCCCAGGGCACTGGCCAGTTCCTGCAGAAAGTCCTAGAGCACAGGCGCACTGGTCATTGCTGGGACAGGGAAAGAAGTTTCTAAAAAGTGTCTGGAGGACGGGATAGGCATCAACTTCGTTTTCCAACCTCACGAGCTTCCCCTTAGCTAGGGGCATGTTAGACCCAGTCTGCTGACAAATCCTCACTGTCTTTGAAGACTTACTCTCTCCTTCATTCAGCCAAGTCAAATTGGTCGTGTTCTCTGTGGCCTCACTGAAGGCTGAGTATGCTTTCTTAGTACTCATAAGAGCGTGGTAGCCAACAGAGTGGGCTCCCCACCCGCACTGTCTCCTGCAGTACTCACAGCACCCCTGCAAGAGAGGCCAATGCAACCCCACTGTGTAGACGCATGACTGAGTCTAAGAGAAGCACGAGATCTGCTTGAGGTCACGATCAAGTCCACACCTAGCTCTGTCTGACTTCAAAGCTGGGGGCATTTTTAATTTCCATGCCAGCCCACCACCCATATGAACCCGTCTCATGAAGGAAGTGTGTATACAGCCCACCTCCTCTGGGAACAACTCCACGCACAGCACAGGGTTTGGCCTGGAAACGGGTATGGGGGATGTTTGAGCAGAGAAGGAAAGAAAGGAGGGCTTCGAGAGGAAGGAAGGAAGGAGCAGCGGCAGGTTTTATTTTCCCATTACGCTGTGGGTTTCTTTTTTCTTTTTTCTTTTAAATGATTTTTTATTATATTATGTTAGTCACCATACAGTACATCCCCGGTTTCCAATATAAAGTTCAATGATTCATTAGTTGCGTGTAACACCCAGTGCACCATGCAAAACGTGCCCTCCTTACTACCCATCACCGGTCTATCCCATTCCCCCACCCCCCCTCCCCTCTGAGGCCCTCAGTTTGTTTCTCAGAGTCCATAGTCTCTCATGTTTCATTCCCCCTTCTGATTACCCCCCCTTTCTTTATCCCTTTCTTCCCCTGCTGATCATCCTATTTCTTATGTTCCGTAGATGAGAGAGATCATATGATATTTGTCTTTCTCTGCTTGACTTATTTCACTTAGCATTATCTCCTCCAGTGCTGTCCATGTTGCAGCAAATGTTGAGAATTCGTTCTTTCTGATAGCTGAGTAATATTCCATTGTATATATGGACCACAACTTCTTAATCCAGTCGTCTGTTGAAGGGCATCTCGGCTCCTTCCACGATTTAGCTATTGTGGACATTGCTGCTATGAACATTGGGGTGCATTTGGCCCTTCTCTTCACTACGTCTGTATCTTTGGGGTAAGTACCCAGTAGTGCAATGGCTGGGTCATAGGGTAGCTCAATTTTTAACTTTTTAAGGGACCTCCACATTGTTTTCCAAAGTGGCTGTACCAACTTGCATCCCCACCAACAATGTAGGAGGGATCCCCTTTCTCCACATCCTCTCTAACAATTGTTGTTTCTTGCCTTGTCAATTTTTGCCATTCTAACTGGTGTAACGTGGTATCTCAGTGTGGTTTTGATTTGAATTTCCCTGATGGCTAATGATTTTGAACATTTGTTCATGTGTCTGTTAGCCATTTGTATGTCATCATTGGAAAAGTGTCTGTTCATATCTTCTGCCCATTTTTTGATTTGTTTATTTGTTTCTCGTGTATTGAGTTTGAGAAGTTCTTTGTAGATCTTGGATACCAGTCTTTTATCTGTAGTTATCATTTGCAAATATATTCTCCCATTCCGTGGGCTGCCTCTTAGTTTTTTTGACTGTTTCCTTGGATGTGCAGAAACTTTTAATCTTGATGAAGTCCCATAAATTCATTTTATCTTTTGTTTCTCTTGCCTTTGGAGATGTGTCATGAAAAAGGTTGCTTTGGCCGATGTCGTAGAGGTTGCTGCCTATGTTCTCCTCTAGAATTTTGATGGATTCCTGTCTCACATCGAGGTCTTTCATCCATTTGGAGTTTATTTTTGTGTATGGTGTGAGAGATTGGTCAAGTTTCATTCTTTTGCATGTAGCTGTCCAATTTTCCCAGCACCATTTATTGAAGAGACTGTCTTTTTCCCACCGGATGTTTTTTCCTGCTTTATCAAATATTAGTTGCCCAAAGAGCCGAGGGTCCATTTCTGGGCTCTCTATTCTGTTCCATTGGTCTATGTGTCTGTTTTTGTGCCAGTACCATGCTGTCTTTGTGATCACAGCTTTGTAGTACAGCTCGAAATCCGGCATTGTGATGCCCCCAGCTTTGTTTTTCCTTTTCAACAGTTCCTTGGAGATTCGGGGCCTTTTCTGTTTCCATACAAATTTAAGGACTATTTGTTCCAGTTCTTTGAAAAATGTCCTTGGTATTTTGATCGGGATAGCATTGAAAGTGTAGATTGCTCTGGGTAGCATGGACATTTTAACTATGTTAATTCTTGCGATTCATGAGCATGGAATATCTTTCCATCTTTTTATGTCTTCCTCAATGTCTTTCAAGAGTGATTTATAGTTTCTAGAATATAGGTCCTTTACGTCTCTGGTTAAGTTAATTCCAAGGTAACGTATGGTTTTTGGTGCTATTGTAAATGGGATGGATTCCCTAATTTCTCTTTCTTCGGTCTCGTTATTCGTGTATAGAAATGCAACTGATTTCTGAGCATTGATTTTGTATCCCGCCACGTTACTGAATTGCTCTATAACTTCTAATAGTTTGGGAGTGGATTCTTTTGGGTTTTCCATATAGAGTATCATGTCATCTGCGAAGAGAGACATTTTGACTTCTTCCTTGCTGATTTGGATACCTTTTATCCCTTTTTGTTGTCTGATTGCTGTTGCAAGGACTTCTAGTACTATGTTGAATAATAGTGGCGAGAGTGGGCATCCTTGTCGTGTTCCTGATCTTAAGGGAAAGGCTTCTAGCTTTTCCCCATTGAGAATAATATTTGCTGTAGGCTTTTCATAGATGGCTTTTATGAGATTGAGAAATGTACCCTCTATTCCTACACTCTGAAGGGTTTTAATCAGGAAAGGATGCTGTATTTTGTCAAATGCTTTTTCTGTATCAATTGAGAGGATCATATGGTTCCTGAGTCTTTTCTTGTTGATATGATGTATCACGCTGATCGATTTGTGAATGTTGAACCACACTTGCATCCCAGGGTTGAATCCCACTTGGTCATAATGGATAATCCTTTTAATGTACTGTTGGATTCTTTTAGCCAGGATCTTGTTGAGGATTTTGGCGTCCATATTCATTAGGGAAATCGGTCTGTAATTCTCCTTTTTGATGGGGTCTTTGCCTGGTTTGGGGATCAAGGTAATATTGGCCTCATAGAATGAGTTTGGTAGCTTTCCTTCTGTTTCTATTTTTTGAAGTAGCTTTAGGAGAATAGGTGGGTTTCTAAAGGCAGGAGTCTCTGCCCCCACAGGGCCCAGTACAGAGACATTTTATAGGGAGGTGCTCCATATTTGTTGAATATTTAAATGAACGGATGGATGTGTAAACAGACAACAGGAGAACTCGCAGAGGAATTCCTCAAAGAACAAATACACTAGGCAGACTTCCTGGGAAATTGGTCTTTGAAAGAATTTGAGCTTTCAAGAGCCCAAGGCTCTGTACCCTTAAGGGCTCCCCTTGTGGGAATTGCTGGGCCACAGTTTAGGAAGATGAAGAGATAAAAATGCAGATCAATGTCCCCTGTCTGCCGGCTAGGCCCCTTGAAATGGGAGCCGTCGTGCAGCAGGTAGACCTCGAGTTCTAGAGACCCGCCATGCAACGCATCACCTGTGGCTGACAACACGGTGTCGTGCAATTTAAAATTTTGTTAAGACAGTAAATCCTGTGTTCGATGTTCTTCCCACAGAAAAACCAACAGACTAACAAAAACAACAAAAAAGGAAGAGGCAGGAGGAAGCTTTTGGAAGTGATGGATATGCTTAGTATCTTGATGGTGGTAACGGTTTCACAAGCGTATGCATATCTCCAAACGCACCCCACTGTATGCACTGAGTATGTGCGGTTTTTTGGCATATCAATTACAGCTCAATCCAGCTCCTAATCATTACAATACAATGTGCCCTTGGCGGGCACCTGAGTGACTCTGGTGGCTGAGCATCCAAACCTCGATTTCAGCTCAGACCATGATCTCAGGGTTGTGCGATTGGGCCCCAAGTTAGGTTCCACGCTGAGTGCGCATCCTGCTTAAAATCCGATTTCTCCCTCTCCCTCTGCCCCTTCCCCGGCTTGCACACTCACTCTCTCTCTTAAAAAACAAAACAAAACAAACACAGCCCTTGGAACACCAAGCCGCCACTGACAAGGTCATGATGTTCCCCAGACTTCACAGTTACAGAGCAGTCTCCAGCCAAGAAATTCTCTCTCTACATGGGTCCTTTGAGGTGGCTTCCCTGTACCGCCCCTTGGGCCTTGATTACCTTCTGACCCTGCAGGTGGCCACAGCCCAGTGCTTTCCCGGCTCCTGGAAATGGCCAGCTTCTATGTGGTAGGCAGGGGTGCAAGGAGAAATTCAGCCAAGTTGCAGGAAGAGAGTGGACTGAAGCCCTGAGGGAAATGTAGGGTGGCAGGGACTCCCAGAACTGGACAGCACTTTGTAATTCCGAAATGCGTCTCGGACAAAAAAGCCAGAGCTGGAACAGTGGGGGATGCATTTTCAAGGTGATGTATCGCTTTATTGGGCTGTCACAGTTGTTCCTGGTCTTGTTTCCATTTTATAGATGAACAAACTGAGTCCCTGAGAGGTAAAATGGTTTCCTTAAAATCAGACCCTTGGATGTTTTGAGCAGTGTCCATGTTCTGTGGTGGTTGGTGGGGGGTGCTGCTTGGAGGAGAGAGGGTTCGAGAGGTTTTGAGTGTGGCTGTAGGATAAAACATATGCATCCAGGGTAGTATGTATGGGGAATGGAGGGGACCATGTGCCAGCAAAGGGACAGGAATTCTAGAGAATAAAATCCTGTTCTGCAATGTAAGGGAATCTATTCTACAACACGGACGTAGGAAGGAGACAAAATCCAAGTGGCGTTAGAACAAAGGAAAGAAAGAAGTATGTGAAGAAAAGTTGGGAACACTGGAAAGCATTCAGGACCCCAGGAAGAGGAGTCGAAGTTGGAATCCCAGCTTGGCCTGCAACCTCACTGCGTGACCTTGAGTCACACGGTCTCTCTGACCTTCGCTTCCTTGTTTGCCAAATGAATATTATAGCACCAACCCCTCAGGATAGATATGGCCACGAAATTACATAAACCATTGAAAGCAGCGCACACGTAGCCTGACGCGGAGTAAGAGCCCAGCCAGTGTAACTTCCCTCCTAGCCGCACCCCTCGGCCAGGACCTGGGGTGGCATAGTGGTGGCAGATTCAAAGAAAACACAATTTTGCAAGAGACTCCATCTTAGGAACCACACAAGGCCCTCTAGCTACCTACCCAAACGTTACTTTAATCTATACAATGGAAATTCCAGGCAGAAAAAGGCATGTCCAGTCTATCAGCTCTTTGGGGAAAGAAAAAAAAAAAAAGCTGCAGTGGTTAGTGAGTTATGGTAATTAAACAGTTCATTTACTGGTTGAACAAGAGCTATTGTTACTTTGAAGCTTCTGGATTCTCTGTAGCACAGTTTGACAAATGGGGTTTTTATGGGGTGAAAATCAGCAGGTGATTTCCCACAGATCATTCATAATGATAAGACTGTTAGGTATCCAAAGCCTGAAAAGGTGATTCTTAGTTTCTTTAGAAGCAACAAAATAATCATCCATCCATCCATCCATCCATCCATCCCTCTCTCCCTCCCTCTGCCCATCATTCCATTTATCCAACCATTGCAAAGATATTTAGTGAGCACCTGCTATGCCCATCCCTGAGCTAGGAGCAGTCAGAAATACTGATGAGAGCTAAGCCATCGCCTCTGCCCTCAACGAGGCCAACGATCTTGAAGAGTAGAAAAGGTCCGGGGAAAAGGTCTGTGGGAGGTCAGAAAGGAAGGAGGATGCTTCCAAAATGGGGTTAGGGGAATGGGTGAGAGCTGGGTCTGCAGACTGAGAAAGACTTCAACCTTCTCAGGTCTTTGGTATTTCGAGCCATGCATATGTATATGCTTCTTCAAAAATAAGCATCTTATTTACCAAAAATAAAATCAATGGTGACACTGGGAAAAGAGGTAGAGGAGGAGAAAGGAGAAGAAGAGGGAGATTATAGATGGAAAATAGGTCATTGTATCTGAGTGTGAAGGCAAAAAGCGAAAAAATCAGAGGACTGAATTCAAAGAAGATGGGGTTGAACAAATGAAATCTAAATGTCAGCTCTTCTCCAGAAGTTTGCATGTGTCTTAATTTGCATTTATTTGATAAGAAGGTACTAGTTTTCACCAACCAAGTTGTCAAATATTTTTGTCAAATGATAACTCTCGGTGCAGACGAGGGTAAAGTGAAGTGTTTTTCCTATTCAACTTGTACTGGCATAAAATTTATGAAAAGAAATTTGGTAAAATATATCAAAACTCCTGACGTGTTCATATGATCTGACCTAGTGATCAAAGTAGCGCCTTTTAAAGGAGAAATCAGTAATGGTCCTAAGGATGTACCCACGAACACGCTCTTACCCATATCATTTAAACACGGCTAAAAGTTGGAATGATTTAAATTATTTCACAGTGACAATATGGCGACAAACATTATGGTTCATTCATAGGATATGCAAAAATTTAAAAATCAGGTTTTCTAGGAACAGCGAATCATATGGAAAATTTTATAACAGCAAGTTTTGCGTTTTTTTTTTTTTTTTCAAAAAAAAGTGCAAGGAAACATGACATACACGCAAACACACACACACTTGGAAAAATAATCAAGAAGGAGGGGGCATTTCACTGGGTTGGATGTGTGGGAATGGGGGTAAGACCATGGAGTAGACAGGCCCTAGATGTGTTCATACTGTATCTACCTTCCCTTCTGTAATAGCACTCTTGTCAGTTTTGTAGAAATTTACACCCATCTCCCCATAGACATACACACACTGGCTGTGGTCTCGTAGATGCCTTGGTCAGGGCGCCCTGCAGTCCTCTGGCCTTTAGGTGAGCACGTGACCTGAGAACTAGGCCAATTAGAGGTTGACCCCTGGAATCTGAAACTTTATGGCATAAAGGGCAAGGATCATAAAGGTTGGAAATCAATTGCTTATAAACGATCCATGCTGCTGTACCTTGTGGAAGTTCTTCTGGGTACCCCGATGGGGCATGTCTCCTTTGGTTTGCTGACTGCTGTCATAAACGCTGGAAGTTTCTGACGGGAATGACATAAATAGAGCTATGTCTACAAGTGGTTAAGGGACATTTTAGAGCAGAGCGTCTAGATTCAGTTCAGTGTATCCTGAGTTTTGCCAACAGAAGACCAAGATGAAGATTCAGGATTTTCGAAGGCTGTTGGGAGAGGATCCCATTTCAGGCAGTCGTGACTAGTAGGGATGTGTGTTTTGTGCCTTCCAAGAGAGAGGCCCACAGAAGGCAGCAGGCCAGGGAAGGAAGGCCTGCATCAAGGTCCTGCCTCTGCCTGGAAGAGCACTGAGGAAGTAGGAGGAAAGGAAAAAAGCAGAGAATGTACTTTGAGGCCAATGTTCATAGAGTCCCTTGGTAAATTCACTCTCACAGTTGGGCAGCCAGGCAAGCAGGCTTTACCTGGAAGGGCTGTGTCTTACAAATCTAGGGCTGAGCTTGGGGGTCTGTGCTGCCGGGAGACCTTGGGGTACAGAAGAAAGCCAGTAAGCCTGGAATCTGAGCAAAGTAAGCTCAAGTTGCCCCCTTGCTGCTAATCTGACAGATCTTAGTCACTTCCCTTTTCTGAGCCTCAGTTGTCCTATTCTCAACAGGGTGTTTACTCATTCATATGAAAGCATGTTCATTCATTCATTCATTCATTCATTCATTCACAAATGTCTATCAAGTGCCTACTACTATCATTTAGTGCTGGTTTAAGCTTACACAGGAAAATAGGTTCTTTCCTTATGTCAGGAGAGTGAGAAGGCTGTGGTGCCACCCAGAGAGGATGGGGAGCTGTGCACCCCTCACTTCTGCACTAATCCCCTCATCTCCAGGTCTTAAGGATCAGAGTGGACGACCACAGGCAGCCTGGAGCTCGATCCTGGCCACAGAGGCGCTGTCAGAGAGATCCATAGCACCGGAAGATGCAATTATCCACCCCCAGACTTGCTCTGCCCTTTTTGTTCCAGACAAGGCCACTACTGGGCCTGCTGGGGGCTTGGGAAAGAAGGAGTGTGGGGGAAGGGGGCAGGTGGAGACAGTGTTCACGGGCTCCTTACAGGGTCTGTGAAGAACTCAGGTGCACACTGTGCACACATAGGGAGTTAGGACTGACCTCTTCTCCAAGTTGAGCCACTTCTCCCATGCGGGAAAGAATCTGACATTGCAGCAATGTCAAAAGATATTTACTGAACATCTACTGCATGCTAGGCATTGCTCTGGGTGTAGCGAAGGAGGTGGTGTATTGAAAAAAAAAAAAAAAGAGTCCCTTCTCTCCCGGTGTTTATGTTCTAGTAGGGGGACACTAATGTCAAACAAGTGAAGGGGGAGCCAAGAGTTAAAGAGCTAAAGTGCGAAACAGTTATTGCAGTGGAAGGGGGAGGGGGCTTGGCAGTGCTAGGGTGGGCTAAGGGGGGGTCCTGTGCCAGTTTAGGAAGGTGGTCAGGGAAGCTTGGTAGGGTCATTAAGATCATAAAATGGGATAGTGAATGCAGAGTGATTAACACAGCACCTGGTTAGAGCAAGTACTCCGTAAATTGCTGCTGTCATTGTTACTGTTAATTATGCTCTAAGTCCCTTTTCTGACTATGCGGACATCAATGCCTATTTCACAGGATCACTGAATAGATTGAATGTGGAAATATATAAAAATAAATTTAATGGCAAATTCAATGAGTGATTATTGAGAGCCTGCTATGTTTCAGGGGAGACAGCCATAAACAAACTATAAATACACAGTGTAAAGCCAGAGGGATAAGTGAAGGGAAAGAAGGCAAGGGCTGAGAGCGAGACTCCTGGGGGAGACAGGCTGTGTTGGTTTGGGGACAGTGGGTGGGGAAAGGGCCACCTGAGGCCTGAGGAGGTGAACTTTAACAGAAGCAGGAAGGAAGTGCTGGAGAGAAGTAGGCTGGGGATATCGTGTTGCAAGTGGAGAGAACAGCAGGTTCAAAGGTCCAGAGGCAGGGGCGGGGATGGCCCTGCAAGGAGCCGCAGGGGCCAGATCACAGAACATCCTGAAGGTGACGGGAAGGACTCTGGGTTTTATTACAGGTAAAATGTGAAGGCATTGGGGGGTTTTGAGCAGAGTGCACTAATCTGATTCACAGGTTAAAAAGGATAACTCTGACCACTCTGTGCAGGTAATAGTATATATCATCTTATTCATCTGTGATGGGTGTATCATGAGATCAGAGGTAACATATGCAAAGTGTCTGGCACTCTTTCTAAAATAAATATATTCACTACACGTCTACTATGTGTAGGCTTCTGGGGACACAGTGTACATAGAGACAGCCACTACTTCTTGTCCTCGTGGATCTTCTGATGGTTTCATTGGCACTGTGTAGATACTCAATGTTATTACCACATGATATGAACTATATTTTATATTATATTACATTATATTATACTATATGAATAACATAGCATTCATATTTTTATCTCTCTTGCTCCATAAATGACAGTATCAAAATCTATCAGAAGATCATTCTCAGAAAAAAGGAAGCAGCAAAAGAAAAAATACAGGAGAAAGAAATAATGCAGAAAGGAGCAAGGACATACCATTTCTCACCCCCGTATCTCTGAGTATACGGCTGTGACCTTCCTCTCCAATCAGTCTCTGGAGGACTCCTATTCCCATTCCAGAGCCCAGCTCACTTATTACTGCCTCCATGCAGCCAGAAGCCCACCATCCGCCATACCACTCAGGCTGAACTGCTGTTTACCTGCCTGTCCACCTTCCTGGATCCCGTGTCCATCCCTATGGAGGCACATCCCAGAGCACGTGCAGACACTGTTTGCTCATGACATGCATTCCTCTCATTTATTTGGGTATCCTCAGTGATGGGCACAGGGTCCGACACGTGGCTGGTGTAATAAACATATGCAGAAGATGGAAAAGAAAGCAGGAGGAGAGGATGGGAAAGAGGTAGGAAGAGAAGAAAAGGACTCCAGTTCTTTCCTCCCCCTTTTCCAGGTCATGCGGAAGCTCATTTTAGTCAACAAGGGCTGTGAGTTTATCGATCCACATTTCTGAGGTATTGAACTCAGTTTCTATTGACAGAAATAAGTACCCACAAGGCTGGGGGAGAGAAAAATGTGCTGACAGCTAGCAAATCATACCCCTGGTGGTGGAGTGCCTGTCTATGCCAAGGGGGACAATCATTAATTTCCTGATCCTTCATAGTTACATTTCTTGGGTTGACTGACAAGTTCATTTTGGGGATTCATCAGGCCCTTTAGAAATAAACTCCCTTCTTATTCCATGTTTCTAACTGCACCTACCACCCAGATGATCGGCTGCCTGGGACTCACATAAACATTTCAAATTGCTAGCGATAGCTCAACATGGTAGTTAAAGGAAATCTTCCAGTTTCTGCATGATATAATCAAGAGAACCTACTTTCCCTGGCATCTCAATTCTGTGCACAGAACCAAAGAGGCTTTCATTCACTGTCCCTGCCTCCCCACCTTTAAATCAATGATACCCCAGCATTTAGCTGTGAGATGGTTTGCTGGCAGGCGGAACTTGAAATTAAGTCTCTTGCAAAAGCTGAGTGATTCTGAGTAAGTCACTTGACCTCTCTGGGCTTCAGTTTTCTTGCCTGAAAAAGATGGATATGTTGTGAATGACACTGTTGATGAGGAAAACATGAACTAACAGAAGTGGACAGATTAAAGCTCTGTAAAGGGGAAGGACGCCTGTCATACTAACTCATTAACTCTCCAAATGAGTCTTGTGATGGCCATCCCCCTTTTAAAGACAAGAAAACAATAATTCCAACAAAGGAAGTAACCTGTTGCAGGCTGTAAGTCCCGGAATTGTGATAGGGACCCAACTCTGTTTTAGGCAGCAGCTTACAGAAAGACAATTTATCATTAATCTTATTAGTGAGTTTGCTCCTATGCCTGGCCTAAAATTCCATTTGGTGACAGTGGCCTTGATTTTAGCAAAGGTAGAGGGTAGCAGAGCTTTCTGCTAGCCTTCACACTGTTCAAAAAAGACACAACAGGCCCAAAATGGAGTCACCTGTGCTAATCCCAAGTCACCAAACCAAAACTAATACCTAACCTAATGGCCGTTTCAATCTCCCCAAGGAATGTCATCTTAACCAGTCGTTCTAGAATTTTCTGATCAGCACCAGTGAAGTAATCTGCCTAATAGATACTTTCATCCCTGAGAGAAAGGTTACCTTGCCCAGTATCTATTTTTCCCCCCATTCATGACTTCTTTGACCCACCCCCTCTCAGCCTTTAAAAACCTTTCCTTTTCTATAGCTCTTTGGAGCGCCTTTGTATTTGCTCGACAGGATGGTGACCTATTCATGAATCATTAAATAAAGCCAATTAGATCTTCAAATTTACTCAGTTGAATTTTGTTTTTTAACCACATAAACAAAGCACTTCAGTCCATCTAGAAATAATTCTTCCAGCTCCGAGTCATCAAAGCAAAATTCTTGGAACCCAAAAGCCTGGTGTTGATGTAGCTAATATATTCATGGTTGAGTTTATTTTGCTAACAGTAGCCAGAGGTACCTTGACATTTGCATTAATATACAATTTCTCTTAAAGACTGTTTATATTTTGAAAAGGTTTTGAATAGTTCTAACGATTAACTTGGGCAGGAAAATTTCTCTGTTGAAAGACAATGAGCCACATGAAGTGGAGCTTTTGGGGCGAGACACAAGGTATTTTGCTTTCATTTACTCACAGACATTTACTGAATACCTGTTGTTCAGTGGCATTCAGGTGCCGGGTTCCTTTTGTAGCGCCCGCTACACTGGGGAAGACCAACACTAACCCAATAATGCTGTTTCCTACGTGTCCAACGGTGACCGTTCACTTCTCGTGTGCTTTATTACCGCAAATCCGTGAACTAGCCACTGTGTCACTTAACCCCATGTTATAGTTGAGGAGACAGGCATAGTGAAGCACAGGGAGGGACAGGAGCAACGTCACCCAGCATGCGAGCGCAGAAGCTGGGATTTGAAGATGGGCTGTGAAGAGCCTGATGGTGTCATGTGATTGACAGCTGGGCTCTGGGCCATGAGATGAGCTTATTACAGCTGGGGGGTGGGCATATCGGGAATCCGCTGCACGATACTTTCTTCTTTGGTATACGTTTGACATTTTCCTAATAAAATATGTATGTATTGTTTAAGAGGACAGGCTCTGGGGGTGCCTGGGGGTGTGGTCGGTTAAGCGTCTTACTCTTCATTTGGGCTCAGGTTGTGATCTTGGGGTCGTGAGATCGCGTCCCGCATCTGGCTCCAAGCTGGGCATAGAGCCTGCTTGATTCTCCCTCTCCCTCTGCCCCTCCCTACCCTGGCTCTCTCTCTCCCTCTCTCTTAAAAATAAAAAATGAAAATAAATTTAAAAAAGTAAAAGTACATATTCTGGAGCCAGACTGCCTAAGGTCTTAATTGTGGCATAACAATACCACCGTGGACATGGGGTTGCTGTCAGGATAAAATGAATTAATGCAAAGCCTTTAGAAAGGGTCCCACTGTAAGTATTCAAGGCATGTTAGCTGTTATTTATTGCTAGAGCTAAGAGGGAAAGCCTGCACTGCTCAAACAGTCCAGCATGCCTTTCCCCACATATTCCTGAATATAAGGCAACCCCCTCCCCCATCATCTTGGGAAGATTTTAAGAGTTAGTTATTCTATCTGCCTAAGCTTTGCTAAGAAATGTAAATGAACCAGTCATGGATCTATTTAGAGTATTTCACTTATTACTTTGACAATACTCATATCTATTTAAAATCCCATATCACACACAATGATAAACATATTTAGGAATATTGCTCCCGCCCACTCTTTTGTACGAAAAAAAAAAAAAAAACTACTTTATTCTAACTCTTCACCTAGTATTCCTGATCTAATGTATCTCCTCTGGGAGTTATTGTTTAAAAGAAATTAGCTGAGAAAATACCCTTTTTGTGTGAGAAAGCTATACCCACGGGGACAGCCTCTTTTCTGAGGGGTGGCTTTGTGGAGTAAATATACAGGACAGACAGGGTTACAGTGGTCTGAAGGTGGATGCTTTGTTCATGAGGCAAAGGGCAGGGGACTGGTTACACTGGGTGGGATGCTGGGATCCTGGTTTGCTGGAAGCTCTGAAAAGGACTGGAGAAAAGACAGACCAAGCTAAATGTCAGTCCTGGTCAGACCCGGCACATGTATCCAGCTCATCGACTTTTAATCTATTTTTCCATTACAGAAGTCATACATTGTTGTTGTAAGGTATTTAGACAACAGTGAAAAATAAAAAGGAAAAACAAATCCATTAATCCCATTGCCCAGAGAGAGAGACAACTGTTATTTTGCCATCTTTGATCCAAGCGTGAATGCTCTTTCCCCAGACAGTCTCCTGGCTCAATGGTCACCTGCTCAATGTCATCGGATGACCGGCTAATATAAGGCTTGCCAGATTTAGCAAATAAAAATACAGGACATCCAGTTACATTTGGATTTCAGAGGAACAGCAAGTAACTTTTAGTTCAAACAGGTCCCCAACATTGCAACTATCCACTGCCAGGAAATGACACTTCTCACCAGCAACTCCAGGGCAGCAATGACCAGCCCTCCTTGCTCCCTTCCAGGAGCTACTGACCAAGAGCCTTTTCTGTGCTGACCCAGCTCAGATGCAGTCTAGACAGAGATCACAATATCAAAACAGGTATTTCCTTTCCAGTTTCTAGAAAGAAAACAATTGCACCCCTTTCTGCTCCAGACCTGGGGATAAATTGGACTTTAAACTGATTTTTCAAAAGGAGGCAGTAGGTAGGAACATGGGGTAAATAACTGACATTTGAAGGTGGCCAAAGTAATTATAAATTGTTCTTTTTTAAAAAAACAATGTCGGAGAGGATGTGGAGAAAGGGGATCCCTCTTACACTGTTGGTGGGAATGCAAGTTGGTACAGCTACTTTGGAAAACAGTGTGGAGGTCCCTTAAAAAGTTAAAAATTGAGCTACCCTATGATCCAGCAATTGCACTACTGGGTACTTACCCCAAAGATACAGATGTAGTGAAGAGAAGGGCCATATGCACCCCAATGTTCATAGCAGCATTGTCCACAATAGCTAAATTGTGGAAGGAGCCGAGATGCCCTTCAACAGATGACTGGATTAAGAAGTTGTGGTCCATATATACAATGGAATATTACTCAGCTATCAAAAAGAACGATTTCTCAACATTTGCTGCAACATGGACAGGACTGGAGGAGTTAATGCTAAGCGAAATAAGTCAAGCAGAGAAAGACAACTATCAGATGATTTCTCTCATCTATGGAACATAAGAAGTAGGAAGATTGGTAGGAGAAGAAAGGGAAGAAGAAAGGGGGGCGGTAAACAGAAGGGGGAATGAATCATGAGAGACTATGGACTCTGGGAAACAAACTGAGGGCTTCAGAGGGGAGGGGCGTAGGGGAATGGGATAGGCTGGTGATGGGTAGTAAGGAGGGCACGTATTGCAAGGTGCACCGGGTGTTATACGCAAGTAATGAATCATGGAACTTTACATCAAAAACTAGGGATGTACTGTATGGTGACTAACATAATATAATAAAAATATTATAAAAATAAAAACACAATGGCTCCACTGCAATTTAAAAAGAAAAAAAGCCCAACAGTAGCCAATCACATAATAATAGAAGCCCATGCTCTGCTCTGAGCTTCACCTGCATTATGTAATTCCAACAACAATCCCAAATCCTCATTTTCCAGGAGAGTAAACAGACGTTCAGAGAGGTTAGGGAATTCACCCAAGGTCTCAGTTAATCCAGAGAGAAACTGGGATTTGAATCAGAGGTCTGTTTGACGCAAACACTCCCACAGCAAGTTCAGACTTGAGGGCACCCAGCAGTTGCTAGGATGTGAAAGCAACTGGCTTTTCAAAAGTGTTATTTATTGCAGAGGCATTTTACCTCCCTGTGCATTTATGAAAGTGGCCCTATAACGAGGAGGCCAGAGCCTTCAGAGACGCAGCACATTCTGGAAGCAAACTTAATACATTTATTTATACTTACTAAGCATGGGGAATGGAGTTGTGGCTGTCTCTATTCTTCAAGAGGTGGGGTGGCGGGAGGTCAATTACGGCTGGACCCCGGAAGGCTTTCTGGAGACTCTGGTATCCAATTGAGGCCTCAGTAACGTGGACAGAGTTTGTACAGAATCAAATTCGCCCGAATTAAACAGGACGGCAAATGAAGACTATATTGATTTTCTGCTCAGGTCAATAAATAAGATAAATTGACCCGAAGAGCTAAATACTGATCAGGGTGAACCGAACATCAACATTTACTAAGAGCAGAGGGAGGAGAATCATATATCAGAAAAATGGATATGCCAATAAGAGCATCAGGGCAGCCGCTTGGTTTCCAGTTAAGGTCTGTGTTTAAGGATTAATATTTTAGTCAAGTCTTCACACACATACACACAAGGCAGTGGAATTAAGTTATTACAATAAAACTTCATTTAGTCAGACTGATTGCTGGGAAGACGGATTGATTTTTTTTTTTTTTTAAAGAATGTTCCTGAATTAAAATGCACAGATATCATACGGCAGAAGGAGCACTGTGTTGGGAGTCGGAAGACCTCGGTCACTGGCCTGTGACTTGTTAAGAGCACAATACCATATATTATTCTTTTTTTTTTTTTTTTTTTTTGGTATCCCCTTTGCCTAGCACGGACCGTGGCATACAGATAGAGCCTTTAATTGAGTTCTGCAAAGAGCAGACCTGAATCAAAGATGTGGGTACCTGCAGTAGATTTGGGAGGTGATCCCAGGAGGCAAGTGAGGGACTGAGAAGTGAGGTAAGAAAGGGAAGAAAGCCAAACGGGTATGTTCGTGAATGGGCCGCCATGTGAGACACAGGGGCTCAGTCCCGCTGGAGAGAGGAGGTAGGATGCACCCAGAAGCTTTCCACCAAGGGGCAGGGAACCTGGGGTAATTTCCCTCCAAATTTGTCTGAGGGTTGTGCCATTTCTTGAGGATACTGACCCCCCCTCCCATCCTCATTATGTTTTTCAATGCTAAAGGCAGAAAGATTCAGGTCATTTGCTGAGGGCTGCGCTTTGTTGAGGATACTATCCACCTCCCCCTCCCCATTTTTGTAAACCCTTAGGCAGAGAGATTCAGGTGCAGCCCAGTACTGAAGCTGTGGGTGACGATGGCCGAGATCCAAGTGGAGAGGAGAAGGACACAGGTAAGCAGTCATTCTAGCTAAGGGACTGCAAGAAGGATCTCCGGGCGCGGTGACCACGGTCAAGTCCTTCCCCTCTCAGAGCAGCGGCACGTAACTCTAACGAGTGAGATGCGGATCTTTACATTCCCTCTGAGACTGAGTGTCAGTAACTCTGAAGACCAGATGGTCAAACACAGACTTGAGGATTAGAAGCCCTTGAGGAAACTACTTCTCACACAGATAAAAATGATCTATAATGAGCATTCCACTTGTTAGCTTTTAAGTGTGAGCATTTCGAGCGCCTGGATGTACACGGAGAGATATATGAACAAGACGATCACTGAGGCATTGTTTGTAACAGCAAAAACTTGGAAACAACCTAAATAGCCTTCCATCAGGGCAGAGCTGAAAAAAAATGGTATATTCATGGGCTGGAATGTTCTCTGCAGTTAAAAGGAATGAACTGAGTCTATATGTGTCAACACGGGTAGAGCTTAAAAACTGTTCTGAGGGAAAAAGCAAGATGCAGAATGTTATATATAGTACAGTACCATTTAAGAAAACAAGCACGCGTTACAGCTTTCCTGCCGGGAAGGTTACATATATGGAAAAGTATTTTTAAAGGACTGAAAAGGGACAACACAAACTCATTTAAAGTTATTTTGGAAAGACTTGGAAAGACTCGAACCACATTTACATGAGGGGCTACTTTTGGGGAGGAGAAGTTGGGATAAGAGAAGGATATGCCTCGCAATGATGAATACGGGTGGGATAGAGTGATTTTAGCTTGTGATATTATTCTAATTTCTAAAGCCAAAGTGATTCGTGCGTTTTTAAGAGAGCTGAAAACCACGAACTGTCTAGTACACAGGCTGGTTTGACGGAAGACTACATGGCAATGTGGGACGAGTTCAGCAAATGGAATCAGCCCTAGCGATGCTAGTAAAAACTTCTCTGCTCAGAGTCTCTGACTCCCCAGTTTCAAAACAGACACGAGGTCCTGACTTCACAAAGCTGAACACCAATAATGTGATATGTAGTGTCTGGGGCAGAATTTCCATTCACCTACTGTTTGTTCCCTGCTTTCTACAAAACAAGACTCTTTTTCTTTTTTCTTGCTGTGTTTCTTATACTTAGGGGGAAAAAAAAGTCATTCCTTTGTTAAGCTGAAAGGTGAGGTTCCTGCCTAATTTCCGTGGAATCAGGAATCTGATTTAATGGACTCAGAACTAATGAGGTTTTTCATGTTTTCTTAGTTGTCGTAGTGTCAGTCAGTGGGGAACTAAGCAGGGTTTCAGCTGAGCTCGAGCGCGCACTTTTGCCTTGTTTTTTTTTTTTTTTTAAAGATTTTTTATTTATTTATTCAACAGAGATAGAGACAGCCAGTGAGAGAGGGAACACAAGCAGGGGGAGTGGGAGAGGAAGAAGCAGGCTCATAGCGGAGGAGCCTGATGTGGGGCTCGATCCCATAATGCCGGGATCACGCCCTGAGCCGAAGGCAGACGCTTAACCGCTGTGCCACCCAGGCGCCCCACTTTTGCCTTGCTTTATGGGTATCAGTGAGCAGTGAGTGTTCACGAGGGCCCGGGGCTGCTCCCCCCCAACCACTAACCCCCGTGACCACACCAGGGAACAAGTTAAAGAGTCGCTCAATGGCCCTGAATTAGAACTGCTAGGGCCAAGTTCAACCAGGAGAGGATCTCAGCACAGAGGAGTGTCTTCTGCAAGAGCTAGACTTTTGGGACCTCGTGCTCTTACTAGGCCGGCCTTCCACCTGGAATTCTATCTTCTCCCACAGTGTTCACATGCCCACATCCTATTTCTCTTTATGTCATTTTCTCCATGTAGCCTTCATGGATCTCCCTCTCCATCCCTGTCCATTATAACGGCCATAATCATGATTATGCTAACAGCTGCCATCTACAGAAAGCAACATTAGTTCCCAGGGACCAAGCTGGGTTCTCATTGAAATTCCACAGGGCAATCCTGAGAACTAAGCATTCATGTTCCCATTTTAAAGATGAAGGAACCAAGGGTCAGTGAATATGAAAAGGGAATGGGGTGGGGGGGGGAGTCACCATTTTTCAAGGGCTCTGCTTTGGACACTTTTTCCCTCTTTACATGTTCATGGCTTTCTGGGGTCTATGATTTCTGTGTGATGTGATTTATAGAGAGAGAGAAATTCTTTTCAGAGATTTTCTTCATTGGGGGCTGGACTCCTTGGGCTTAGAAACAGAAGGTTTTAAAGTTAAAGCACAAGTCAGAGTGAAAGATGGGGCCCTAGGAAATGACCTAACGTAAGATCCATTCTTCTTTAGACCTGGGGTATAAACAAAGCAGGAGACCCGGGGTAAAGGCAAGGCAGGAGGCCTGGGGATAGACAAGGCCGGAGACCCAGGGTGTGTGGACACTATAGGAGATCGTAAGTGTAAACAAAGCAGGAGACCCAGGGTATAGACAGAGCAGGAGACCTGGGAAGTAGACAAGACAAGAGACTCACCATTCCCACTAGCAAGTCCTACAAGATGGATGAGGAGGAAGACTGGGTCTGGCTACCAGTGCAACACCTCACAGCTAGACACAGAGGGAAGGGCAGGGGCCTCCAGCACCTTCCAGAGGAACATCCATCACCGCATCCCAAGGGGCTCTTTCTCTGTCTGCCTGGGGGAGCTCTCCAGTAGGTAAGGTCTCTGGACACCAGCCTGAGCGGGTCCTCACCTGCTCCTTCCTCCCTCTCCCTATCCCCCTCTCCTTCCTTCCCTCTCTTCTCCCCTCGCACCCCCTTTAAAGGAAGTAAATGGGAGGGGACCATCGATCTACTTTGTGAGGGAACCAGGAGCTTGGCTCTTTTCATCAGGCTTCCTTGCCTTAGGTTTGCTCCTGGCTGGCCAGGGGGTAAAACCGCTTGCAGCATCAAACAAAGAATTTTTTTTTTTTTAAACTGGATTTTCTGAAAACCAAGACAGAGGTGTGAAGAAATTTGTCCAAGGTCAAACACAGTGGGTGTGGCTGCAATTTGAAGGAAGTTCTGAATCCAAAACCCTCTCCTGGCTACTGATACTGCTGTGTGTGTGTGTGTGTGTGTGTGTGTGTGTGTGTGTGTGTGTGTGTGTGTGTGTTGAAAGCTGCATTATTTCCAGAGCCAGTTTTGCTTTATCTTCCCTTAATGACCATTATTGGTGACAGGAACCACACTGAGAGCAGGACCCAATTTCAATTCCTCTCTCTGTCTTCAGCTCATCCAGCACTGTGCCAGGCACAAAGTAAGTGCCAGTGAGTGATGTGGGACAAATGGGACAGCCAGGGCCAAGGTCACTGTGCTGACCCCTAAGCCTGCCTTCACACCACATTTTGGGACAGAGGCCAACGAGCATGGAGCAGTGTTATCCTGCTAAAGGGCAGCATCGGGAGGACCTCCAAGGCGAGGAGGCTGCATGCAGGAGGCCAGAAAGCCCAGGGCAGCCTCCCCAAACAGAGTTGGGGTAGGTGTCTCCAAATCACACGGATAACTGAGACATGTATGCTTTGCCAATCCCCTCTTGAGAAGACGGTCTGTGAGTGAAATAAGATCAGGCTTTCTGAACCCGTTCAGAGGAAGTGTGCCAGTGCCAAAAGTTCCTGGAGTCAGAAATATTTAAGAAATGCTATGTTGAACTAAGTTAAACAAGGTCTTCGACTTCAAGACTTTTAGAGCAAGCACACATTGTAAATATTCAAAAGGAGAAAAATGAAGGTAAGATTTTTCCCATTTAGGTAACCATAGAAACCGCAGTCCCAGAGCATAGCACAGGGCTCCTGTTCCCCAGGAAATGAAATGGATAGGACACAAGTCAGGGGGGAAGAAGAAAGAGTCTGATGAAATTATCTGGGGAAAAAAAAAATTAAGAACCATTTCTTAAGGAAGAGGCCAAGGCTGAGCCAAGACAAGAAGCCTGCCTTCTTTCCTCTGCAAGGACTAGCTGATTTCACAGGGCAGATGAGGGGGCACCATGGGGTCACGTCTGACACCTACCTTTCTCTCTTTAAACTCAAAGGAGATCTGAACGTCAAAATGCTTCTTGACTCTCAACCCTTCTCCCCACCTCCAGAGCCACTATCCTGATCCAAGCCATCACCTTCTCTCACCTGGGTTATCACTATACTTTCCTACCTGGCCTCCTTACCTCTGTCCTTGCTCCCCTACAGTCTGTTCTCAACAAAGCAGCCAGAGAATGCTGTCTGAAACTTCGATTGGAGTCCTCCAATAGCTTCCCATTTCTTGCAGAGTAAAAATGAAAGCTCTCCTTTCATCTGGCCAACTATTGCTTCTTTGACATTATCTCTTATTATCCTAATTCCCTCCTCAAGGACACTGATCTCATCTTTGTTCAAACACCCCAGGTATTCTGTGCCTCAGGTCCTTTGCACTGTTGGTTCATTATTTTATTTTTTTAGAATGCTCTTTTCCCAGATACACACACATTGTCTCCTATTCAATTTTTTTTGTTGTTGTTGTTCAAGTGATATATTCTTGGAGAAACTTCCCCTGATTATCATATTCAAAATTGCCACTCTTGCCCCACCCTCAGCACTTCAGACCCCCTTATCCTCCTTTCTCTCTTTTTAATAGCATTCACCTCCTCTGACATACTACATAATTTACTTATTTATCATGTTATTGCCTATCTTCCCCCTAGAATGTAAGCTCCATGCTGGGAGAAGTCTCCGTTTTATTTTTTGAAGTATACTTAGCACCTAGAGTGGTACCTAACACATAGTAGATATTTGTGATAGAGTGTATTGTTCAAAGATCTCCCATCCCACATGCACTTCCTCCAATGTGGCCTTGGCGCTTCCACCATTGAGTGATAGGGTCTCTCTCCTTCTTCCTTGAAACTGGCTTGATAGGTACTCTGTTGGTAGAGTGGAAGCGATGTTCTGTGACTTCTAAGGCTAGAGCATAAAAACGCCATGCATTTCCACCTTGCTCTCTTGGAACTCGGCCACCATACTGTGTGCGGGCCCATGTAGTCATGGCGAAGCCCACCTGGAAAGTTACTGGGGCCCTCAGCCCACAGCCCCACCTGAGATCCCAGTTGGCTGCTTTCACCAACTTGCCACCCATTGGAATGTGCCATCTTGAGAGCTGACCTGGAGCCCAGGGTACCGGTCTAGCTGACTTGCACTGAATTGAGATGAACCATCCTTGCTGAACCACTCTTGCCGAACGTTGCCCGATCGTATATTTATGAACAAAATAAATGACCAGGACACTAGCGTTGCCTCAGCCAGCCCATCAGGCCCAAATTGAAACGCTGTGGTTGGAGTTTCACCAGCAGCATTTAAATCATTGCCCAGGCTGGGAAGCATCCCGACCTCTTTCTGGACATGGAATAAATTCTATGCATCTCAGGCTCCTTGTGAGAAGGACTCAGGGAGGTGACAGAGTTAAAGAGAGCAGACCAGAGTGTGGTATGTGACCAACATGACACTGCAGTTTGATGTGCTCTTCCTTCCATGCAGATATCTGGAGCCCAAAGGAAACACATCTGGGAAGGCCTCTTCATCTCTCCGACCAGGTGGGTACCCTGCAGACGTGCTCACAGGAGCTGTCACAGCTGACAAGGGACAGGCTCTCACTTGCCTCCAGGTCTCTGTTCTCAACGCCCCCACATCCCCCCTTCCTCCTCCACTAAATCCACAATTAGCAAATTGTTTGCATCTCAGATTAATTATGACTTGCATCGAGAAGCCTCTGTCTGCCTCCTATGGTTGGAGTCCCTGCTGTAGGGCCTGGGACACCCGTCCCTCCACCATCCTGGAAGCATCACACCGCAGTGTGTGTTGTCTGTCCCACTCATCTGCCCGCACATGGTGAGGACAGGAACGGGAATTTCCCTGCGATTGGTGCAGCTCCAGAGCCTACCACAGGACCTGGCACAAAATCAATGCAAAGAACTCTGGGAAATGTGTGTCTCTCCAGAACACTGGAGCCTGTCAAGGGTTCGGGTTGGCTGAGGCCCCCCTGTTGTAGGGGCAGACACTCTCATCGGGTTGCACGATGGCTCCTTCTCAGGACCCAGAGAGTCAGGAGTACAACCGTGAGAAGACAGGTGGCCCTCCCTGCAGGACTCCACCCGAGAGAGTGCAGTCAGGCTATTTATATCCAGGAGGCCGAATGGTGTTGTGGGTAAGAGCTCACCCTGGGACCCAGACTACCTGCTCTCCAATATTGACTGTGTCGCTTACCAGCCGTAGGATCTCCAACCATATACTGAAGTCTCCCAGGCCTCAGTTTCCTCAACTGTAAAATGAGAATAATGACATCACCTATCCCAGAGGGTTAAAATCACAGGGATTAAATGAATTAATAAGCATATAGCACTGAGAATGATGTTCAACAGAGTTTAAGTGCCTAAAAAGGGTCTTACTCATTGCCTGTTGAGTCGGATCTGTATCTGTTCTCCGAAGTAGAGAAATCTGGGCCACTTCCATTTTACAAAAAATTCACATGACAAACAGAATCACACAAATAAACTCAAGATTAAGGTTGTGTGGTGAACATCTTTCAATCCTCCTGTGCATTTGTGTGACCCTATGCTCCGAGCCTCACTGGCTGGTAATGTCAGAGCTCTGTGTTGGCAGTTTGTGACTATGAGGCCTAGGCCACATACCCTCCAGCACCCCTCCCTCCAAATCTCCCCCAAGCCCTTCAAAGCCCCCTCTATGGTCCTATCTTTTGCAGAGAATGAAGAGCAAGCCCAGCCTTCCAAAACCTTCCCCACCCGGAGGCCTCATACCACCACCTCCTTTCTCAGTGTCTTGGCTATTTCAGGAAACTAAAAAGACCACCCAGGGAACTAATCTTGGGCTTCACTTCTGGGGGTCCGGGGGTGGGTGGGGGAGGCAGATTTTCCTGTACAGAGAGCGCGTGTTCCTTTTGAAAAGTCCTAGCGGAAATAAATGTGCGACCTATTGTAAACTGTGAGGAACCAGCAGCAGGAGTTGGCGTGATACAAAAGGGGCATTTGTAACGGCACAAAACACTTAGCACTTTACCAAGACATGCATGGGATATAAAAGGAGGCGGAGGGCTTGAGGAATCTGCCAGGAAAGCAACGTGCCCTGAACGCAGGACGCCCATCACTATACCCCAACACACAGTCGTTATCCTCTGGACGACGCCACCAGCGACTCCAGCGTGATGCAACGTCTGCATGAATGCAGGTGTGCAAGGCCAGGTCTGTCCTCCTTCTGGGCCTCCCACTCAGATACCTGTTTTTGTATTCCTAGGCAGACAGGCCCGCCCCTAACATTCACAGTGCCCAGGGCAAGAGCACAAATAGAAACTCAGGTATAATAAGACTAAGTAGTAAGAAGTTATACATTAAAGTAACAAGACACTCAGTAACTATGTTTTATCCTCCTAAATTGACAAGTATACCTTCAGAACAACCTGGAAGGCAAGGCTCAAATTTAGCTTCCTTGGATTTTCTTGGAAGAGGAGGGGGGCCTGGGGTGACCCCCCCCCAACATTCACCATGCCCAGGGCAGCTAGAGCCATGGTTATGGGAAGTATGGGGCTAACAAAGTCCCTGGGTTTGTTTTCTTTTCTTTTTAGCTTTGAGAGCCTGGGAATCACATGTCCCCATGAGGTGACATAGGAAATGCTTCGTGCCCTTGCACCCAAATCTGTATCTCTAAAGCTTTACTCTTTTCACATTTTGACTCCTGCCCTTCACAGCCATGCAGAAGAAACAGATCTCTGTTCTCCACTGACCAGCCAAAGTCCAGGAGACACCTGGGTGCCAGACTCTGCCCTGGAGGCTGAAGATAGCTGTGGAAGGCTGCTCAGACCCTGCCCCCCAGAGCTCACAGGCTAACGGCGGGGGCAGGGGGGATGGAACAGCCAGGTCCATGTGAGATCCAAGCAGATGATATGCAAAGCAGACACATCTAGGGAGCAAATCCTGGGATGTCATCCCAGAAAGGGACCTGAGGAACGTTTTGTTCAATGTTAGAAAAAAAGAAAGAGCAGTAGAACCTTCTCATCAAATATTGCTTTGTGTGGAATTTGGACACATGGAACTGAAGAAAGCCCGGCTGCTCTCTTGGGTTGAAGAAGGCTGGAGCGGGGCATGGAGCTCCCGCCCTCCCCCCTTCCCTCCCTTCTCTCTCCCATGGGCAGAGGACCTGCTGCCCATGCAACACCAGATGTCCGGGCAGCCCCGGGTTCGTACTGTTGCTCTGCTCCAACCTCTTCACTTCGACAGAGAGTGATTCGTTACATACCCTCCCCTACTGCAGAGTTCCCAGCGTTGGGGAGACCCAGCCAGGCCCTTGTTCCCTTTCATACCCTGGAGTCTGGCACACGGTGGCTGCTCAGAGAGTGAGCTGAAATGGACCAAAGGAGAGGCGCCAGCCCAGAACCAGTATGTTGTAGGACTTATATGAGATCATTCAGTTAGTGGGATGCTTGAAATCCTTTTTAGAAAAGCAAAAAAAAAAAAGAGTGGTGAGAAATCTATGAAAGACAGAAACCAGAGAGAAAAAACGATGAATAGGAAGCTAAAAATACCTTGGCACAAGAGCCTCATATTATTATTATTATTATTATTATTATTATTACTTCAATGAATATAACAAATATCTATAAGCTTTGAAAATTTCTCTATTTTAGTATTTTTAAAATTTCATTCCTCTCTTAGCATTTCTCTATTAATCCTCTTACTGACTTAGAGTAGTAACAATGGCTAATATTTATTGAATGACTATTATGCAGTCTTTACTAAGAGCATTGCTGGCATTTTCTTATCTAACACCCAGAACAATCATTTCTGCTCACACCATGATTCTCTTTACACCAATGAGTAAACTGATAACTTAGAGAAATTACAAGACGTGTCTAAGTTCACTCAGCCATGAAGCGATGAAGTGTGCATGGGAACCCATGCCATGTATTTACTGACTGCTGAACGAGAGTAGGGGAGGGATTCAGTACTTTGGAGGGCCAGTTCCCTTTCCCCTTGGCCTGTGGTCACAGAGCTGGGTAACACATTTCTCTCGCTTCAGCTTAGAAGCCTGGGGATTAGGGTTCCCTGGGCTCCAGGCTCTTCTTGGGAGCCAAGACACCTGAGTCTTCACTCTGGGCCCCAAAGGGTACCAGAGAGTGAGCTGCAGGCCCACAGAAAGGTCTCTGAGCAGGCTCCAAGAAGGGACAGCTCGCCCAAATCCCAGAGTCAGGAAAATCTTCCATCCGCTGTTCTGGAGTGTGCCCCACCTTCATCTGGAAAAGCAGGCCTGCCTTCATGGGCTCTCCCATTGGTGTTATGCACAGCTAAATGGGTGCCATATTTCACCCTAGAAGTGGCTGCATTTCAGGAGCAGAATGTGATTAAGAAAGACGGATGGCGAGTAATATCCGTTACCAACACCTGTACATTGCACAGGGATCTATTTGGCAGAAAGGGGCTATGTAAGAGCAAGATCATTACCATTTGAACCAGAAAACAGAATGTGGTGGAGGTGGTGAAGAATGGGAGGGGATAGGGGAAGGGGGCAGCAGAGAGATGCGGAAGAAAGGCACTGCAGGAAAATGCTTGGTCCCTAGAAGCATAGGACTGTGTCCTAAGCCCCAGCTCTGCCACTGACTGACTGAAGAGGCTGGGCACGTAGGCCCCACCCTGGGGCCTCCGTCTCACCCCTCCCCACCAATGAGAAGCTGATAGCCAGAGAGGTACTCTCTCAGCTGGGTACCCTGCAGGAGGCACCATTTGGAGGCAATCACACTCAAGGACAGGACTGGCTCAAACTCTAAGAACATGTGGACCTGAGTCTTTAGCCAAGTGTGATGTTATCAGCCCCCCCACCCCCATTCTGAGAGGAAGGGACCTCTGGCCGTGGAACCTCAAGACTGAGGCATAAAGGCATGTGGGCTGCGGTGTGCAGGTAACGGGAGGGATGGAGGTTACGGGGTAGACGGATCTTTGTCCCAGTGCTTCTACAGATCCTACAGGTTAATCATTTGGCGTCAACATTTTCAGAAAGGGAGAGAAAGAGGGGAGGAGCTAGGAGAAGACAAAAGCTGACTTTAGGGTTAAAGAGATCAGGGCCGGGGCAGCTGCTCTGCCATTGGTTGGCTCTGTAAACCCAGGCCAGGTGCATTTCCTCTTGGAGCAGGCCTTTCCCCTCCTCTGTAAAATGGGGATCCTGACAGGGCTACTAGGAGTATTAAATGGAATAATGCTTTCTCCATTCTTAGCATAGAGCCTGGTATTCAACTGACTCCAGCGACAGAGCCTATCACCTCCATACTCCTCCTCCCCACCAAAAGCATCACCACCAGCATCACCAGCCTCAGCCTGGACAAGGACGCTTCCTCTTCTTACTTGGGCAGTTTCGTCTCCCTAAAGGCTCTCACAGAGCAGAAGGAGAGCCCTGTGCGGTGTGGTCCCAGAGGGAAGCTGGGATCAACAAATATAAACTACAGGGGGGAGGGAGGGTAAAGGCAGGGTAAGAACTAGCATGCGTTTGGCACATCCTCTCCTGTTTGTGCAAAGCAGCCTCTGCATGTTGTTTTAGGGGCTGGGCATATAGAACTGAGTACAGCATAATATTATAGTAACATACACATTACACATTAACAGCACGTGCGTGCGTGTGGTGGATTCAACAGACCCGGGTGAAATGAGGGAACGAGCTACTCAAACATCTGGGAGAAGTGCACCCCCTCAAGAGGGAAGAGTGAGGGCAGGGGAGACTGTCAGGGGGTGGCAGGATACGGCACAGATAGGCAAGGGCCAGATCCGAAAGGGTCCATGTAGTGGAGAGGATGCTGGATTCATTCTAAGTCCACTGGAACAGGGGGCGACATGATCCGATTCTTCTCTTAAATAATTCCAGCTGTTGCATGGACAATGGACTTGGTGGGAAGGAGTGAAGCCAGTCTTGAGGCCACTGCCATCCCCCCTGTGACGGATGGTGCTGGCTTGAACCACGAGGTCGACTGAGGGTGAGAAATTCGGAATAATGGATTTATTTTCAAGGCGGAGCACACAGAATTTGCTGACAGTCTGGATGTGGATTCGAGAGGCAGAACTCGTCAGGAACGACTGCAAATGCTCCGGTGTGAGCAATAGGACACATGCTGCTGCCTCTTCCAGGACGGGACAGATTGTGGGAGGAGCAGGCCGAGGGAATGAGGAGTTCAGCTTCAGCCATGCAATGCTGGAGATGTCCATTAGCCATTCAAATGGAGGCATTTATGAGGCTGGGGCTGGAGGGATTTGGCATTTAAAACCACGGGCTGGCTGAAATCGCTGCGGGAGTGAGCCGTGTGAGGACGAGCCGTGGTGCCCTGTAACATTTAGAGGTCAGGAAGTAGGGAGGATCCAGCCGGGGAGAGTGAGTGAGAGCTGCCTCTGACGTAGACAGAGAACCAGGAGAAAGTGTTATCTTAGAAGCCCAACAAAGCAAATGTTTCTAGCCGGAAGAGTGACCACCTATGTTACATATGGTAAAGGGTCCAGCAAATGGAGATCGGGAATTGGTCATTGAAATCTGGCCAAGATCAAAGTTACTGGGGATGCTGGCAATGGAATTTCAGTGTGTAACTGGGATGGGGATGAGATACTGGTAGAACTGGATGCAAGAGGGAAGGAAGGTGAGAGACAGGAGGGGGTGGTGGATAAAGGTAACTCTCTAGAGGATTATGCTATAAAAAGGAGGGCAGAGAACTGGAGGGAGGCCAATTCATCCAGAGGGTCAAGGAAAGCATTTTGTTTTGTTTTGTAACGTGAGAGATCTTAAATCCTGCTTGTATGGATGGGCACGACCCGGTGGAGGGGAGACGCTGCATGAGCAAAGCCTGTAATGGGAAAAGGGAATCTAGTAGCTACGTGCAAGGACAGCCCAAATTTTGTGGCGCCTGAGTGAATGCAATTTGGAGAGGCCTCTTTGACAACAAGAATTCAAGGTCGTGAAGTCAAAATTAGGGATGGAAATGAGTATTTACTTAGTACAAGAAAAGACAGCATAACAAATAAACGGCGCTTCAGAGATGCACGTATGTTTCTTCTGAGATCTCCTTGGGGCAGGATTTCTCAGTCTCTGCAAGACTGACATTTTAGGCCAGATGGCTGCTTGTTGTAGGGAGCTGTCCTGTGCCTTGTAGAATGTTTTGCAGAATCCCTGGCATCGACTCACTAGATGCTAGTAATACCCGTACCCCCAACTGTGACAACCCAAAATGTCTCGAGACTTTGCCCACTACCACGTTAAGAACCATGTTCTAGGTAATTTCCTTGAAATGCTTGCACACACACAGTCTGGGTTACAATCCCCATCTCAAACATTCTACAAGCCCCGGAAATCTTCAGCGCCAAAAAGCACCAGACCAGGGAAGATCTCAGAAGCCTGGGCTTCCTTTGCTTCTGATAAATCCACGTCTGCCCTCACGGAGGACTTGCACTTAAGACTGGAGCCGGAAGAGCAGCCATCCCCAAAGGAGGCAAGCAGAGTACGGGTGCAGAAGCCAGGAAGCTCACAGACTCGGATTTTCTCAACGCGGTAAAAAGCAAGCACATCCATTGAGAAGGTGACAGCAGGAGACGGTGTTAGAGTTTTGCTGGGAGGGAAGGGGTGAAAGAGTCACCCCGTAGGGTAAGACAGGGAGTAGACTAGGATTCCTATGAGCCTCACCACAGATTAGAAGTAGGGTAGAGAAAGATCAGTCCCAGTGGCTGGAGAATGGCGCGGGGGCCCTATAAAGCAGTGTTCATCTCATCACCAGAGCGATCTGCACTGTAATGGGCATTCAAGCAAATGACCAAATGAGCCTACTGGTCCTCCTTGATCTGCGATTCTGTGATTTTACAGCTAAGCAGCCTGATGCTCCGGAGTGTACCACACAGAATTACTCCACGGCACCTTCACGCACAAGAGAGTAAGATCAGCCTCATAAAACAATGGTCGTGATGGCTGAGAGCACTGGCCTGGGTGGGCGCTTTCCATGCTTAGCTTCAGTTAATACTCACAACATAAGAGAGTTTGAGAAAGTCTAAGTCACTTATCCACTGTCGCACAGCTGGCAGATACGGTATAACCCAAACTGAGGAACCACCCACAAAATGCCTGACCAGGGTTCCTCCTCACTGTCAAGGTCATGGAGGACAAATGCAGTCCGAGAACCCATCTCCAGGCAGAAGAGATTAAGGAGACACGATCACTAAATCCAGGAACGCCTCCTGGACTGGGTTCTGGAACCGAAAGAGGCTGTTCCTGGAACAACTGGAGAAATATGAATGAAGAATCCGGCATTTAGTTCATAGTAATGTACCGACGTTGGGTTCTTAGTTGTGACAAACGGGCCACAGTAAGGTGAGATGTTCACATTAGAGGAACACAGGGGACATGCAAATGGTAACTCTCTGCGTTATCTCTGCAATTTTTTATCAATCTAGAATTTGTTCAAAATAAAAACTTACCCAGAAGCAACAACAACAACAACGTGACCGGCTCCCCAGCATTCTAACTCTGGGAGCTTTGCTACTATGTTTGGGGCACTGGGATCTGTAGGTCCCTCTCCTGATTCAACGAGATGTATCTAAGGCCCCTGCTTTCTGTTTTTACACCGACATGTGTCCTCCAGCCAAGAGCACGGTGGCCAGGGATGGCTCTGAGTCAGACAAACGTTGCTTTAGCCTTGGCTCCTGTGTTGTGAGTCTGTAAAGACTCATGGCTCAGCTGAAACCTTTGTTCCCTGCGTCTATGAAATGTGACTGGTACTCTCTCCCTCTCCCGGGCTTCGTGCGAGACTCCACACGGAGACAGGAAAACACAGCACTTGGTACACATTAGGTGCTCAGTAAATGCGAGGTCAGCCTTCTTTCTTCATAAGAGCTGAGCACCGAGAGCAAACCCAGCCTCTTTCTTTCTGACAAGAACCTTTCATGTTTAATTTATAGGCTGGTTTAGGTAGTTGAATTTTAAATAATTCATCGCCTTGCTGTTAATATTTGTAGTTGTTGAATTCCTGTAATAAAACATTTAGGGATTTCTTCCCTCCCTGAAGTATATTTCGCCAGGAGAATGATTTGTTTTCTGAAATCTAGGACTTGGCTGCCCTCTCTTCTTCCTTCCTGTGTCTCATTCTATCCATCGCTGCGGCCGGGGTGAGAGACGCTGGCCTGGGCAGTGCTCGGAGGTGTGGCTGTGCAGACAGGATGGCAGTTCACCTGTGGCTGCGGCTTGTGGGGTGGGTTCACTTTTTAGGGTCCACGCGTCATCCACTTCCTTACTGGAGCTGCTGGCTTGAAACCCTGCCATTTCCTTGCTGTGTGCGCTCATACAGGTAACCTAACCTCGCTGAGCCTCTGTTTCCTTGTGTTCAAAAATGGCAATAACACTCTCAGGTTACACTGCCTGACATGCTTCTGCCGATACCCACAGAGGCTGCTTTATCTAATCTCTCTCTGCCTCAACCCCTACCTCATGCATCTGATAGGAGACACAGACTCCCCCCACTGACTCTGTTTCCTTCTCATCTTGGCTTGGCGCATTTCCACAAGAACCCCGGGCTCCTTCTCGGACAAAACCTCGCTGGCATTGTCCCATCTCAGTAGCCCTGGGTTTTGGGGGGAAGGGGGAGGATGATTCGGGCATGCTGTGGCATTTTCTTGAAGGAGGCTCTGGCTCCCTCTCAAAGATGCAAGAGAGTCTGAAACACAAGGCCAGCTTCACAGGTGCCAACTGTATTGTTCAAAGAATATACTCCCTTTTATAGCACTTATATTTCATTCTCTACTGCCAGAATGGAGACACATGCTGGGTTTCTGCATTCGTAATTGGGGAAGAACAGATGGGAGAGACGCAGTTGGAAGTAATACTGTCATTAAAATAATCTATACTGCTCGTAACTCTCGGGCGTGTGCAAGAAGGTGAGTGGAGCCACGTGGACCAAGTTCTTCATATCCATTCCTCATGGAAATTATGGGGGGCTCGAGCCTCGGTGAGATCTGAAAGTTCATTCTCTCCTGGTGTATACCTCTATGGGTGCAGCTCTAGCTCCGAAGGCAAAAGAGGGAACACATTGGTGGAAATGTTTCTTTGGGTAATGGGTGGGGTGGGCATTCTGCAGAGGGGGAACCCCAAGGGCCAAAGGTGCGGAGGCCGGAAGATAGTGCTTTCAATTAATACTAAGTAGCTATGTGAAGTAAGGAAAGACACTTCTCTTTCCTGGGTCTCGGCTCTTCAGCTGTAAAATGGAAATACAAGACGTGATCCCAGTAAATCTTCAGTAACTTGAAGGACGGTAGCTCTCAACCTCCACAGAATACATCCGATTCCTGAACCTTATCCCAGCCCCTGTTGTTAGATTAGTAATAATAATAATAAAATAATAATAAAATAATAATATCATTTATAAGATAATATCAATACCCTTCACTAAGGGCCTACATTGTTCCAGGCACTGCGACGTGCACTAACGACATACCTTGATCTTGACCACCATCATCAGGGGCCCATCACGCAGCAATTGTCCACCCTTCACATCCAAGGGTCAGAGAGGTAAGAGGATATGCTTGTGTCACCCCACACAGGATGGCAGGACCAGGAGTTATGCCTGCCTTCAACAACTGACCTCTTCTTGCTAGTCTCCTTGTCACAGCAATAATGGCATCTCCTATGTCCAAGAGCACTGTGGAGGTGTTTAAGGTCCATGGGCATCCCTTCAAGGTAGATCCTGGGATCCCCGTTTGATGGATGGGTAAACTAAGTTTCTATGAGGAGAAATCGCCAGTCCCAAGTCCTAAAACCAGCATGGGGCAGAGCGGGGCTTTGGCTTCAGATCTGCCGAGTATCAAAGTTCCAGACACTTCCTTGGGAGATTTCTGTGTTCAAATTCATAGAGGTTAAAGAAAGCGCCACAATCCCTTCCCCCAAAGTACGGGATGTTCTTTGCAAACTTCCTGCAAGGATGCCCCATTTTGCCAAACTTCCATACTGTTCTCTCCTGCCCTGGGGAGCACTGTCCACATGGACACGTCAGTGCCATTGTTACAAGGTGAATACTTGGGCTGACATTTTAACATTCACGTAGCAGCAGCCTTACAGTCGTAGAAGGCCAAGGAGTTTCCGTGTGTGGGACCCTCCCTTCTCCTTGGGGCAAAGGTTTCAGACCAGCAGACAAGCACATCAATGCAAGTTCTAGAAGTTGATTTTCACCATTGACTCTTCAGAGGACCACTTCATTTCTCTACTTTGAGGTTTCTTCCTGCTGCCTCCCCCACCACTGATGGTCTGTCACCAATATAAAGTGCTGGCGAAGGTCACTGGACATCGCTTTGGGGCGTCTGAGGTTGGAAGGCAGGGAGGGAGCGGGGGAAATTGTCTGCTTAATACAAGTTAGCTCAAAAATGTCCAATTATGGGACACCTGGGTAGCTCAGTCAGTTAAGCATCTGCCTTCAGCTCAGGTCATAATCTCAGTGTCCTGAGATCGAGCTCCACATCAGGCTCCCTGCTCAGTGGGGAGTCCGCTTTTCTCTCTCCCTCTGCTGCTCCCCCTGCTTGTGCTCTCTCTCTCTGTCAAATAAATAAATCAAATCTTTAAAAAAAATGTCCAATCACAGCTCTGAAGGTAGATACTACATTATTATCCACATTTTACAGATGAAAAAATGAAGTTCGGTAAGGTTTAAATGACCTTCCCAAGATCAGTGATAGAAGAGGGATTCGAATACTGATCTTTAGTCCTACTGACATCAAAAACCTATATCCTTTCCGGCTATTGCACATGTCCTTTTATACTAGGAAACGACAGATTTGGCTCTCTCCTCTCTCACCTCCATCTTCAGCTTTCTCAGCGATCCAAGATTTCTCAATACTTTAGGAAATGCCATTATTATAGCCATTTGGGTAGCAAAGGTGCTAATTTCTCTAGAGATTTTTTTTAAATTATTTATTATTATTATTATTTGCTCAAGTGACTAGGAATTCCTGTAGGCTCCTGTGGATTGCAAAAGCCCCAGTGACAATGACTGTGTCCTTGCTACCCACAGAGTCCTTGCACATGCTGTTCCCGCTGTCTGAAATGCTTTTCCCTTGCCTGTTTCTCTCTTTAACCCTGCATATCTTTTCGATCTCATATCAATTGTGACTTTCTCAGAGAAGCTGCCCTAACCCCCTGCTGAGGTCACAACTGCCCCCCTCCCCCCAAGCCTGCCCCCAGTCCCAGTGAACTCTCTCATAGCATTGTATTTCCTTCTGCTCTGGCACTTGGCTCAGTTTGCAAGTGTTGATGAATCGGGAGTTACTGGATTAATACCAGCCTCTCTCTCTAAACCATAAGCTCTAAGAGGACAGGGACCACATCTACTTGGATCATGACCGAGGCCTCAGTTCTAAGCACAGGGCTTAGGACACAGTAGACGCTCAATCGGTATTTACTGAATGAACGCATGAAAGCATTACGATACAGGACACTTAAATGCCCAGGTCTGAAGACAACAACATCTCCTAACTTGTGCCGTTAGGAGGCATAGCTTTCTCCATGGCGCTTACCAGGAAGGCAGAATCTCAGGTTCTATCCCAAACTATCAGAATCAAAATCTGCATTTTAACACAGTCCTCCAGTGATTCTTATGCCCATGAACAACTGATCAGCATTTCACAGGAGAGAGGAAGGTAGAAGAGTGAGGTAACCCACATTAATGAATCAGTTAATTGGTTAAGCAATTAATTCAGTAAAATTATCTAGTGCTACGTTAGGCCCTGGGACTCTGGTGTGAACATGGCAGATATGGCATCTGCCTTAAGGGAGTGGCCCGTGCCTGCTTGGATGGGCAAGGCATTCGGGGGAGGGGATGCTCAGCATCCAGGGAGGGCTTCCTGCAGGTGGTGACTCGGGGTGGTAGGTAGAGGAGCAGCCTCATGCTCAGTGGCATTTCCTGTCTGCGTATCACCAAACTAGAGGCTGGTGGATGAGTCAGGAGGTTGTTGCCATAACCCAGACTAGCAACACAAGCAGGTCTGGATTTCCCTCCAGTTCTCTCCCCAGCTCTCTCCTGCATGCACACGCCTTTCTGCAAAACCTGCCTAAAATACCCTGTGAATCAAATAATGGCCACTCCCATGGCCAAGGCCTCCAGGCTCTTTTCTCATTTACATTCTGCTTCCCAATGCCAACCCTGCACCTTCTTCTCTTCTCCCTCTGTGTTTTCTTTTCCCCTCCCCCACTTCCTTTCCTAGATTTCCTCTGGGACATCCATTAGGTGTATTATTACGCAGCTATTAGAAATGATGTTTACAAAGTGTGTAATAACATGGAACATGCTTAGGTTACAATTGGAAGCAGGGAGCAAGATCATATGGATAGATGATTATAGTCTTATAAAAATAAAAACACTACGTGTAGTAAAAAAAAAAAAAAAACAAAGCAAAACTCTAGAATGCCTCAATTGATATTTATGTGTGCATGGGGCCTTAAAAATATATTAAAACTTTCCCTATTTTCCTCTTTTTAATGACTGGGGATTTCATTTATAAACAGGAAAATAAATAAATAGCACCACTTTAAAACCACTGCTATTTATTTACCATGTCATTTTGGGCAAGTTTGTTCATTTCCCTGAGCCTTGGTTTTCTCATCTCTAAAAGAGGGCCAAGAGCTGTGCTTCTCACACAGGCTGTTTTGAGATTTTGTTCAAGTGCTTGGCAGGATCTTGGCACGAGAGGGAAAGCTAACCCCACAGCAGTTAATGGTCACTGTTGGTGATCAGTTCCCAGCTTACCTGTTCAGTACAGGTGTGGATCAAAGAACAGGACAAATCTGATGTGGGAGGGATAGAGGATGGAGACAGGACGACACTGTTTAGAAATCCTGAACCTTGAATTAATTTTGCTCTTAACGGCTGTGTGACCTGGGTAAGTCTCTTCCACTGTCCGGGCTTTGGTTTTCCTAAATGTTGAAGAGGAACACAGCCTCCAAGATCGACAGAACTTACCGCCACATGTCTAAAAGGCAATCTCTCAACTCCCCTGAAATTCACAGTGTAAATGCTTTGACAGTCCTAAAAATTCTACCGGACAAATGCCATGACCTCTTTCAAATGCCCCTGAGCTCTCTGCCAGGTGTTGACCTAAGAATAAAGGTCCAGCTCTGTTAAGGTCTCTCATACTTGCTTTCTATGAGCTCCAAGACCCCTCTTCCCCTGCTGCCCATGGAACCATTCTTGGAGTTCTTAGATTGTGTCAATTGTTAGGAAAAAAAAGTGCCATTTTTATATGTGAGGAACTAGGGTGTGGTGGCCCCTACTTTGTGGCTGGGAAGCACACCCCTTCTTACTCCTGCAATTCAGTTCTTAAAATTGACAAGTCTTGTTCCAACCACCTCCCATTCCTGTCAACACTGTTCTGTGGGGCTGGGGTTGGATCCGAGGCTCTCTGAAGAGAAGGTGAGCCCCACCAGTCGCCTCCTCCCGGGACAGCAGCAGTTTCTGTGGATGAAGGAGGGCTTTTTTCCTGAGCACGCAGCTCTGTCTCAGAAGCAGCCCCTCTCCCTGTCCCCTCAGTCGATCTGCAAGCTTAGAGGAGCCAGGCCAGCTGGCTCTACTCTACATGGAAATTCTAAGTAATTTTCATGGCATAAAAGCCAGAGAGTGGCTCTCCAGCTCCTATAAGAGGCAACATTAACGGGGCATAATTTAAAGGGGAGAACACGGATGAGGCAGACTGAAAGATAGAAAGAGAGGGCAGAATGGGCACAACCAACTTCCAGGATCCCTTAAAAAATCCTGGGTCAACAGCCCACCTGTCTCTCAAAAGCCCTTCTCATGCTAAGGATGCCTTCTTGCTTCAATAGCTTTATTGTGTTCTCGGTGCTATGTTAAGCTCTTGATTGTACATTGCCTCATTTCACCCTGAACTAAATGTCAGCTCTAAGTGAATGGGGGGGGGGTATGTGGTTTGTTCACTGTTCTATTCCCACTGTCTAGAACAACACCAAGACCCCTTGTGTGTGCTCATTAAGTCCATGTTGGTATAACGAACTCTCTGAGAGTCACCAGGATTACTACCTCCATTTTACAGATGAATAAACCAGAGTTCCTGATGGTGGTTACTTGTCCTGGGTCATGCAGCTGGTTAGGGCATGGATCCAGGCGTCAGGTCTAACTGACCTCAAAGCCTGCCTTATTTCAGACCCCATGCCCATGGGCAATGCCCACCCCTCTCCACTTCCCTATTCAAGGTTCCAGAACCACCTCCTTTTGGCAGTCTTCCTGGATCACTTCCTTGATCACCTCTAGGAATGACACAACCCACAGCCCCTCTGTCCTTCCCCAAAAGGTCCCTTATTATCGACCTTCAGCTGTGCCTGAGTACTTTATACCTGGAATTGCTAATGTTTACTAAGAGTGCCCATAACAAATTACAAGCATTTCAAGGAAGTCTCTGGGTCTGATTAATTTTGTATATTGCCAGAATGCCTGACTCATAGTGGGTTTTTAATCAATATCTGTTCAATACTGACTAGTTTAACCCTTGGGATCATAGATTCATGGAGCAATTTGGCAGTGCCTATCAAAATTTAAAGCCACTTTCCTTTTTACAATATAATTTCACTTGAAGCAACTTAAAAATACTCAAATGTAGTCACAAAAACACATGCACAGGGCTGATTATTGTAGCATTGTTTCTAACAGCTAAAAAAATACAGTCACTAAAAAAAGAAAAATACAATAACTTAAAGGCCCGTCGTTGGTGTGTGGTTAAACAGAACTGCACTATGGAATATTAATCTGCTATGAAAAAGAACATTGTAGATTGGTGTGCATTGACATGGAGACATCTTTAAAATTTTGTATTAAGCAGGAAAGGCAAATTTCAGAAAAAGCATACAGTGTGATCTCATTAGAGTTAGAATTTACCTATGTAAATGCATGTCAACAGTTCTGGAAGTATGCATGTCAATTTGCTGAGCAGGGGGCACTTTTGGGGTAGTCTGGAAGTTTGGTGAGTGAAGAAGACTTTTGCCTTTTTACTCAGAAAATGTTTCTCTAAAAAAATAATTTGGGTGACTTAAAAGAATAGACTCCTAAGGCATGAGGATTAGAAGGGACCCTACAAGGGGCAGAGGCGATGCAGGAAGGAGCTTATGTGCAATGAGTATTTATGGACTGCCCAAGATGGGTAAGGTCTTTTGAACAGACTCCTCACTGACACATCCTAACAGAGCCTAGGAGGTAAACACTGGCAATGCCACTTTATAGATGAGGACACTGAAGTCCAGACTCTAAGTGTCAGGCTTGTCTTCTTCAGGAGCTCAACACTAAGATTCTAAACCAAGTGTGTTTCTCGGATGGAGACGTGGAGTTGTGGGTGTGCAGGCTTGCCCCGCTGGGGGTGCGCCGCTGGGAAGCTCTCCCCACCACTCACCTCCCTCCACTGCTTCTCGCACCTAGATGTTACCCCTCAACCCACAGCTTTGCTCTTTGGAAGGCAAGGGCTTTGCATTCTGTTGCTTTGCCCCCAGGTCTGGGCTGACCATTTTTCCACAATGGTATATTCCCTCCTTAGTCGTCCAAATCAGCACTTCAGAGGCTTCTCTGGACCCCTTTGTAGTTAGAGGGAGTCGTCCTGGCAAAGTCAGGGTCTATCCCTGGAAGAGTGGTGCCATCTGTATTTTTTGAGAAGAGGCGAGTAGCGGGAATGAACGTTTGGAAGCTGTTTTGTTATTAGACCCAGTGTTCATTGATGAGTTTGGGCAGAGTCGTCCCCAGCTTTCAGCCCCGGGAAGGTGGCTGTTCCCCATGCCCGGCTGGTCTGCACTGAGCATGGGGACATCTCAAAAGGAGCCAGAATGGGAACCTAGGATTCAGATTAGAGTCCTTATAGCTCATATTCTTAGCAGAGGTGACTTACCCCAACTTCTGACCCATGGGAGGGAGCTCTCTGGAGCACCCCCAGAGCAGCCACCATACACTGTTCCAGGGTCGGGGAGCTCACCACCTCGCAAAGGAGCATGTGCCATTCCACTAGCAGCACACACTTGCCAGCGGGGCCCAGACCTGCCTCCCCTGAGGAAAACTTGTCCAAGGTACTTAGAATCCTCAGAACTTAATCCCTCATTTTACAAATGGAAAAGATGAGGTCCAGTGAGTGGATGTGGATGCTTTATTGAAATCCAAGTGTCTTACTCTTCAGAGGAAGAATATACTCCTGTTTACTTCCTCAATATAAAAAAAAAATAAGGAATCACCCCATTAACCTCATTTACCAAAATATTGGGTATTTCTTTTTAAATAGACTTTGCCAACAGCTACAGCCCCTGCTTAATCACCACCACCATCATCACCACCACTACCATCATCACCACCATCATCACCACCATCACCATCATCACCACCACCACCATCATCACCACCATCATCACTACCACCATCACCATCACCATCACCACCACCACCACCACCATCATCATCACCCAAAACGACAGTTGTCTTTCAAAGAGCTTTTGAATGAAGCAAAAGATGAGCTTCTTCCTACCAGATCTCATCATCTGGGGCATGTCATCTCAGAGCAAGACGAAAGTCAGGATGCTTTCCCTACGCTTAAAAGGAAATGCAGATGTATGCGTGTGCAAACAAACACACACGTACTCATACAGGCTCCCTGACTCACTGATAAAGAGAGCTCGTGGCTGGCTCCGGGAACTGCCTTCTCGTTTGGAATCATCTACAGTCTCTGAGCACTTCTTTTACTTTCTCAAATAGGCCCAAATCTGGCTCTGCTGCTCCTGTGTGTGTGTGTGTGTGTGTGTGTGTGTGTGTGTGTGTATTATAGGCTGTGATTAATAATTAAGGAAGACCAAGCTTCCTGATGTTTAGCCTGGATCATGAGGACCTCTCCTTCCCTGAACCACCTTCTTTTCTCCCACCCAAGCCTGGAAATAAGGTCCTTTCTGATTAAGTCCCATTCTTCCTTCCAAAACCTATTTCCTCCATTCTTTGTCATGTTCCATCCAAAGTGGTCTATTGGCCTTTGCCCCCTGGCTGAAATGCCATCCCCTGTTCCATCACTAAGGCTTACTTCAAATACCACAACATCAGTGAAATTGGCAAGGATATTCCTAGGACTCCTGCTGTAAACGATCTCTTAGGATCATTTTAAAAAATTGCCTCAAAACACATATTGATCCCAACAATTGATGCAGGTGTCTGAATTGTTACCACCCATCCCCCACTCTCCAAATCAGAGATTTCTTTTTGGTGCACGTTTCTCTCAGGTACATCCTATAGCCTTGGCAGATTTGTCTGCTCCCACAGGATTCTCTGCCCCCTTCTGTCTGCTTTCTGTTCCCTGTGTTAGTGTCATCAGGTCCCATTTCAACGTTTGCTTTCATAAAACAAGTGTAGGTAATTTGGCATTGCTATTATCTTTCACTGGTGTTATAAGAAATGTTTGACCGACTCTCTTAATAATACACCTGGTCATGCTGATAATAATAAGCTGAATAAGGCATATGATTACCGAGCTCCAGGTATTATCCTAAGGGCTTTATATGCATTGATTGATTTAAATAATTCACAGAACTGATGAGCTGGGTACTCTTTTTGTATTCCCATTTTATAGATGAGAAAACCAAGGTCTGGAGAAGTTAGCTCATTTGTGCAAGGTCACCCAGAGTAAGAGGGCTAGGATTTGAACCCAGGTGTGGCTGACTCCAAAGCCCAAACTCTTAATCAGAGACTAACCCTAAGATCTGTAGGTGGTTACATGCAGTTTTCTGGGGAGGGAGACAGCCACGAGGCCATTATTTAGAAAGGAAAGCAGAGACCGGATTCAGAAGAGAGTGGGGAGAGAAGAGAAAACAGTCTGAGCAGGCAGTCTGAGAGCAATGAATTGTGGTTTACAAGATCTGGGTAAACTAATTAGTTTGGAATATAGCAAAGGGGTCAGCCTGCAGCCTACCCTTGAGCAGGCCCAACAGGAATACCAAAGAAACTCATTTTCATTGTGGATGGTTTCAAAAACCTTGAGTGTTTCCTGGGCAGCACAGAGGGTGCGGTGTCTGTCCCTTCCATCCGAGCCTCTGCTGTCCTTAGGTCAGGTCGCCATGGCTTCCCTCATCAGAACCACTCCCTGGGGTGCACGCCCCAAACATTGCTCGCTACGGCTCAGGAGGTAATGCCTGTGGAGCCCCTTCCATGTGAACCCATCAGGTGCCACACACGATAGCATATACATGAGATCACATACACAATAGCGTACACACGATAACATACACCCCATAGCGTCTACATGGAGCACTGTGTTAAGTTGTAACAGTCATGGGCGTATTATTTTTGTATTCATTGTTACTAACAGGAAGCTAATGGGTTTTGTTTTTCTGGCTTCCTCTGGTGTTCTGATTCCTTCTTCAGCCAGCTCCAGGAACTCACTTGTGCAACAACGTACTCATGAGTATTCATAAAGCACACTGCTTTGGATTGATTGGCTCTGTCTATTAAAATTGTCTTGGCCACAGTGAATATATAGTTACAACAGAAAGCTGTACCAGAGAGTCCTCCCTTTGACACCCGCGGGCTGCCAAGAACAGTGCCTGGATTCTGTGAGGCACTACCCCCTCGTCTACCCAAGGGCTAGCCCCTCCTGAACATAAATGTCTCAGGGTAGGGGGCTTGTTTCCCACGGAGCCCCTATTCCAGGCTGCTGCCTGCAGCAGACGCTCAGGGAGTGTTCTTGGAGGAAGTGAGTGGGTGATTGAAAACGCCACAGTACTGCCCTTCTGCTACATAAAACTGGCTGTCAGTGCCAACAGCCCCCTGCAGTGTGTTTTCCTTCCCCGCACACCCTACCAATCCAGCCCCGGCCACAGCTCTCTGCACACACCCTTTCATGCTTGTGCAACACCCCACCAAGTCTCCTCCCTGCTTCCTACTTGCTGAGACTCAGCGTTTCCCGTGACCCCCCAACAGCCCCTTCAGCTTCCCTCCCTGCCACATCCCAGTCTCCCCCACTGCCTCTGCCTCTTTGCTGTTATTTTTTTTTAAAGATGTATCTATTTATTTGAGAGTGAGCAGAGCATGTGAACAGGTGGGGGGGGGGCAGAGGGAGAGAGAATCTCAAGCTGACTCCACACTGAGCACAGAGCCCAATGACACAGGGCTTGATCCACGACCTTGACATCATGACCTGAGCTGAAACCAAGAGCAGAGGCTTGACGGACAGAGCCACCCAGGCGTCCCTGCTCACAAATCATCATGCGACAACATCTCTTCCTCCTCCAACCTCCAACATACTCGCGGCTTCTTCAACAGGTACTCCAGCCTCCTGCACGCGGGGCGGAAGGCGGGGCAGCGCATGGGGTCCAGGCCGTATGGAATAGAAATCATGCCCTCCCTGAGCTGACAGAGAGCAGGGGGAGGAGGAATGAAAAAGAAAGGAAAAAGAAAACTACATTAAAAGAGCTATTAGAATGCTCTTATTGAAACAAAGACTGTGGAAATGCCAAGGAGTATGTCGGGAAGGGTAAAGAAACGAACACTGACTGTAAGCTTGGCACTGTATTAAGTGCATTAATAAAACAGTGGCTGTTTTAAAGCACCTATTTTTTTCACATTTATTTATTTATTTGAGAGAGAGAAAGAGAGAGCGTGTGCACGGCGCACTTGAGTGCACAGGGGAGGGGGAGAGGGAGAGAATTTCAAGCAGGCTCCCCCCTCCCAGAGCAGAGCCTGATGCAGGGCTCAATCTCAGTAGATCATGACCTGAGCCGAAATCAAGAGTCAGAGGCTTAACCGACTGAGCCACCGAGGTGCCCCTAAAGCACGTATTATGTGCTACAGACTTTGCATACATTCTCTACCACCCTCACAAGAAGCAAGCACAGTCAGAGTTCTTATCTCTATTTTATAAATGAAGACACAGAGAGGTGGAAGCTATTACCTAAGGGCACACAGCCACATTAAGTGGCAGAACGAAAATGAGAATCTAAGCCTGTCTGGGTCCAAGGTGGGTATTCTTCCTGCTAGACTCGCTCGCTGCCTCCATTTCTGAGCCTCTCCGCCATCCAGCTGGATGTGCCATGTCATTGCATTTATAGGTAAAGAGAAAGTGCAGAACCTTAGCATCAGAAACAAGCATGCTTGATGGGGGAAAGAAGGCTCTATCTCGCTGGAGCCTGGGCTGGACCCGGAGGATCTAGCACACAGATACTGTGGCCCGGGAAGGCCTTCTCAAGAGAAAGGTCTTCACAAGCACAGGCTAGGAGGTGTGCAAGTGGCACACCGGAGAAAAGAAGAAGTCACTGGCCAGTGTGACTGCAGTGCTAAGCTGCAGGAAGGGGACATGACCAGAATCCTGTTAGGCCGAGCTAGAATCCTCGACTTTGGCAGACTGTTTGCTTTGAATCAAGGGTGTTGACACTGCAGAGCTGACTCTGCAGGAAGTAAACCCCAAGGAGAGGCACTGAGACTATTTTGGGGGGGGGTCCCTGAGGAAGCAACCCTACTCACACCAATTGCTAGCCTGACTTAATCCCCAGACACTGCCTCTGGGCAGGGGCCTCTCCCAAACCCTGGGAAATAAAGTCAGTGCTTTCCGGAGAGAAATGGTACTTGTTCCCCACTGTCTAATCTGAACAGCCCTTTGCTGACTAATTGAATTACGCTGGCCCACAAACTGATAGACAGCTGCTAAAAATGGTTATTGCATTATTAATTCGCTCCAGCAATTTCACATTAAACCTATACTGTTAATAATTTTTCCCCTTCTATTTCTTCCCTCTTAATTAGACTATTTAAAACTTAGAAGGAATAGTCTTCCCATGCTAAATGGAGGCATCGGGCAAATTACATTTTTGATTGAATACTTCTCTGATAGGCCAGCAAATGAGACTGTTGAGTTGTTAATTGAGGCAGTCAATCTTAGTTGTCAGTCCCTGAATATTAATGGAAGCCAATGGGATGTACTGGGAAGGACTCTTGCTGGAGGTCGAGGGTGTCCAGTTCAGCAGCTGGACATGCAGGGTTGGTGACTTCCTGTTGGGAGAGCTAATGAGAACCTGTGCTGAGTGTAGAAAGGGGTGGGCAGTGAATGCAGAGGTGAGGACAGCCCAGAAGAGCATCATGGCACCAAGTGTACCACTGGTATGGCCCACCTGGTTGATGGTCAGCATTTATCACTGCTGGCCTGGCCCGGAGGAGCTTACTAACAAGGCTGTATGTCTGGAGTTCTGGAGAGCTGCCAGGTAGGAGGAAGTGGCTGCCGAGCACCCAGGGGGAGGTATACAACTTAAGACTGCTTATCTGGGCTCACAATGACCCAGCCTCAGGCTCCCATGCTGGCTGATGTCTTGGGGTTTAGTCCTGACTTTGGCACCCTTATGCTGTGGGTCAGGAGAGGTGTCGGGTTTCATGTAGCAAGACTTGGGGTGACAAAGAGGAGATGTCAGCCAAGACTGGGCATCACAGAACCCTATGCTAAGTTGGGGACAAAGCAAATCTCAGTAGAAGGGCAGAGAAAGAAGAGAAATTGGACTCGATTCAATAAATATTTACTGAGTACTTTGTATGCATGATAAAGGCTTGAGTTTCCAGTGCAAACTCCCAGGGCAGACATTTTGGGGGAATCATCCTTGACTTTTACTTCTATTTTGCAAATGCCCACTCTTCCCTCCCCTCCACTGGACTGCTCCCTGATGCTCTGATTGTCCTTCACCAATGCTTCGAGAATTCATTTGCCTCTCCATCCCCATGTCTCTTTCCCCCAGTCCCCTGCTCGCTGGGTTACTGCCCCAGCATAATTATGACTAGATTTTCACTCTCCCACCCTTCCCTGCTATGACCTCTTCGACTTTATCTCCTACTATTCCCTCCAGTTTACTCTGTTCCCCAAACACACCAGGCAGGCTCCCTGCCTCCACTCTGAGCTTTTCTTTCAGCATCTCTAAAACAGGGCATTCACCTGCTCTGACATATCTGTTCAACACATGCTGGTTTCCATCTCCAGGAGCTGCATCATTCCCACTGATGTTGCATCCTTACTCATGGGTCCACCTGCCTAACCCTCTGATCCTATTCGTTTTATGGTGATGCAGACAAGGTTGCAGACAAGGATGGGGAGGCTGGCCTGGCATGGCTACCATATCCTGGGAACAGATGGGAAGTTGACCCCCGAAACAGATTTTCCTTCCATCTCTTGGGAAAGGGATGAAGACAGATTCTTCACCTGGAAAGGGCAGTGGGCAACAAGTTTGTGAATTCACATAGGTTTTAGGCTGACTTCTAGGTTTTACTTGGCGGCTTTGTGGGGGGATATAATGAACAAAAAGAAAAAGAATAAAAATTAACTTCTGAAGATATAATCTTACCAACACTGCTAACTGAACAATGGATGATACCAATGTTTATTGACGGCTTGTAAGTAAGTAGTAAACACCATTTTTAGGTGTCCAGGATACCAGGGACCAAAAACTAGGCAAGATCTCTGCCCACCAGGAACTTACATTCTAATTTGGGAGGCAATAATCCAACAAGTAAATCAGTACGCACATATATACATAGAAACAAGCAGACATCCACGTAACGACTTTGGATACTGACAAGAAATATAAAGACCGCATCTCAGAAAAAGGAGACACAAAAGTGATGGTAGGACAGGCATATGTGGGGTTGGGCAATATTAGGGAGATATTAAGAGATATATCTGACCCAAGATCTTCATAAAGACAAGTCAGCTAAAGAAATAGGAGCCAGGGAAGAACATCCCCTGCAGAGCTAACAGCACGCACAAAGGGCCTGAGCAGGAACATAGTTTGGCAAGTTGCAGGAACAGAAATAACCCCTGGTTTGGTTGAATCCTAATAACACAGGGTGGGAAGTATGGTGCATATGAGTTTTAGAGAGGAGGGACCTTATAGGGCCATGGTGATGAGCTTGAATTCTACACCAAGGACAATGGGAAGTGGATGCAGGATTTAAGCTGGTGTGAGGACACCGCTGGGTCAAGAATCCCCTTGAGCACTTCTAGGTGAAACCCAGTGCCAGACGGTGAATGTATAACAATGCAGTAGAAGGAGCCATTGCCTTCTTAGAGTTCAGTCTAATGATGGAGACAAACCCGCAGCCCAGTATGTGACATGATGTAAGGGTACACAGACTAAAGTTAGATTCCAGTGGCTGCTCTCTCTTTCTAGAGTAAGAGACACCGTAGTTAGGTTTCTAGCTCCCTAGAATGATTATCACATTCCCCAACCTTCCTCGAAGCTGGGTGTGGCCATGAGCCGACCTTATGGCTTTGAGGTAAATGACAGCAGCTCCAGGCTTCCTCCTCGGGAGACAGCTGGGTGTAGGTTCTGCGGCTCTTCCCCTCGGCTTCCATCCTACTATGGGGCCTTGGATGCAGTGGCCGCATGGGGTCTCAGCACACACCAGTGAGAGCTAGACATTAGGGACGGAGGGGCAGGAAGCCGGCAGGGGTCGCCTGGAGTAAAGAGCTACCATTGCAGACCTGGATTCCTACCTCTGAACTTCAACCCAAGAGACAAATATACATCCATCTCACATAGAAGCAGATTGTATTCTGGGTTTCTGTTCATGCAGATGAGCTGACTCCTGGCAGTTACCTGCACTGACAAAAGGTGGAGGGAGTCGTCATGGGCATTCAGAGATAAGAAACTAATTCTACCTCCTTTAAAACAAATTGCCTCCACTTACTCGAGCTTCTATTCTAGTTCTTTCTCATGACCGGCCCTCCTCTCCTCCCAGCTCAATGCTGCAGGGATGGGTAAGACTGGCTCTGAGACCTCAGGGTGGTTTTGGTCCTGCTTCCTTGGCTCCCCTGAAGGCCCCCTTCAAGCAGACAGGACAGGAACCGGAGTGAAGGTCAGCACGAGGCAGTCCCTTCCCGCGGAGAAGTCAGGCGAGTCTGTCTCATGCTTCTGAGACGGGAAGGCCAAGACAAGTTTGGATGAGAGACGGGAGCCCTTAAGCGATTAAATCAGAGCATTCATTTCACAAGGTGGGAGAGGAACCGAATGAACATGCAACCTAAGATCAGGAGATGACCACCCTTTTGAAAGTATTACTTATTCACAAAGATCATTCCTGAATTTTATTAAGGGGGGAAAAAGGCTCAGGAAAATTTAGCATTGACTAACACACCACAATTTAAATGCAAGAGGTAGAACAAAGCAATTGTGTTGGAATCCACATGAATCTGTACAAAATGTTAGATGAGGCAAAAAAGCAATACCGAGGAGAAATGGTATGGATGGTCTGTCTGACTATTCTGGACTGCTCTATCGTCTCGCTATCGCTTGTCTTCAGGCAGAGGTAACAGAGAATTCAACAGTGGGTACACGGAGGGCACCACCAATCAGCTGGTATGAATATGATGGGTCCACGAGCCCTCTGTTGTGTCAAGTGTTCGTCCTGTATTTTCTGGATCAAAGGGACATCTGGGGAGTCCTAGCAGAGGAGCTGGCATGGTCAGAGCTACCAGGGGTCGCAAAAAGCAACTATTTAAGAATTGGTCCAAACGCACTTCAATATTTTAGCAGCCGCTACGGTGACCCATGGTGTACCTGGTACATATCAGCCCTGCTTCCATAAATGAGAAGCGATTGCTCCAAAGAGGTGGCTTGATGCCTTGGATCAAAGTGGCCCCGTTTCCTTTGCCAACAGCCGCAGAAGAGCCCCTGTTCTGCGAGTTTCCTTCCCAGCCCCATAAAGGGCCCGAGAGTACCCATCAGGAGCTGTGCCAGCTGCAGCTAATGCACACAGAACACTCTGCAATTAACAGAGCTGAGTGTGCCATTAAGACAACCTTATGAGGAAGGCAATACCCCCAAGTACGCGTCAGCGCGTAATGAAGTTAGTCAGGCTGGTAAACACCTAAGTGATGGCCTTGTAAAAGAAAATGGCTTTTGAACTCATTTAGCTCCGCAGGCTGAGGCATGGTGCAGACAAATGACGGCTGTTCCATTATTTTCTGTTGACATTTATATGCACTCCCGTATACGGTGGCTTTTGGAGAAATAGGTTTAAGTTCCTAGAGTCAGGCTGTTACGCATGCACATTCCACGTCTTATCCTGCTTTAACTGTGCAAACTCGGGGCAGTTACTTAAATTCTCTGAGTTTTTATTTTGCTCATCTGTGAAAAGGTAGGGGGGGGGGAGAATAATACCCTGCTAGGTTCTTGTTATAAGTGATTATAAAAGGTGCCAATGTGTGGTGATTCCCTTAGCGATGTTCACATCGATGCTGGTTGAATACACACTTCTACGTCTCCCATGTTAAATAAAACAAGATGGACTGCATTATGTCCAGAAGTGCATCTCATTGTTCAATCCCCCTTGGGGGGATTTAAGCTGAAAGCGCCAGGTGCTCAAGGGCATGGGTTTTAAAGTTTTCCATACCTGAATTTGAATCCTACCCCTGCTATTTTATAATAGCTGTGTGATCTGGGGCAAGTAACGTAACCTCTCTGACCCTCACTTGTCTTCATCTTTAACATGGGAATAATACTATCAAGCTAAAAAGATTGCTGTGAGACTCGAATGATGGAATGTATAGACCTAGCGCACAAAAGACTCTCCGTAAATGGGAGCTTTTAAAGAGATTTCTTTTATTCCAGAAGCATGTTCCTCTCTGGGTCACAACTGGGAAAAAAAATAAAGCTTCTAGGCATACAGTCTAAAAGCACCAGTATTGTCTTTGGCAGAACAGGATTCAAATTCCATTTCCATTCTTTACTGGCTGTGTGACAGGGACAATTTATGTCCTCTCTGTTTCAGTCTTTCACTTGCATGATAAGGAAGCAATGTGTCTTCTGTGGGGCTTTCACATGCTCTACGTTGTTGCGTTAAGCAGTCATTAGCTTACATGTCTGTTTAACATTTATTCATGTTTACCATGTTCCAGGCACGATCCTCACACTTCACAGGTGTAACTCACTCAATTTAATTTTTCCTATCAACCCTTTAAGGTAAGTACTATTCTTATCCCCATTTTACAGATAGGAAATGGAGTGAGATATTGAGTCACCTGCCCAAGGTCCTATGGTTAGTGGATGGCAGACCTGGGATTTGATCCTACTATATTCTGGCTTTGAGACTGGTACTCTGAATCACCATGCTGTGGGGCCACTACCATCACCAATGCCACAGCCACCGCAAGAGCCACCACCACTATAACCACCACCGCAACCACATTCATCATGTGCTGATTAAGTACCAACCACTCTACCAGCGCAGCCCCATTGTATTCTCACGCCACCTGTATGGGGTGGGTTAGGTGACTTACCCAAGGACACTCAGCAAGTGCCAGTGCTTACACTTGATTTCAGACTCTCTGGCCCCAAAGTCCCTGCTCCTCGGCATTTTAATTAGACTGTTGAGACTGGGAACATACCTGGCACGTCACCGGCCACATAACTGACATCCTCCAAAAGGCATTTCTCTCTTCCAGGAATTTCCAAGCTGTAAAGGTTGCATTTTTCTGACAGCCCATGAGCCCTTCAGTATCAATCTTTTCTCCCTGTCTAATTTGAAGGGTGAATCTGGTGGTTTCAGATAACAAATGAACCCACACACATCTCCACCTTGCTCTCATTTAACATAGCTCTGCCCAATGCCTGGCACCTTGTTTATGTCTTTGGAAGAAGAAAAATCAGCAAAGGTGGGTAGCAGAGGCCTGCCTATCTCCTTAGGGGCTGGACAAATCGGTGGATGAGAGAATGCATTCGTGTGACTTTGGGGACCTTGAATATAAGAGAAGGTGTGAATACCCATCATTGTTTAGATTGTGTGTGTCAGATTTCTAATTTGGTTTAATTTTATGAACATAGATAGGCCTAGTATCTTACAGGAGAACATTGGGCTCAGCCACTCCTAAGATAGTGACCTTGCCTTCCCTCTCTATCCATCTTCCACACTGGGCCAGAGTAATGGTTCTAGAATGGAAATCTAGTAATGATTTCTCCTCCTTAAAATCCCTTTGTGGCTTCCAACTGCCCTCAGGAGAAAAGACAGGACCCCGGAATATAATCTCCCAGGCTCGCCATAGTCCGTCCCCGCACTGCCTTCTCCCCATCCTCCCTCACACCAACCATCGGTCTTCGCTCCAGTTATCAAAAACAACTGGCCTTTCCCTGCATGTGCTAAGTATTGTTTCCCCTGTTCCCCCTTGTCCCTCACAGTTCAGCTGGATTTGACCGTTCTCTGAGAATCCAGCCAGGAGAGTTTGAAGATCCATCCCCGAATTCCTTATTTGCTGGTGCTATTTATCATCTCCTATCGGCCAGGGGCTGGGTATAGTTCTGTACCACGTAGCTCAGAGTCTGACACGGTGGGTGGGTCAGGTCTCCCATAAATATTTACTGGTTGAATGAATAAATAAATGAACCTTTCCCAGGATTCACAACTACCCTACTTTTTAAAAAATTATTTATTTCTTTTCTTTTATTTTAGTGAGAGAGAGAGAGAGAGAGGGAGAGAGTGGGGGGTGAGGTGCCGAGGGACAGAATCTTAAGCCGACTCTTCACTTGGCACAGGGCCCATCACCAGGCTCGATCTTATGACCCCAAGATCCTGACCTGAGCTGAAACCAAGACACTTAACTAACTGAGCCACCCAGGTGCCCCAACAGCACCCTGTTGGAAGGTGGGGAGAAAAGAAGAAATATAGTCAAGGTTTGGAAAAAGATAAAGATGAAAACGGAATTGAAATTAAAAAAAATATATTGTTTTTTTCTTTGATTCCCAGGTGACCTTGGTACTATACTTAACTCATTTTATAAATGACTCTTAGTTTTTTACTGAATTGTCAAGCAATGTGCTAGACTCAGCTGCAAAGATAAATATATCGTTTTGCCCTCAGAAAGCTCACAGTCTAACGGAGGAGGGATCCAGCCAAGCAAAGCTCACAGAACATACATCAGCTCTTGGAGGACCTACCCTGTACCAAGCTCTTTCACCTATCATTTGTAATTTTCTCTGCAACTTACAAGATAGGTGCGGAAATCTTTTTCAGATGAGGAAGGATCCTGAAGTTCAGAGAGGTTTAAGTAGGTACCTTTCCTTTGTTCAGTCATGCAATGGAGTCATGGAAATGAACCGGCACTCAACACCTATGCTCTTTTTTCAGTCCTATCTCAATTCACACTTCACTCTGCTGTGAATACACTTAAACACCACTTTGTACATTTGCCATCCTTTTTATACATATTACCTCACTTCAGTCTCACAGAGCACTGCTTAGGATGCAGACAAGGACGGCATTACAATCTGCAATTTATGGATAAAAAAGCCAAGAGCCCGAGGCTAGGTGACAATCTCCCAGGTCACATCTTAAGGCAAACAGGAACAGAAGTCACATTCTTGATGATGGGGGCTTCTCCTTGTCCCTTTTCAAATACAGTTGACCCTTGAACAACAAAGGGGTTAGGGGTGCGTACCCACAGTGGCGTTGCAAATTGCAACTCCCCCCAGACTTAACTGCTCTAACAGCCTACTGTTGACCAGAAGCCTTACCAATAACATCAACAGTGGATTCACACACAGGGTATAGGTTATCTGTATTCTTTACTATATTCTTACAATAGAGTAGGCTAGAGAAAAGGAAATGTTATTAAGAAAGTCGTAAGGAAGAGGAAAAACATTTACACTACCATACTGTATTGAAAGAAATCTGCCCCTAAGTGGACCTGGCCATCCAAATCCATGTTGTTCAAGGGTCCGTTGTACATCCTCCAAAATCATGCCCTTTCAACCCCAAACATGTGACTCCTTTTGTCTACCAGAAACACTGACATTTCTTTCTCAAGGTAGATTGATGGCACTGCCCTAGAGCTGGATGATTGCCATTTTATGGGCCTGAGGGGTCTTCAGCAAGCACCCCCTGGTCCCCAAGCAGCACTTACATTAAGTTTGCTTTCAGGTCTTTCTCCATTGCTCCCCGTTCAGCTGAAATATGACAGGGCCTGGGAGAGTATGGCCAGTTCTTGGCCCTATCTGAAGATAGCATATTGGCCCAAACCATAGCACATTATCTGGGTCTCAATATATTATCACAGTATGGTTTTCTTCAGACTGATAGTGATACATTACTTTAAGTACACAGGGGGATAATTCCAGAGGAGAACTGATCATCGCCCTGAGATATTTCTTGCTATTAAAAATAATAATAATAATAAAACAGGAGAAAACTATTCCCAGGAAGGGATTCCCTCTGTCTCTCATTGTTTCTCGAGGCTTTATTTCTCTTAATTCAACTCAACAAGCATTTCCTTTCTTTGCTGTGCTGCCCAGCTGCGTTAAGATTGGAAAGAACAAAGACAAACACAACTGAGACCCTTCCTCTTAGGGTACCCACTATATTAACAGAAAACAGATGTATGAAAAAAGAGCCCTAACTCAAAATGACTGTAGTACAGACAAGTGAAGAGATCGGGCTTTGCTGGCAGGCCAATCAAGAGTTCAAATCCCAGTGTGCCACTTAACCAGCATCATGTCCTTGGGCCAGTGACTTAATCTCAGGCTTGATTTTCTTGTCTGGCATAATGGAGACAGTGACAGTACCAACATCAATGCCCCATTGAAGAATGACATGAGATGGCATATAGAAAATTCTGGATAGTAGCTAGCACATAGTAAATGCTCAATAAACATGATGGCTTTACTCGTATTTTCCAACTCCTCTGGCCCTCCACAGGACTGTCAACCCCCTGAGGACAAGGATTGCATGCTTTTCTTTGTTGTTACCCCCTCATCTCTCATACCCAGCAAAAAGCTCTTCACACATTTAACCCTTAATAATAAATAAATAAATAAATAAATAAATAAATAAAAAATAAAGCTTATTTTAGACATACAGATAAACATGAAATCATTCGTGTCATTTTTTTTTTAAATTGACTAAGTTAAGCAAAATCCTTTAGTGAAAGCCTACTGTATGTGGGCCCTGTGCTGAGTGCTGGAGAAGGAAAAATAAAACATTGTCTCTGCTCTCCTAAAGCTTATGGCTCCAAGGTGCCACAAGGAAGGGAAGAAACAAGAAAAAATAGCATTTAATCTTCCCAGTGATTCAGATGGAAATTGATAGAACAGAGAAGAAAACTCAGGCTACTGGTCGGGGATCTGGAAGTCCTGGTTATAGCACATTGCTTAGCATTGAATTTGACCCTTTTCCCTCCTAGGACTTTGAAGTCCCTTCATTGGGAATTATTATAATCAGGGATACTGGGATTCTGGCCTGACTGGTGTTTTGGGAAACCTTTTATTGTAGAATAATTTTAAATTTAGAGAAGAGGTGCAAAGTCAGTACAGAAAACTTTTGGACACCCTTGACCCAGCTATCCTAATGCTAACATCTTATAAACTGTATATCAGTTAGGGTTCTCTGGAGAAACAGAACCAGGAGAATTATAAATTCTACATAAAGAAATGGGTTATAATGAACTGGCTCACTTGGTTAGAGAGGCTGGCAAGTCCAAAGTCTGCAGAGCCAATGACCCATTTTGAATTCCAAGGCTGGCAGGTTGCATTAGAACCAGGAAAAGCTGAAGACTCAGCCCAAGGGCTGTCAAGCAGGAAAATTCTCTCTTACTTGGGGAATGGTCAGCCTTTTGTTCTATTCAGTCCATCAACAGATTGGACGAGGCCCACCCACACTAGGGAAGGCAATCTGCTTTACTCAGTCTACCAATTTAAATGCTAATCTCATCCAAAAACACACTCAGAGAAACACCCAGAATAATATTAACTAAATATTCAGGTACTCTGTGGCCCAGTCAAGTTGAAACATACAGTTAACCATCATGTATCATAGTACCTATACCAAAACTAAGAAATTAACACTGAAAGGATCCTATTAACAAACTAAAGACATTATTTGGATGTCAAATACATTTTCTTTTTTTTTTAGTTTTTTTTTTAAGATTTTATTTATTTGACACAGAGAGACAGCCAGCGAGAGAGGGAACACAAGCAGGTGGAGTGGGAGAGGAAGAAGCAGACTCATATCAGGAGCCTGATGTGGGGCTTGATTCCGTAATGCCAGGATCACACTCTGAGCCAAAGGCAGACGCTTAACCGCTGTGCCACCCAGGTGCCCCAAAAATGCTTTTCTTTTTCTTTTTTTTTTTTTAAGATTTTTATTTATTTATTTGACAGAGACAGAGACAGCCAGCGAGAGAGGGAACACAAGCAGGGTGAGTGGGAGAGGAAGAAGCAGGCTCACAGCCGAGGAGCCTGATGTGGGACTCGATCCCATAACGCCGGGATCACGCCCTGAGCCGAAGGCAGACGCTTAACCGCTGTGCCACCCAGGCGCCCCTCAATTACATTTTCATTAGAATAGCCTCTATGCACACTAAATGATATCAGAGTAAGGCACCTAAGTTAGGACCCTTGGATCTGTACTACCAACACAGAGCGAGATGTTCAGCCAAACACCATGAACAGAGTAATCGAAAGAACACCGGTCCAGTAGGTTAAATACTTGGATTCCAAACCTAGCTTTGCTATTAAAAGGCTCTAGGTCATTGTGAAAATTGTGGCTTTCTGATTCTTTATTTAAAAAAAAAATTAACTAGATAAAGCCAAAAAAGTCCTTTCAATCTCTAAAAGTCTAAAGAGATTTAAAGAGAACATCACACATACACACACACACACACACACACACACACACGCACACACTCACAGACCCAACGTGGTCCTGGTGCTCTGAGGTCCCTTCCTTATCCAGTGGAGTAGGCCAACTTGGGAATGAGAGGACCGCCACTCAGGCCCTGAGCTCTCACTGCTGGTAAGTCCATTCTACGCCTTGGCCCTTCTCCAACCACAGCTAACCACCCTCTCAGCTCCCCTTGAACTCCCCTGAACTCATCCCTCTAATCTCCCATGGCTAGGCCTCCTGTCTGATCCGCCCCTCTTCTCCAACTTCTCGCTTTCCACCTTCCTGTTGGGGTCTGTGGCTTCCCATCCTCTCTGCCAGTTTTCATGACTTGGCCCTTTGCCCTGGACTTCTTGGGTACCAGACCTAGATGGCCCTCTGCGGTTCAGGCTCCTGGCCCCGTGCTGCCTTAGCTTCAAGCTGCTTATCTCATCATCATTTTTATTTTAGGAATATGTGCCTGCAATGAACACCCTGCCTTTCTTGCACACATTGATTCACTGCTCTGATGCGTGTGCACACACACACACACTCCACCTGTCAGGGACAGCTTGCAAGGGCTTTCTTGAGCCGGTCTCCTTTCTATACTGAAGAAGCTAGCCAGAGACAAGTGGTGTGACATTTAGAATCGCTTCTAGATGCCTCACAGAGTGAAGAACATTGAAACAATGAGAGGCCAAGTTTAGCACAACACAACGCAAGGAGGCTCAAGGAATGGCCGGGTGGCCTTCACTCAGAGGGAAGAATTGCCAAAGACAGGGGAGCTGGTGCATTTCACCTGTAATTGCCAAATGGGCGGGAATAACTTACACTGTTTATATCCCCAGCTCTCCTGTCCCCTGTAGCATTTCCACACCCTCACTTGCATGGGTATGCACTATAGGGTGCCAGCCCATTTCCACAGTGGAGTCAAAGCCAGAATTATAACTAATGATGTGCTTGCGTTGCTCAAACATCTTAGCTCTCTACCTACTATGTGCCAGGTCCTGCTGCCACTAGGAATGAACTGGGGAGAAAAAAGTCAACTAGCTGTGATTCTAAACATCAAGGAGCTTGAAGATTGGGGAGAGAGGCAAGTGGGAAAAGGTACTTAATGAATTATGTATACACATTGGAGCTCAGGGGGAAGAGGGGAGGCCGAATTCACAATATACCTGCAGGAAGAGGTCATAGTCCATCCACACTTTTCCAGGGCTAAGGCTGGGAGTGAAGACAGATACCCATTCCTCATTTCTGGCCTCACTTATAAGAACTGGGCTCCCAAGTGGCCTGGTCATGAAGAGTATCTAGAGTTCAACCCACCCTGCTAAAGAAGCCAGATTCAAATGTTCTAAAATTGGATTTTGGTGATGGTTATACAACTCTGTAAACTTACCAAGACCCACTGAAATGTACACTCAAAATGAGCGAGTGTCATGGCATGTAAATTACATCTCAACACCCACTAAAAACCAAAGGATGGATTTCTCTTCTGGATATACTTGTTTGTTCTGCAAAGTCGTCAATGCTTCCCTAATTTCTTCAACATAAAATCCATACCCTTGGCCTGACATTCAAAACACTACACACAGTAAGGCTTAGCTCTGCACACTGTACTTTGCTCTAGATGGACTGGCCTCCCACCTGGTCTGCAGGCTGCTTCTCATTCCAATGCATCCCACTTTCCATCTCACTACATTCCATGTCATTCCATCCCACAGGACTGTGAGTTTTGCCTTAAGCCTTCACTTTAGCAATGCATGACTCTATGATCGGTGTTGAGGAGAAAGAAATGAACACCGTTCTGCCCTCACAGAGTTTGCAGACTTCCCTGTCCATTGTGAAGACACGTGTGAAAACAGACAAAGAGAACCATGACAGTGAACAGTCACAGAGCACCTACTATGTGCCAGGCATTGTTCTCAGCCCTTTTATATCTATGGGCTCATCTCATTTTTTACAACTACCCTATAGGGGAGGTACTATGATTATTTCCATTTTAAAAAGGAAGGAACTAAAGCAGGAAAGGGTTAAGCAAAAGGTTGCAGGTCCCAACGCTAGCCAGTGGCCAAACGGGAATTCAAATCCAGGCATTCTGTCTCCTGAACTCATACACTTAAGCTTCATGTGACAGACACACAGATCAGGCGGTAGAAAGGTTCTCTGAGGACGTGACACCTCAGTTAGTTCTGGGAGAGGTGGTGTAATCTGCCCTACAGACACAGAGAAGGTGAAATGAATGAAAAGCTGTAGGAAGATATGAATGTATACAGTGGGGTGTGTTCACACGAAGATATGAATGTATACAGTGGGGTGTGTTCAGGGAATCTGCACAATTTGTTGAGGCTGGACTCTAAGGGGGGTCAGCGTTGGTTGGAAATGAGGCTTCACACGTGGTGAGGAAGTGCCCACGTCAGCTTGAGGTGCCGTATCACTTAGCATGACTTTGCCTCCAAGAAGCAGAAAAGCATGACTGAAATTGGTTTAAGCCATAAACACGTGTATTGTTGCTTCTATCAAAAAGTCCAGAGATAGGGAAGATTTCAGAGTTGTTCAATTCAGCAGCTCAGCTGTGTTATCAGGCATCTCGGTTTTCCATCTCTGCACTCTGCCGTGCTGGCTGTTGACTAATCTCTCAGGATGACTCGCTTCATGGTCTCAAAAAGCAAAACATTTTCAGCCTTCCTGGCCAGATACAGCCAAGTCCAAAATCAGAAAGCAACCACTGCTTACGCTGTCTCCTTCTTAAAAACAAGGGTATACTTTCCAGAAGACCTTCCCCCTTCTGTCTCGCTGGCCCAGACTGAGGTTCACATACCAACCCTGACCAGTCACTGCCAAGGAGAATTCACCATACTGGTTTGGTCAAATCATGACTTAGCTCCTAGAAAGGGATGGGGCTCACCTCTCCCTGAATCATAAGTTTTGGGAGCAAAGAAAGGGGGACTGAATGTCAAGCAGGCAGCCAGTATTTCTCAGAGAAAAGCCTAGCCTTTTCCCTGAAGGTGATGATGGTGGGGCGGGGGTGTGGAAAGAGCCAGGTAGTCCAAGTTAAGACACAATCACACTGACGCTTAGAAGCGGTCTTTTATTCATTCTTCCATTGCCTTTTACCACTCAGTCCTGCATTCATGTCCCCTCCCCTTCTTCCTTTCCTTCTTCCCTTCCTTTCTTCTTTCCACTTCCCTTCCATTGAATACCAACTACTGAAGTTTCTATTATACTTTGTTCAATATTATTCTTAGCAATGGAATCACAGTCCTGAGCAACACACACACACACACACACACACACACACACACACACACACGTCCTTCCTGTATTTTACATGACCAAGGGTCTTTGTCTCCCTGCAACTGCCCCCCCCTCCGCATGACACCTTTTATGAGCACCCCAGCCCCTAGTGATCTCTCTCCTACCAAGTGTTTTCACCATCCCTGAGGCTACTTGCCAATTCATGTGGAACCCTGTGTGAGAAAATGGGAAGATGTCCTAGGGGAGATTCTGTGGACATTAAAAGCATCTCAGAACTAGACAGTGTCTGCTTATTTGCCCCACCCCCAACCTAAACCCCTCTCTCCTCCTTCCCTTCTCTTTTAAAATACCCTGGTAACGATTATTGGTTTTCTGTAGCCAAAGGGCAAAATTAATAAATTCCTCAGCCACACAACTTTCTTGGAATCTAATAATGATCTTCGACTGTTAGCACTGGGACGAAGGATGTAGACAATAAAATAGAATCCGGGAAGGAAGGATAGGAAGGCAATGTGGGTGTGGGGCGATCAAACCTTTCCACTCCCAAAGTGTTGTTCAGTGAGACCAGGGAATTGAGCCTTCAAGAAAGGGAGATGGACCTTATCTCAAGCTCTTGAGATAGGAAGGGTGTGAGGCTGGAAGAGGGTGGGGTACCTGGGAGCCGTGAGTGACCCAGGACCTAGCCAGACCAGAGGATTAATGCATCATCTTTGTCTGCAAAGCCTTTTCTCTAACCCCACTCCCCGCGTCCCTTCCTAGAATTGGACCGTCGCATTCAACTAGCCTGAGTGATCAGCTGTTGGCCTGCATTTTACAGAAATGACACTGCCTTTAAATTTCAGGATGAGAAACAGCGGGACAAAGTCCTCCAAACTGTATTGAGCTAATACAGGATGTGGGAAAAAGAGAGCAATGATGCCTCTATAGTAGGTATAGACCAACCGACTTCTTTGACGGAGACTATTGGGTGTACTATCTTGGAAGGCAGTAGGTGAACTCTAAAGGTCTTTGGAATCAGACAGTTCTGAGTCTGATTCACTGGAACCATTATCTGCCAGATGTGTGGTATTGGGAAGTCACTTAACTTCTGGGGGGAGTTAGTTTCTTACTGTGTGAAATGGGATCCATATTCTCTGTGCATTCTGCCTCTATGGGCTGTTTGAGGAACAAATGGGATAATGAATGTGGAAGTCTCATAGAGACATCTGAGTTAAGTTGATGAGGTTGTTATTTCTTCTGGGAAGATACTTCTCCCTTCCCAAAGGGACCACATAACAGATCTCACTGAGTAATTAACGTGTAAACAACTTTGATTTTCCATTTCAATGACTCCCTCTCTTCTCTGCCTCTGTGTATCTTATATCTCTATACTCTGCTAAAAGAAGGGAGTAGGGGGAGATAGGCTGCATCTTTGTTACTCTCGAAGATATCCAGAAAGAGATTTCTTTGGTCCAAATTTGACCAGCTGAAAACCAGACTCATTTGCAAGTCATAAAATTTTGATTCAGGCAATATTTTCACATTCCTGTCAGACGAAAGAATTGTTTCCTATGAACCACTGGAGAGGAAGTTGCTGGCCAGGTTCTCCATGGCCCCAAACATCCCCGGTCATATTTTCTACAAAGGAAAACAGTCTCATGTATAACAACATAATCATCAAAATCGGGAAATTAACATGGAAACATCACTACTAGAGAAATCTCAAGCACCATGCAAGTTTTGCTAAATGTCCCAAAAAATATCCTTGAGGGAAAAGGATCCAGGCCAGAATCATGTGTCATCTACATGGGTCATGTCTTCTAGTCTTCAATCCAGAATGTGCCCTCATTTTTTTCTTGTCCTTTATAATCCTGAAGCTTTTGAATACCATCCCCTTTCAGTTAGGGCTTGTCTGACGCTTCTTCCTGGTCAGGTGATACATCTCCGGATAGGAATATCAAAGAAGTCATGTTTCTATGTCAGGGCGTCCTATCAGGTGGCATAGGGCTTCGATTTATCTCATTCAGAGTGATCCTCACTTTACACATTCCACGGAAGTTGTCTGCCAATGTTCTCTACTAAAGTAAGTTTTTTCCCCTCTGCAATTATTAAGTCCTCTGTAGAGATGTACTTTGAAACTACAGCAATATCTCTTTCCTCATCAAACATTCAAGTATTCACTTATTAATGTATATTAGTATTGAATGGTGGTTTCCTACATTACTGACTGGGTTATATGTTACCATATATATTTTTTTATTTTGATGCTCAAATTGTACAAGATTTGTCCAGTAGATTTCTTGAAGCTGGCTCCTGTGACCTTGCGCATGTCCCCCAACTTTCTGACTTGCCTCCTGATACAGGATGCTTTGTTTTCCTCATCCAGATTCCTTTTAGTGCAAGTGGTATTTAGGAACCAAGGTCAGGACACTAGGTATGCTCAGTGCTATTGTGTGTGTCGTGTGTGGGAGGGGAGGAGGGTTGCTGTTCCCAGGCTCTTTACCTTCAGTAGTTGGGAGTTTTTATACGTGCTTGTGTGTATGTGTGTGTTTGTGTCAAAGACAGAGAGACAGACAGGAGTATTTTGGTTAATTTTTGTATCATAACAACCTTAATTAGATTATAGCACTTCTCATATAGATTCCAATAAACTGTTAATAAATACTCTATGAAAAAGAGAGATCCAAGGTCAACTGAGTCTGCCAAACACCAATATGCTTCTGTGCTTGGTGGCCATCCAAAGGGCTATGGAGCACACGGTTTCTATTTATATGGCAGTCCCAGTGCCCAGATCATTTGTTGCTTCTAAGTAATATAAACTGATTATATATTTTTTTTAATTTTTTTAAATTTTACTTGAGTTCTATATCACTGTTTGAAAATATCCTAGAGAAATATTGATTCCCTTCCCCTCTTCCTGTCCTCTGTCCCTGATAGAACCCTGCTTCATAGAAGGCTGAGATCCCCATTCTTCTGGGGGTGGGGAGCGGGGAAGAGAAGACAATGAGCTGAGACTATACCAGAGTCTGTGCAGGTATGAGGGCCTGGTGGCAGGATCAAGGCACATCCAATTCTGGGAGGTGTTAAAGTCCAAGTGGGCAAGGTGAGGAGGAGGAGGAAGGATGAAGCCTACCCTCATAGCTTCTTGGTAGCTATGGTTAGGTTCCAGAAGTGATGGAGTCTTTATTGCTTAGCGGTTAAAGGCACAGATTTTGGAATCAGATTTGCATGTGATTCGTGGCTTGTCCTATAAGACGGATGTGTGACTTTACAGACAACAACCGTACCTGACTTCTAATGCCTTTGTGAGGATTAGACATGGCAGCTGCACGAAACACACTTAGCCCATTGCCTGGCATATGGTAAATGCTCAATAATTGGCATTTCTTTTTTTGGGTGATGGTTATTTCAGCATCAGTTGGGAGTTTGGATCGTCTCTCAGGGAGGTCTATAAGAGGATATGCAAGGCAATCAAAAGTGAAGGAGATAGTGCTAAGAGAAGGGCCCAGGATTTCTCAATCTCCACACTAATGATACTTTGGGTTATTCAGTTCTTTGTTGTGGGGGACTGTTCTGTGTACTGTAGAAAGCTTACTGTATCCCTGGCCTCTACCCACTAGATGCTAGGAGCACCTCCCAGTTGTGACCACCAAAATCATCTCCAGGCATTGCCAAATGTCCTGGGGAGGGGGGCAGAGGAGGGAGGCAAAATTGTCCCTGGTTAAGAATCACGGGCTATTTATAAGAAGCTATTTTTCAGCAAGCTGAGAATTTTCCAGAATTACCTCTTACTGCATATGGCTAAGGGAGGAGAGGGGGCAATTATGTGAGCACCTTGCCATCCTGGCCACAGCATATGCCAGATTGGACCAATCGGACTACCCGATCTCCTTTAGCAGTACTTGTCCCAGAGAAGGGCGTATGCACCTGGCTGGGCCAATAGAATTTTTTCCCTGGGATTTTACACAACACACAAAAGAAAAGAAATTGTTTCCTTTATGTTCCAGATGTAAGCATATGTTTCCAGATACCATATGGAGGACATGGGAATAATGTGGTCAGCACAGAGACAAGAGCTGCGGTAAGAAACAGAGGGAGGGAGGGTGGGAGAGAGGGAGAGAAAGAGGGCTTGTCTCTGGATACCGCCATACGTGAGCCCATCTCTGCCACAGTCATCTCCAGTCATGAAAACCTCTAGGTTTCTATTTACAGCTAAGCTGTTTAGGGCTGGCTTTTATGCTGACTGTGAAGCCAGAGTGGTTCCTATTGCAAAGATCAAGGAGAAGGAGGGTATAATCACTAGGACAAGGTCCTTCAATAAACCTGAGGGCATGGGATCCAGAACCCAGGCAGAAGAACTTGTCTTATGCAGGAAGGGCCATATCCCGGAGATCACTGGGAAAGGGGTGGATGTGGACGAAGCCCAGGTGTTGATTTAGTGGCAGAAGTTCAGGGATGTAGGCAGTGGGGAATGGTGCGTGCAAGTTTTCATCAGCAAATAATCTATGATCCCACTTTTCTGTCTTCCACTCCAGAGAGCATTTCCAAATTCAAGCGAGGACTAGGATTTTACCTATACCTTTGAATACACTACCTTCTTTAAAAAAATCATGAATCATGGAACACTATATCAAAAACTACTGAAGTACTGAATTGTGACTAACATAACATAACAAAAAAATCCCTTTAAGAGAGAAGATATTTTCAAGCTTGAGTAATTTGTTACTAGGACTGTTTCTTGCAAATTATCTAAAACCTGGGTTGAGACCCCGCAGTTTCACATATTACAAGCCAGAATAACTTGAGCAATTTGACGAGTGTTACATTTCTTGCCACTTACCCAGGAATTTATTTGGACAAACCCGGGGGTTGTGCTACAGTGGGTCAGAGCTGTGACACTGCTCGACAGAAGAAAATGTCAATGTTCATTAACTGTCTATAATGCACACCTGATTGTTACCTGCCTTCTAGTTTGCTCTTAATGCTGAGAAGCATCTGCCAGAACCAGAGGGTTGTATGACAACAGTCCAACCATCTCTGGAGGGAGGATTACCCGTGGTGTATGTCTGACTCCTTCTAGACCCCACTGCACACATCACCCATTGATTCTGGCTTTCACTTTTATTGAGCCCACATGCAGCCTCAGAATCCTTCTCAACATCGTTCTCCAGCAAATACAAGCCTGGCGTTAAAGTTGCAGCTCAGTTGCTCTTGCTGATTGCTTCCAAAGCCCCTGCGGTTTGTTCTTCTTCATTTGCTGGTGGAAGAGAAATGGCCCCGGGGCTCTGGGCAGGAGAAGGAGGACCCCGGAGAAGCCTTGAGCATCCGACGCTCTGTTTCAGCATCCTTGCCCTCACATTAAGAAGAGGTGAGATGCGGTGAGAGGCACAGGCTCTAAGGCCTCGGACTTTTATCTCTGGCGATGACATGGGCAGTGTGACATGCAGGGTAATGAATTGCCCTCTTTGCAGAAATGAGTAAGTTGTGGTCGGTGATGCAATGATCAATTTGCTCCATCACGTTAAGCTGCCCATTCATCATCCACACCTGCTGTCAGGAGCCCAGAGCCGCTGATATTGGCCTCAAGCCTGTCTCAGCCCGGCAGAGCAACAGCCTTTGGAGCCGCCTCCCCAAGTCTCAAGGCTGCTTTTGATTACAAACTCAGACGCAGGGCCCGGCTCCTGCTCAGCCACTGGTGATGCTGCTGACCTGGGCCATGGGGATGCAGTGTAATAAAATGTGAAGGGCCCCTTGACAAGGACTCAGGTGGACTCTTCCACCGTTCCATGGTATGCCAGTGGGCCAGCCCCATGTCACCTCCGTCCTTCAGCATCTCTGCTCTAAAGGGAATGGACAGAGTCCTCTCTCTCTCATTATCTCCTCCATCTCTGGCCCAGTAGGCCCTCCACGAATATCTTCTCCTAGAAAGGCACTTTGTGGCTTTAACCCTTCCACTCACCAAGGCATATAACAACATTTATTCACTGCTGGTTGTTTGGCAGCAGTGCATGGGTTCACTGACTGTTCCCAGCTGAAAAGAAGGTATCATTATCACATTTCACCGATGAAGGAAACGGAGGCACAGCCAGGTTAAGTGAGGTGCCCAAAGCCACGGAGAGGGTGCATTAGAGTCCGAACTGAATCCAAATCTGCTTGATGCCAAAACCCTTGCCTTTTCTGCTAGGAATCGTTTTGGCTAGAGAGCAGGCCATTAAGACACTCCAACTAAGCCAGTCTCCCAATGTTTTTGTGGGTCTCAGGCGCTGTGAGGGCCCCGCATCTGCTCAGAAGAAGACAGGGAGGCCCAAAGAAGTTTGGGGCTAATGTCTGTATCCCCAGTTTCCAGTGTGACTTTTGCAAGCCCCTGGTTAGGGCCCAAGTTATAGAATCCAGGTGGCTGGCCAACAGGCATGCTGAGAAGTTTCTCAGGGTCCTGCAGGGTAGATGCCGCCTATGGAATATTTCTCTTTCTTTCTTAACGAAGATGTTCAGTGTCCTGTTTGAGATGTCCTGAGTGCCAGGCCCCAAGCCAGGTTCTCAGCACTGTGTGGCTGATCCTGAGTCATTTATGCTCTCCTAACTACCTGGTGAGGTGTGTCGTTCACAGTTTTGAATGGGGAAACTGAAACACAGGTGCTTCTGGCAATTCTGGTGGCATGGGGAGGGCCATGAAAGGGGCTCGGAGCCAGACGTCCTTGTGCTTATCCATACTCTTGACCTGGCCACTGTGGGAGTTTGGAGGGGTCATGTTACCTCCTCCCCCAGAAGTGTGATTGAGGCCCCATTAGAGGTGGAAGAAACAACAGCTTCAGATCCGTATGGGCAAAGATCTGAACCCACTGTGGCTCTATGATTGAACTGGTGTGATCTTCAGGAAGTTGCTTCCCCTTCCTGGGCCTCGCTTTTGCTTCTATAAAATGGGCCAGTGTTAGATTTCGCAGGGGTTGTGAGAGGGTTACAAACTGTCATTTTTTCCCCAGTCTATTCTATACGAGGTAGTACTGCTGTGGATGTAACAGTGAGCAAGAAAGAAACCATCCCTGCTCGCACAGGATTTGCAGTTTAACTGGAAACGTGAACAAGTAACCAGTCAACTGGGACACATGCGATGATGGGGGGGACAAAGGCCTCTTTTCAGAGAGGTTGATCCAGAACTTCTCAATCCTGGCTGTACATTTGTATTAACTGGAAGGTTTTCAAAGGTGCTGGTGCCTGAGCGCCACCCCAGACCAAACAAATCAGGATTCCTAAAGGGTAGGGCCTTCAGGATTTAGTTTTTTAAACTTTTTACGTATTACTTTAGCATAATATCAGACTTACAGTACAGTTTTAAGTATAACTCTTGCCACTTCTATTTAGCATTGTACTGAAGGCTGTAGTCAGAGATACTAGCCAAGAAAAAAAAAAAAGAAATAAAAGGTATCCCGACAGGAGAAAAAAATAAAATTGTATTTGCAGATGTCATGATTTTACATATAGAAAATCCTAAGGAATACATGCATACACATATTACACACACACACACACACAATTACACACACACACACGTTTGAATTAACAAACGAGCTCAGTAAAGCTCCAGGATACAAGGGCAATGTTCAAAAGCCAATCGTATTTCTATACACTAACAATGAAAACTCTGAAAATGAAATTAACAACATGAGTCCATCTTCCACGGCATCAAAAAGAATAAAATACTTAGAAGTAAATTTCACAAAAGAAGTGTAAAGACCTGTGCACTGAAAACTAAAATAGTGCTGAAAGAAAATAAAGGTCTAAATAAGTGGAAAAACATCCCACGTTCATGGAGTAAGACATTTGAAACTGCCTATGGCAACACTCACCAAACTGACCTACAGAGTCAGTGAGGCCCTACCATATCCCAGTTTTGTTCTGTTTTGTTTTGTTTTTAAGAAATGTACAAGCTCATCCCAGAATTCATACAAAAATATAAGGAACTTAGAATAATTGAAACAATCTCGAAAAAGAGGAACAAAGTTGGAGGACCCATACACCCTAATTTCTCTTCTCTTTTCCTCTTTCCTCTCTCTCCCTCTCTGGATACAGACCATGTGCAAGCATGAATGTGTGTAATCTGTATGTTCACATGGTATTTCTTCTTAACTGTTAGAGTACGTTAAAGACATGATGCCCCTTTACCCTTAATACTTGAGTATGCATTTTCCAAACCCAAAGATATTGTCTTTTGTAACTTTTTTAATACAATCATTTACATCAGGAGATTATCAGTGATGCCTTACTGTCACCTAATGTACACATTTCTTCAAGTGTTCCACAGATTTTTTTTTTTAAGATTTTATTTTTAAGTAATCTCTACACCCAACATAGGGCTCAAACTCACAACTCCAAGATCAAGAGTCCCACACTCCACCAACTGAGCCAGCCAGGCACCCCGCCCCCCAAAATAATGTTCTTTATAACAAAAGAGAATCCCAGCTTGGTGGGCATCCTTTCAAAATTTAAATGTGTATCAACTCATTACATTGTACACTTTAAATATACCACAATTTTACTTGTCGATTATACCTCAATACAGTTGAGAAAGTAAAAAAGAGAAAGAAAATCCCAGATCACACACTGTACTCTGTCAGTCTCTTGGGGTTCTTTTTTTTTTTTTTTTTTAAGATTTTATGTATTCATTTGACAGAGAGAGAGACAGCCAGCCAGAGAGGGAACACAAGCAGGGGAAGTGGGAGAGGAAGAAGCAGGCTCCTAGCAGAGCAGGGAGCCCGATGCAGGGCTTGATCCCAGGACCCCAGGATCACGTCCTGAGCCGAAGGCAGACGCTTAACGACTGAGCCACCCAGGTGCCCCTGTTGGGATTCTTTTAACTTGGACAGCTCCTTGGCCAGCTGTGTCTTTGGTGACCTACACATTCTTAAAGACATAGGTCAGCATTTTTGTAGAACGTCCCTCAATCTGGGTCTGTCTCATGTTTCCTCATGATGACATTCAGGTTGTGTGTTTTTAGCAGTGCATCATATCAGGAGATTACTTCTGGAGAGATACTTCCGGATTATGCAAATATCCTGTTCCTCTTTTTTTTTTTTTTTTTTAAGGTTTTATTTATTTGAGAGAGAACGAGTGAGTGAATGGGAGGGAGAGAGAGAGAGAGAGAATTTGAGGCAGACTCTGCCCTGAGCATAGAGCCGGACACGGGGCTCAATCCCACGACAGGGAGATCATGACCTTAGCCAAAACCAAGCGTCGGACGCTTAACCAACTGAGCCACCCAGACGCGTCTATCCTGTTCCTCTCCCACCCACTAGTTATGGCACGCATCTGTGATTTTTTTTTTTAGAAATTCACCAGGTTACATGCATTAGTCGGGGTTGAGAGCCACTCACTCACCCTTATCTAAGGAGGCAAGACCTGGCCTTCTGGAAGAAGAACCATATAAACTGAGGCCCGAGGGATGAGTAGAAATGGCTGTACTTATTGGAAACTGGTGGTGAGGGGGCAGATGTTCTGGGTTCCAAGAAGGCTTGGAGAGAAACATGCATACAAGCCACCTAGAAATGGACCAACGCCAGGCGGCCAGGCACAGAGTGAAGTGGAGGATGTTGGCTGAAGGTGCAGGTAGAGAGCACGCAAGGAGTTTGGGCTTCTTATAATGGGTTAGGAGAGACCCATGGAATGGGTTCAATCGGGGGAACGACATACCCAGGTTTCTGTGTTGGGGGAAAAAATCCCTTGGCTACCATGTGGATCTTGAACATAAGAAGGTCAGAAAGGAAGGAAGGAAGTGATGTGAGGAGGGGATTGCGGTGCCCAGAGAGAGGAAATGGTGACTGGACAATGGAGTAGGGCTCACTGAACAGCAGTGGCACTGTATGAAGTTGAGTGCGACACGGGGGACATGTCAGGTGCTGTGGACACGCATGGAGAAAGGGCTTGCGAGATCACAGAAGGCTTCGTGGAGGAGGTGGTATATGCTGAATTCTGTTGGATGGGTACAAGGCAGCCAGATGAAGGGGCAGGTGATGCCTGTGTTCTAGGCAGGAAGAACAAGAAGCATGAGAAGCACTCAAGAAGGCTGGAGCCTGGAGGAGGGACCTTCGGGAGGTGGCTGGAGAGAGAAGCAGGGCCAGACCCCCAAGGCTGTGGGTCACACTGAGAAGTTTGTGCTCTATCTTCCTGACGACAGGCAAGACGAGCGATGGGAGGGTCTAAAGCAGGTTTGTAATCAAGGAAGCCACTCCAGCGGCATGCAGAGGACAGCTCGGAAGGCAGGCTTAGGGAGGCAGGAAGAACATCTAAGAGATCTAGTTGCCAGTGTTTTGGCACGGCGCCCACACGGCCTGGTGCTCCGCACGTGGGAGTTATGGTGACAGCTCCCAGCTCCGGGGGAGGGGGACGTCTGGGCAGACCCACAAGGGTCTTTGCAGGCTCTAATTGGGGTCTTTTCTGCAAGCCTTCGGGAGGACAGGTTAAAAAGAAGAAAACACCCTCCCATGCCGAGGAGAGGGAGGAAAACAACCTGTTGGCTGGGGATGGCGAGAGGAGAGAAAGAGCAAGGGGCTTGCTCCGGTGCGGAATAAAGACAAATGGCCAGTGAGTTCCGGAGAATACATCCTTTCTCCGGAACACTTGCCTCTCCATCAGGGCCCCGCACAGGCCTGTCAGGCGGGAGCAGCGCTTTTGTGCATGTGCAGGCTGTGCTCCCGTTGCCATGGCGATGGGGCCATAAGTCTCATCTGCTGCTGCTGCACAGAGGCTCTGTGATTTATGCCTGCCCGGCTGGGATTGTAAACTTTTTTTTAATGTTCAAAATCCGTCACAGCAAGGGAGGGCGGCGTGTGTCTGGCTCCGTTCGGAGGAGCAGGTTGCTGCCAGACCTGCCTGCGATGCTCTTCCTCGCCCCACAGGCCCTGGGCCTGAGACACGGGACCCAGCAGCCCAGCCAGGCTCTGCAGAGCCCCTTCAGACCAGCAGGAAGGATTCCAAAAGCCTGAGGCTGATGCTTATTCCTGGGACCAGGACATACTACCTTATTCCTGAGACCAGTGCTTCCTCCTGTCTCCCTGGGGCTGTCTATGCATGCGGCATGTCTCTATATGGTTAATACAGTGGCTTCATAACCTGCACGGTACCCTTGCCCCTTTAGAACTGGGTCTCTAGAAGCGTGTAATAGATGGACCATGAATTTGAAATCCTACCTCCTGAGCCTCAGTTTGTCATCTGTTCAACGGGGATAATATAACTTCATCTAAGGTAGGGCTTCCCAATCTTGGCACTGTTGAAACTTGGGTTCGGATAATTCTTTCTTGATGTTGCAAGTTGGGTAATTCCTTCTTAGAGGGGGTAGACTGTGTATCAGAGAACGTTTAGCAACATCCCTGCCTCTACTCACTAAATGCCAGTAGCACTTTTCCACTGAGGCTGCCAAAATTATTCCCAGAGATTGCCAAATGCCCCCTAGGAGCTGAACCATCCCTTTAAAGCCCATTTTGCAGATGAGGGAAGTGAGGCTTTCTCTTTTGACCTATAGTACCTCGGCTTTCACGGGCAACCAAAATCGTTCCCTCAAGCCCCGGCCCTTCTGAGATATGTAGATTCCCTTTCCACTTCTTGTCATGCCTTCCAGATACTGTATTCCCTCCACTGGACTGGACCCCCTCACGGCTGACTCACCCGTCCTCTAGCACCTGTGTGACCCCAGTGTGCAAATGTCATGCACCCTCTCAGGCTGTTCCATTTCCGTGTAGCTCACCCAGTCTTGTTGTACACAGGAGGATGTTGGCAGGGCTAAAAGATGCCCTGGGTGGGGAGGAGGAGGGTGGGAAAGATGCACTATGGAGCCTTACTCTGCTCCGGGAACTCTCTACCTAAGATGTCTTTAAGGTGTCTGGCATGGCTTGCTAGGACTGGCGGGAACGGCCATGCATGCTTCTCTCTTTCCCCAAAACCATTCTCTCCCATTTCCTTCTTCTTCTTTCCTTTTTCTAAAATTGTAGTAGCATATACATAACATTACGATCTTCGCCTTTTTTAAGTGTGCAGTTCAGTGACATTCTGCACACTCGTTGCGCTACCATCCCCACCATTCACCTCCAGAACGTCTTCATCTTGGACACGGAAACGCTAGACCTCTTTAACAATCACCCCACGCCCCTCTCCCCTCAGCCCTTGGCAACCACCATTCTCCTTTCTGTCTCTATGATTTTTGACTACTCTAAGTAACTCACAGAAGTGGAATTGTATAGTATTTGTCCTTTTGTGACAGGCTTATTTCACTTAATATAGCCTCAAAGTTCATCCGTGTTGTAGCAGATGTCAGAACTCTCCTCCTTTTTAAGGCTGAATAATATCCCATTGTATGTATGTACCACATTTTGCTTATCTATTCAACTGTTGATGGACACTTAAGTTGTTTCCAGGTCTTAGCTGCTGTGCACAATGATATGAATCCCTGATTCCTTTCTGAAGCAAATATGGGTTACATTCTAATGACTCAATCATCATGCTTTTACTGAATACTTACTGAATGCAAAGTCCTAAGGCGGGAAAATGGAGTTTGCAAAAGAGCATGAATCATAATCCCTTTTGAATTGGCAAGATTTTCTTAAAAAGCCTCATGAAGGGTCCTTACGATAGCCAAGATTTTTTTTTTTTTTTTCCAAACTCATCATACGTCAACTCACTTGATTCTCAAAGCGATCTACGGGGTAGGGGCAACCACATTTATTTTGTAAATGTGGAAACAGGCAGAGCAACGTAAAGTAACTTGCCCACCCTTACCCAGATGGGGAGGCACCACTGGGATTTGAGTGAGAGCATCCGGCATACACCCTGTGCCACAATATCTGGGCTATTCTGAGCCAGAGATCCAAAAAGGCTAGGTTGCTATGAAGGTAGAAAACCAGAAGAAATCTTGTTCACTGTTTTTTTCTCTTTGCTACTTCCTTTTCCTCCCCTGCCAGTTCTAGACGATCCTACAGCTCTACTCACCCAGGATTTGTTCCATCTCTGGAGTAGCCACACACGCTCATTCTATCCAAGGCTGCACCTTCCATGAGGGCTATGTGCCTTTTACAGGGTCAAGGAGACAGAATGTGGAGCTCAGCAGCAGCTGGCCTGACTCAGCAGCCAGCCGGAGGGAGACCAGCTCTCCTTCGCTCTGCCCTCCCCAAAGAATGTGTGAGCCCCCCTCTCTCTGATGTCTGGTGTCACTTGTGTAGCCTATGGACCTCAGTGGGCGAAGGTGGTACTACCTGAAGTGGGGTCTCAAGGAATGTTGGTCCTAGCCTGCGCCTCATTAGATACCGATGGGGAGACTGTGTGCAGAACCGGCTTCCTAAAGACTCGTAATGCTCATTAACATCTTAATGTCCTCGGCAATGCTTCTGCCAAGGAAATCAATGTAGCAACCTCATTTATCATAGGATTTCTTAAACCTTTCAAATTAGAGAACTCTCCTTTTTTTTTTTTTTAATTTTTTATTTTTTACATTTCCTGACCCCAAAGTACTGGTGTTATTTGGAACCCCTCTAAGACAAGAAGGATTTTTATAATACAGTACAATAAACACAGGGAGTCAGAAGTTTCGATAGGGATGTTTGATGCTAAGGATATTTATGTGTATGTGAGTTGGGTGATATTCAGAGACAGTATAAAGAAATCTGTTGAGCAGTTTATGGATAATATGAAAACAGTCCCATGACTGTGCCACTGTAGCCACATCAACCTCGGGTCATCAAAATGCTCTGTATCTTTTCTCTGAGACATTGATTATGCCTAGGACTATAAGTTAAAATGCGGCTAAGATTCAGGCCTTGACCTCCAGGAACACATCCCAGACACCAGGTAGGGCAGGCTGGGAGTACTCACCTACAGTTAACTATATGCAAAACAATGGGCTGTCCCATAATTTAAAACTTCTATTGGCATGCGCAATGGGAGAAGATGGTCATGACTCCAGTGGATGGAAGGAGGACATGCCCTGGAAAGGCTGCTCAGAGGAAGTGCCAATTCTGCAGGGCTGTGGGTGGACAGGGAGTAGTGTGCCAGGTACATGGTGGGCTGTGTGAGTATGACATTTCAGGCAGAGGGATGACATGGGTGAAGACAATAAGATAGGAAAGTGGCATTTTGAGGGAATGGCAAACGGGGACTCGGTAGGAAAGATCACAAGGGGGCAGTGGCCAGATTCTGAAGTGTTAGTGCATGCCTGGTGAAATGGTTTGGATTTTGATTCTGGTTTGAAATGGTTTGATTTTGAGGCTGTGGGAGGGGAGGTTGAGGGGCTCTAAATGTTTTAGCAGGAAACAGGCATGGCCCAATCTGAGTAGTGGTGGGATTGGGCTTGTGTATGAGGATATGGTGGGGACTGAAAGCAGGGAGACTCTTTGGGAGGGTCTGAGTCTCGGAGTGTCAGGGAAGACAGAGAGACATGGACATTTTAAGGATATTTTGAAGGCAGAATGGAAAGGTTATGCATTGATTCTGGGTCTCTTCCATTTCTCCCTCCATGTCAACCCTCAGCTCATCTTAACCCTGCTTTGTGCTTCAGAAGGCTGACTTTGGTGGACAGGCTCAATGGACTCTCTTGTCTGGGCTCCCATTGGGTCAACCAATGGCAGGGGTGGGGAGACACCAGCAGAAGGTCTGAGGGGAGGTGGTAGAGTGAGGTTGGGGCATTTATTCCCCTGGCTTTTTTCCTCTCTGCGTCTCTCTCTCTCTTTTTTTTTTTTTTAAAGATTTTATTTATGTATGTGACAGAGAGACAGCCAGAGAGAGAGGGAACACAGCAGGGGAGAGGGAGAGGAAGAAGCAGGCTCCCAGCTGAGGAGCCCGATGTGGTACTTGATCCCGGAATGCCAGGATCACGCCCTGAGCCGAAGACAGATGCTTAACGACTGCGCTACCCAGGCACCCCCCTTATCTGCGTCTCTTGACTAAAGGCCATGGCTCCCGTCAGGCAGGATTCTCCATGCAATTCTCTCTCCAGGTTCTAGTAACCTCACCCTCACCTTAACCCACTGACACCAGCCAGTCTGCTGCATATCTCTTGTTGCTTTTCTAGAACTTCCTCCCAACTTTGTGAATAGCCCCCTTTTAAACCTTTCCCGGCTTGAGCCATCCACCTGCTTCTGCTGGGACCCCCTTTGTTATTGGTTTCCTTGGTGAGTAAGGGGAAAAGGAGTTAAGCCTAATATCCAGATCAGTCCATTACTCAGTGAAATACCCAAATCATCTTTCTGACCAGACTGCACTGGTGCATGTAAGTGCGTGTTGGGTAAAAGGGGGATTGGGTCTTATCTGGAGGAATAAGATGTACTAATGGAAGTGGGTGGTCCTACCCAACCCCAATGAGGGGGTCTTAGAAGGCAAAACGATTGCTTAATTTAGTTATTCTTGGTGATCACTATCCCTGAGTCCCTGCTTGAATAATTTAAAGCCCGGTCAGCTTAGGTGAGACCAGAGCAAGGATATGGAAGAGAACATTGTGAGACCATGACAGACAACACAGCAGGAGACCATGACACCTGTAAGCAAAGGGTAGATGCTATTGACCTAGAACCATCCATGTGATGGCATGGGGATGGAAAAAATGACTCAGAAGGTCGCTTCCAGTTGGTGAGCTTATAATTGTTTCAACATGCCTTTGGAATTCTAAGATGCAGTTCGAGACCCTTATAACGTGGGTGGTTTGTTTACAGCTTAAATTAGAGTGTTCCATTTTTAATATATTACAAGTGACAATGATAGTGCCAGACAGTATCTAGGAAGCACCTATATGGAGGCCTCAACTCTGCCTCAAGCCAGAAATCTATTTCAGGAAACTTGTTGGAACCAAGATGAAATTATCCAAATATACCCCCTGAGATAACAGATAGATGGATAAAAACAGATAGACGGAGTAAGCTCCATTTCCAATTCATCCTCAATACCTCCATCCACATGACTATCCGTCTCCTGCATCTCGGCAACCAAAAATCTCTCTTCATTTTACCAGGGAACACAACCCTCAAGTCATCAGACACAGAACTGGAAGAACCTCTAAACCCCACCAAGTTCAGAGTTGGCAAACACCTGACCCTTCTGTCACAACTCCCATCCGATACTGAAGGCCAGCATTATGGGTTGATCATGACTTTTCCCAGCCGAGTGTGGGCTGTAGCCTCAGAAATCTTCCTAATGCACTATCATAGGCAGCCCCAACCCATTAACTGGAGTTGGCACATGACATGTCCCATAGCCACCATCTGTGATTCAGTCCAGTCTCTAAGGCAGATGAATAACGAGAAGCCAAGGGAGGGTTCTGAAGACATGGGTTGGAGTAGATGTTCAGTTCCTAGTCCCCGCCCCCCCTTCCTTCCATGGCTGTGTCTGTACTTTCTGATCCCGCTCCCTAATCAGAGATGGCTAATCTGGAGGGGAACTCTAACCCATGCCAGCCCAATAAGATTTCTTCTCTGGGATTTTTCAAACTGCAACTCAAGGAAGAAAAGTATTCACTCATTAGCGGTAAGAGCATAAAAGTCTGGGGGACTCATGGTTATCGCAACCCCTGCCATGGGGTGGCGGGGGTGGGAGAAGATGCAGTTGCAAACTAGGAGAGAAAGAAGCCATCATGGAATGATGCAGAAGCAAGACAGAATCCTCATGTCATGTAATTTCTCAACCCACTCCCCACTCTCCCCCTCTTCCCATGGTACCTTTCTAGTACAGCTGTCATTAAGCTCATTTGAATTGGGTTTCTGTCTCCTGAAACCAAAAACATGCTAACTGATACTGAGCAGAAAGGATTTCAACACAGTGCTGCAGAGGAAGGGAGGCATCATGGATGCTGTAGGTTCCTGAGATCAGAGGCTCTGTGTTCAAATCCCAACCCTTCTCACTGGGTGTGCTGCTTAAGATCTTGGAATGTCAGCTCCTCCTCTGTGAAATGGGGGGACAAAAGGAGCATTGACCTTGGAAGACAGATGTAAGGACCACATATGAAATGCTGTGCAGAGGGCTTCTGGCCAGGCAGGCATTCCCAGAATGCCACTTAAAGCTGTCTGTAGTATGAAGTCAGGACTCAGACCCAGGTATCCTGACCCCCAGTCCAGCGGGCTTGCCAAAAATTGCACTTTTATGTCTCTCTGTCTCTTTTTTCATCTAAAGAGTCGCAGTCCCCTTTCAACATCCCAAGTCCCATTTGAAGAGTGTTTAACTTCTAATGCAGATATAACAAGTCGTTTCTCAGATTCACTGTATCTGCAAAGCCTTCTATAATTCAACATCAAATATTTATTATTACATTTATTAAAGTTTTAATAATTTAGCATCTCCTGCATGTAAGAGAGAAGCTTAGCTAACTGGTTCCCCTTTATCCAACCTGGGTCACTTCAATATTTATATTCCAAAGTCTCCATTTGAGTTTCATTTAGCAGAGGCTGTGTGTCGTGGGTCCTCCGCCTGAGCTCACAGTCGGTGCGTGCTACAGCCTCCCCAGTGGCAAAGACTAACAGAAATCTGGTGCTGAATGGTTTGAAGAGATTTACCGAGCCTGGGCAGAAACTCATCCTAATAGACTGCACTTTTATTATGATCGCTAAACTGAAATGGGGGAAAATATATATGTCTCCAGGCTCGCTGGCTGAGTGACAGGCAGCACGGATGTGAAGAGATGTGGGGATGGAGTAGGTCCATTTGTGGGAGTGTGGAGGCCTTTAAAGTAATGCTTCTCAGAGGGGTTTCATCCTTCTAGAAGAGGGGAGGGATGCAATGGTGCAGGGCAAATTCTAATGCCAGATTCCACAAACCCAGCTGTGAGTTCCAGACAGCTTCCCCCTTTTCCCATTTCATATTTCATTTTTCACTAGCACAGAATGGACTTACACACACACACACACACACACACACACACACACACACACAAACTTAATGCACGAAATGGTCAACAAAGATGAAGACAGAAAATCCAACGGGCCCAGCCCTCTGTCTTACAGAGATTCCCTCCAATCAATAATACTGAGCAGTCACGGGATAGCTTGAGTTCCAGTCCTGATTTTGCCACTTACTATTCATAATATGTTGGACAAAGAGATGAAATATTTTGTGCCTCAGTTTCCTCCTCTGTAAATAATAGTGACCCCATCAGTGAGTTGTTGTGGAAAGTCAGAACTAGCACATATAAAGGGTTTAGACAGAGCCTGGCTCGAAGGAAGCGTTCTGTACATCCTAGACATTATTCTCTATGACTGTGGGCTAAGAGTTTAACTATTATTCAATTCTCAAAAGCATCCAAAATAGCAATTCTTATTCACATTTACAGACAGGAAACAGAGACTCAGAAAGTTTAAGTCGCTTGTCCAAGAGTGGCTAGGGAGTAGTGGAGCTGGGATTTGAGCTCAGGCAGTTTGGCTCCAGAGCCCACACTATTCCCTTTGCTCAGTGCTCCTCTCTTCTGTGATTCCAGTGGGTAAGTAGGTTGCCTACTGAAGTTGTCTTGCCCTTTGGGAAAGGAACACTATGTGAGTAATCAGTGAGGAAGGAAAAGCGGATAAAGCATGATGGGGTGGATTCCAGGTGCTGAAGGGGGGGAAGCCCACTCCTGTCTCAGCGTCCCCACTGGGATGCACTTCAAGGCCATGAGTATACACACACCACTATCATTAATAACATCTGCTGAGGTTACGGGGAAGGCAAAGGCAAGAAGTCTGAGTCTTATTCACCTCCAATAGGAGGAAGGCATCCTGAGTATTGAACAATATAAAGCCTGAATCAAGGGATTCCCCCGACCCCAGACTGTTTTCCCAGGCCTTTCCACCCAGATGTCCCACTGTAATGTATCATCTGACTCTCTCCTGCCTACCCTACATATCCCAATGTCCTGCTGCTCTTAAATGCCCCCAACCCCCAGCCTCTGCCATTGATGCTGACCCGATCAAGAGGAAGCACGCACACCTCTCCCTTCTCTGGACTGCTCCTGTACTGTGAACTATGTCATTTATTGCCTGATCCCACTGCATCGTACGGTTACTTCCTTATTTGTAGTACAATGCCTGCAAAACTTCTAAGACATTTCACTCATTTAACACCAACTGCATGTAAGGTGCCGTACTAGCTACTCTCTACACATTATGTCATCCTCACAACCATCTGAGGAAAACACAACCATCTCTATCTTCCAGGTTCAGAAATGGAAATGGTGGGGGGAAAGGAAAGTTACTTGACCCAAAGAGTTCTGGTCACAAATTGTGAGCCAAGATTCATACCCGGATCTGTAGGATTCCAACCCTACACTTTTTCCGACTGTGTCTTCCCTTTCTGATCTTTATATTTCCAGAACCAGCACAGTGTCCACCACACAGGGGAAGCATCTGGAGTGTCTCCTTTGAGGGTGTCACTTTCAATGCCCGGCCCACATTTCCAGAACACATTGCATCTGATTGGCCGTAGGGTCTGGGCAAAAGCCAGATTCTGGGATCTGGCACATTCACACAGGAGCACCTGCCGGGGGTGCTCTCCTCAAGGGCCCTCCGGGATTCTGCTGGTGCTGCTAGGCCAGCAGGCCTGCAGCGGAGGAACGAGAGAGGATGAAGAAGACAGCACATCGTTCTGTTTCCTCCCTCTTCTCACTGAGCCCTCTGCCAGGCGCCCCTTGGCACCACACTCCAGACACAGGGAACCAAAGGCTCCCTCATCAAGCATGCCACTTCCAGACCCCATGCCTTGTCCATCTGCGGGTTTTGTCCGGCATCCATCCACTGCCTGCCCTGCTTGGGAACCATCCGACCTATGTTCTCAGTCCACATGGTAAAGGTGCCCGCACTCTCGCCAGCTTCGAAGCTGGGTCAGTGACCCAGGTCTGGCTATTTGGAGCACTCTTCCCCTGCAGACACTAATTTGGGATACTGCCAAATGTCCCCAAACATGAAAAACGGGGGGGGGGGGGGGCATCTCAGCCAAGAGATGAGAAGCATGGAGTCAGGTGTCCGATTCTCAGGATTCGAATCTTGGCTCTGCCACTCACTGGCTGTATCAGTTGGCAAGTTACGTGACCTCTTAGTGCCTTAGCTTCTTCCTGCATTAACTGGAGTTAATAATGGGTGAAAATTCAATGAGCTCGTTTCAGTAAAGCACTTACAACATTGCTCTCTTATAAGGATACTTGTTAGGGTACTTTGGGCCCATCCAGAGAATCCAGGATAATCAGCCTACCTTAAGGGGCTTAACCACTTCTGCAAAGACCCTTTTTCCTAATAAGGTGACATTTACAGGTTCTGGGAATTGGTGCTGATACCTCGGGGGTCATTATCAGTCTCCAATATTGGAGTCGGAAAATGTGCCTTCCCAGCAAGTTTCCAGGTACGCTGATGCTACTGGTCCAGGGACCACACTGAGAACCAGTGACCTAGTGACTTCCTGCCAATACTTCCCAGTGTGGCTCAGAGGTCTGTCCTCTGTAAGACTTTCCCTTTCATCCTCAGGGGCGCTTACCCTCCTCCACCCTTGTGTCCTTTCTCTGTCCTGACCTTCCCCTCTATCCTCTTTCACTGCCACCATGCATGACATCTTGTTGTTGCAATTTCGTCTCAGCGATTGCACCGGGATCTCTGTTGGAACATTTTTCTATCTCTAACACTTAGCCTGGTGTATAGTAGGTGTTCAGTAAATTCTTAAGGCTTGGAACTGAAAGGCCAAAAGAACAAGGAACGATTCCTAATTCTATTCTGAACTAATTCAATGTAGAAACTATCACCAAGTGAGCAGCACGAGCTTTCATTCCGATATCCCATTATTCTTTCAAAATTGTGCAGGAATTAACAGTAGTTCACTGTTTCATTTTCATTGATTTGAGATCATAGAAAAATCACTGAGGGGCTCCGAAAGCTGGGCTTTGTGGATGATTATTATTCCAACTATAATAGCTATTCTTGTGTCTCTCTTAGAAGAAGAATCGGCTCTGGGTGAAATTGTGAAGAAGGCCCAGTGTGTAGAAATAAGTGTTGTTTGCCACACTTCTCTCTCCACGAGTATCTTTTATTTCATCTCTCAAGTCAGTATCTTGTTCTGTGCTCCTGGCTAGAGAGATTCCCAAAAGCAGAGGTGGGTCTTATTATCTCTGTGTTCCTAGGGTACCTGGCACAGTGCCTGGCACACAGAAGGGGCCCAGCTAAGGTTTTTAGAATTGAAAGGAGTCTGTATGCAATTTAACTAGCCCTCCCTCGTCCACCTTTGAGGCTGACATCGTTAGTGTCTGAAAATCTCATTCCTGGCAGCTTCCCGCTGGGACAGGCTAGAGAATGGGAGCTGTGCCCCCAGGGGAAAGTTCTCTTCTTTGGCCCTTCAACCCCTCAGACTTGAAAGCCTTCCTTCTCCCCTTAGATTCTACATAGCCAAAATCTATCCACAACTCAAGGTTAATTGCTAATGCTCTCTCCTGCAAATACATTCCTAATTCCTTTGGTAAGGAATTGCTTCTTCCTTCTCCACCCCACCCCACCCCCACGCACTCCATGTGCACCATCCATGTGCCCCTTCATTCCTTCTGCATGCATTTTCTTTTCTTTTTTTTTTTTAAAGATTTTATTTATTTATTCGACAGAGATAGAGACAGCCAGCGAGAGAGGGAGCACAAGCAAGGGGAGTGGGAGAGAAAGAAGCAGGCTCATAGCGTAGGAGCCTGATGTGGGGCTCGATCCCATAACGCCAGGATCACGCCCTGAGCCGAAGGCAGACGCTTAACCGCTGTGCCACCCAGGCGCCCCTGCATGCATTTTCATACACATAAAGCCATCAGACCTCCCACACTGTACCAGACCTTGTAAGTTCATTTAAGTCTTCCTCGAACCCCATGACAAAGGGATTAAGGTGCGCTCTCCATATTAAGACACTACAGATTTTAAGATTGGGTGTAGTCTTTTAGCAAAAGAAGGAAAAAGATTTAAAAGAGAGTGAACAAAAAGCTGCTATACTATGCTATAGTAACAACCAACATAATAGCTAATGCTTCTAGAAAATTCTCCATGTGCCAAACTCAGTGTTTACAATGTATCATGTCATTTGATTCTCAACACACCCCTGTGTGGTATAATCTTTTACCTGCATTATCCATGAGGAGAAACACAGCTCCAGAAAAGCTCACGCATTAAGCAAGTGGCAGAGGTGGGATTTGAACTCAAGCAGTATAGTTGGGCTCCTGTAGCCCTTACTTAAAAAAAAAAATGAACTACCTTATATACTAAGCTATATGTTTTATCAAAACACAGCATACATGGACAAAAGTGTGTAAATCATACCTGTACAGCTTGGTGAATGTTCACAGGTGAAACACCCATATAACCACCACCCAGATCAAGAAATCAAGAACTGTCAGCATCACGTAAATCCTGCCATGCTTCCCACGAATCACTGCCCTCTTTCTCGCCCAAAGTTAATCCTTATCATTTCTTCCAACAGCACAGATCCATTTTTACTGCTTTAGATCTTCACGTAAACATGGTTTCTGTGTGCCTTCCGTAACTCCCTATTACATCTGTGAGATTCAGAGACGGCGATGTGTGTGGTTATTGTTTTTGTCAATAGGCATCATTTGTAGTACTCCATTGTATGACCATTTCGTGATTTCATTTCTATTTTGTCACTGAAAGGCATTCATGGTTTTTTTTTCCACCCTTTTTTTGGCAGTATAAACGAATGCTGCTATTAGTATTCTTTTTTTTTTTTTTTAAAGATTTTATTTATTTGACAGAGACAGCCAGCGAGAGAGGGAACACAAGCAGGGGGAGTGGGAGAGGAAGAAGCAGGCTCCTAGCAGAGGAGCCTGATGCGGGGCTCGATCCCAGAACGCTGGGATCACGCCTTAAGCCGAAGGCAGACGCTTAACGACTGTGCCACCCAGGTGCCCCTGCTATTAGTATTCTTGAATGTATTACTCATGGAACACATACACCCATTTCTGCTGGGTATATTATTAGAAGGGGAATGGATAAGTTGCACCATATGTGGACATTCGACTTCAGTACATTCTGCCCAACAGATTTACACACTGGTCACACGAGCCCACTTAAGGTGGGTTACATTCCCCTATAAAGGTATGAGAGTTCCAGCTGTTCTAATGCTCACAAATATTTGTTATCATCAATTGTTTTAAAGGTAGCCACCCAACTGGGAAGAGCCCATCTGTTTGACCGCTAAATTGTTCCCCCTGCCGTAGTGTGAGAGTCTGTACTTTCCAAATAACTTGCCACAAACTAAAACACAACAATCCATAGGCAAAGCATCTTTAAGTTCTCCTTCCATTTGTGCTGCAATGCTTATCTTTTCCCTTTCTGACTTGGCTTTGGAACAGCCTTTCCTCTCATCTCTTGGTTGTGATTCTATGGCTTATGATTGGCTATCTATAATTATGATCTATTATTTATTAATTTCTAACACAGCATCTGACTGGAACTTATTAATTCTTTAAACACCCATGATCACTTGCCTGGGCAATGTCATGTCAAATGAGCTTTATTAGTGCAGCTTGGAAAACTCAACCTACATAGCACAAATTCTTTTGAATGGTGATGATTACAATCTTTTATCCTCCCTTGCCGGGAAACCGATGGGCATTTGTGGGAGGTAAGATGAAGGTACGACTTAAAAAAGGCTGTCTGCTATGGCTCAACGACCAGGTGAATGCATGAGGGCACCCCCAAGCAGGTTAAAATTTAGTGCCTTAATCAAACCAAATATTCTTCCAATATTTGTGTAACTTTTCTCTAAAGGAGAAGCTTAGTGGTTTGTGAAGAAAGGGTTGAGAAGGAGTACCCCTAGCTGCAGAATACCATCCCCTCCCCCATCCTGAGCAGCTCCGTGTGCTCCAGGTAACCAAGCACAGCGTTCTTATTAGGAATTGAGAAGAAGCATCTCGTGGTTATTGGCTCACGCCCCTTGAAGGTCTCACCCCTTTCAACTTACTGCTACATTCCTTCCAACTACATATAATACTCTCTCTGAAATGCATGCTAGTACTTTTACTTTTCTCAATTTTTTTTTTTTTTACATTTCCAAAGATGTTTTAGAGTTGCTGTAGATTAATATTCTGGGCCCTTTCTTGTCTGGCTTGCCATTCAGTTCATTCAGATGGAATCAGAAAAGGCAACTGAGTCATCCTGTGGATTATGGTCCTTTTCAGCAGCCCTCCACAGCATAAACCTTCCTGACTCTGCCTTCCCCACCATCACCAGTTTCTACTTGAACTCTACTGAAGTTGGAATTCAATTCAGCAAACACTGGTACAATGTGACACTGGGAATATATTATATACCGGCGTTTACATATGTTATTTAATCATGACAACAACTCTTGGGAGATGTTTCAATAAAATAGTTAAGCACATGAATTCTGGAGCTGAAGAGATGATGGGTTGAATCTTGGCTTCATCACTTAATACTGAAGGCATCACCATTACGCCTCAGATTTTTTTTTTTTAAATCTGCATTAAAATAATAATCACATCACCCTATGGGGTCGTTGTAAGAGTATCAAGAGATAATGTTAGCAAAATATTTGGCACGTGGTAAATAATTAATGGCTATGAGTTAGTATTATTGTTACACTATGTGAAGAAGGCACTCTTAATATCCCCATTTTGTTAAGAAAATGGAAAGTTAGCAAGTTGAATTTGGCGAGGATCACATAGTCCATACATGGTGGAGGTGGGATTCTAACCCAGACCCATTCAACTCCAGAGTGAGTGTTATCATCAGCCAGTCCGACATCTATGGCTTCACTGAAACTACAAATTCAATGTCAACAGTATAGAACTCCAAAGAGAGCTAGGGGAGACTTTCTTTCAGCTAATTTCAGTCAAGGTCACCGGGTCTCCTTGAGAACAGTTCTTCAACCAGATGGTCTTTGTTCCATCTTTAAAAATATGCAATGCAAAGAAACCTTAGCACATGCTTTACTGAAGTCTCACTGACTTCAAGTCTATCGAGAATAGAAATAATGGTAATCTGCCACGAAAATGTGTGTGTGTGTAAAACCACCTTAGTTCTTACTCATTATCACTTCATTTCCTGTGCGCTACCCTTTAACAAAATATTCTTTTTAAAACTACCTCTTTTGGGAAACCTGAAAAATCATGCTAGGTTCATCTGTCCATGAACAGTCGAGAAGGTGAGAATAAACAAACTGCAAAGCAGAGACCAACCCAAAGACAACCCAAGGAGTTGGGTTTGAGAGCTTCCTACCAAGATGCCACAGACATACCGATAGCATCTTGATTCAGAACGGCCCAAAGCCAGCTATGCGCAATCACGAGGAGTACAGTGGTAAGGCATGATTCTGAGTTCCAAATGAGGAGAAATAAGCTGTTGATGAACCAGGTTCAAAAGTAAAATCAGAGGGGCACCTGGGTGGCTCAGTCAGTTAAGCATCCGACTATTGATCTTGACTCAGGTCATGATCTCAGGGTGTGAGTTCAAGCCCCCTGTTGGGCTCTGTGCTGGGCAGGGAGTCTGCCTAAGATTATCTCTCTCTCCCTCTCCCTCCCTACCCCTGCTTAGGTGTGCTTTTTCTCTCTCACTCTCAAAAAAAAAAAAAAAAAAAGTAAAATCAGGTCCATTTTTGGTAACATTAAAATTTCTAGAATGCTTCCCCTAATCAAATTGGGAAGCGAAAAAAACAAACAAACAAACCAAAAACTACCTCCACTAGAAGGCTCCAGAATAGTGATGGGATCAGATCTAAGACCACTGGTTTAATTAAATCAATAAACATCTAGTAGTTGTCCAATATGTACCGGGAACTGGAGATTAGAAAGCTAAATACGGTATTTTCTTTGACCTTGAGAGATTCACCACATAATGGGACAGAATGATATGTAAGCAACTAATTACAACACAGTAGAGTCAGTCTATAATGAAGTTAACTACAAGGTGCAAAACGTGTAAGAAAAGATGTAGTCTCCATCCCTTCATGAATAAAGAACAAATAAATTTGACACAGACATCAAGAACCTATGGATTAGCCCAAAGTCTGCTCCCAGTACCAGAGTCATAATAGAAACCATCTCATTCTCTAATCTTTCACCTTCACGATTCTCCAGTATACTATTAAGTAATGTTCTTTTATAAGACATAATCATTAATAATCCCAGGATGAGCCACATAATGTGTTAGCCTCGCTCATATTTTATATAAACCCAGAAGGAGTGCAATAATGTTGAAATATAAGGCACTGAGGCCCACCAATGGAGCACACGTCTAAGGGGGGTGGAGAGTGGCATACTGGAGAGTGTTCTTCACATCAGGCACTAGGCAGGTGCCTACTTCAACAATACAAAGACCACTTCTTTGCATGAGTCCCCGTGATGCTGAAACAGAGGGGCTTCCAGTGTGCCCAAGACTCCTTGGTACAGGACACTGGGGATGACTTCCCTACCTGACATCTGCAGGGTCTTCCGTGACGAGCACGTCTGTCTTGCAGCTGGCCAGAGGGTTGATGGACAGCTCCACAGGCGGAACCACAAAGCTTTTGCTGACCGGAAGCCACAGTCCTTGGCCCAAGCTGAAAGTAGACCTGCAATGTAAGAGTTTCCATTGGGGAACTCCCGGGGAAGCAGACAGAAAACAGCAAATAGGGGCCCCTCCTCCACCCTTCTAGGACCATTTCTTACTTCCCCACCCAGCTCAGTCCCCTGCCTTCTCTAAGGCGCAACTTTGGCCAACCCGGCTCAGGCCTGGATGATCATCTCTTAAACCTATTAATCATTTAGCCTACGCATTGCTTTGTGTTGCTAGTTTTCTTTCTTCCTGACTACCTGTCCCAAATCCCAGTAAAGTGGGCTCTATGAGGACAGGGACTATTTCAGCTTTGCTTTCCTGAGTGGTCCTCAGAGCCAGCAGGCATTCCAGAAGTGACTGCAAAGTCAGCAGGGGCGGTCTGCACAAAGGTGAAGAGCATGGACTCTGAATCAGTTTGAACCAAAATCCGATTCCCGGTTTGGCCACTTAATTTGCCGCGTGTCTTTAGCAGCTGAAGTACTGAAGTTTCACGCAAGATTCTGTGGAGGCAGCGGGAAGAGGTTCCATGGCTGTAGAATATTTTTAAAGCACTGGACTAGATAATCAGCAATGTCTCCCCCATTCAAATATCTGAGTCCATAAGTCTAGATGCCAGACAAATGGGAATTAGATTCCCATAGCAACTGGGCCATGATGGTAATCATGCCAATGACCGTTTCTCTGTACTCAGTGCAGCCTAAAGGCTCACAGGCTCCACTGACTAAGGCTGCATGACTATGCCTCCCCAGGCGCTGCTCCACGCCCCAGCATCATGCCCCAACCATATTATCAACTCACCTGAGAATCTTTTCAGGGGCTTGTTCTCCTGTTACTAGGTCATAGCCCCTCTCGAGTGTAGTGTAAGGCCAAGGTCTGTGGGTAGAACAGGAGGGAAAGAAAAGGGGACAGGAGATGATATTAATCAGATGGGATTCATAGGTGGACACTGCTTCAAGGTAACTTTACAGACAACCAAATTTCACAGAAGTAACTGCAGGTGATCCCTAAACAGCACTGGGCTTGGGAGCACTGACACCCCCACACAGTCCAAAATCTGTGTATCACTTTTGATCTCCCCAAACCCTAACTACTAATAGCCTACTGTTTTATTTTGTAGTTGTTTTTGGTTTTTTGGTTTGTTTTTTTTTTAAGTAGGATCCACGCCCGTGCCCACGACCCTGAGATCAAGAGGCTGGCTCTACCAACGAAGCCGGCCAGGCCCCCCACTAATAGCCTACTGTTGACCAGAGGCCTTACTGATAAATAATAAGTTGATTAACACATATTTTATAGGTTATATGTATTATATGCTTTATTGTTACAATAAAGTAGGCTAGATAAAGGAAAATGTTAAGAAAAATCATAAAGAAAATACATTTACAGTCCTATACTGTATTTATTGAAAAAAAATCCACTGTAGGTGGACCCATGCGGTTTAAACTCATGTTGTTCAAACCCATGTACTGGGTAAGACTATTTATAAGAGAATATCCTCCATCTCACAGAAGGACTCAGCCCTTTAAAGACCACTTGTCTGTTTTGGAGTTTATGGACAAAAACCCCATTTTCTTTCTGTATCAGTCCAGTTAAGGAAGTGTCCATTGATTACTTACAGTTTGGGAGGGGGAGTTAAATTTGAGCCTTTGTTCTCTAAAAGACTCATCAATTGTGTACCTTTAATACTAATATGTGATTCAGTGGGAAATGGGATTCACCGCCCATCAAGTCTTATAGGAACACAACTGTTGTAGAGAAGAGTCCTCTTCGTGGAGTGGTTTTGGGGCCTGTAGTAACAGAGCAGAGGCATGGGGATGGCCCTCCACTGTCCCTGCTCTGATGTCTTTTGACACTCACCCTTCACTCTGTCCCCAGTCACTGCGCACACACAGGTGTCTGTGAACCGGGTCGGGGGCATAGCCTTCATGACAGCTGCACTCTCCTGTAAGGAAAAAGAGAAGGGGGTTTGTGAATTACTACTTGCCCCAAACAGCCCTCTCCCCTGGTTTCCTTGTTTTCTCAGTGGGCTTGCCTGGTTTTAGAGAAGGCCCAGGGAAAGAGCCTGCTCTGGTCTACCTGCCAGTGTGGTTAATAAAGAGTTTATTCATTTGTTCATCTGCTCACGTCGTCATTCAACAAGTCCTACCACACAAGTCCCTGCCAGGTTCTCAGCCCCGCGCTGAGGATGCAGAGGTTGGACACTGAAAGGGCTCACAGGTTAATGAGGGGAACAGGAAGTGACCTGGTGGCCACAAATGGAGGTCCTATTTTCAAATATTTAAATTATGATAAAGTACATTTGCAGTAAGATTGTAATCAGAAATGTGAATTCTCTCCACTTAAATGAACTTCATGTTCATCCATAAGCCCCAAATCAAATGTCACCTCCTCCAAGATACCTTTGATTTCCCCTTCTAGACAATTTGTTTTCATCTATCATTTCCAGATTTTATTTTGTTTGGTTGTTATTGTTGTGTGTCTTAGTTGGTTTTCTTTGTTCCTTTTCCCTCCCCACCTTTCCCCTCTGGTTCCCTTCCTCTCCATCCATCCACCCACCCACCCACCCACCCATCCATCTATCCATCCATCCATCCACCCACCCATCCGTCCATCCATCCATCCATCCATCCATCCATCCATCCACCCATCAATCCATCGATCCAACAATCCATCCATCCATCCATCCATCCATCCATCCATCCATCCATCCACCCGTCCACTCGTCCACTTGTCCATCCATCCACCCAATCCGTCCATGTATCCATGCATCATTTTATTATGGCCATATCTTATGCCTGGTTGCACAAATGCTTGCTAGTATCCCACACTGCCTTTAGCTCTTCTCCCTTTGGTCAAGCTCACTTCGAGCAGCCAGCCCATATCTAGTTTCCTTGTGTATCTTCAGAGTTCACAATCCTGGATGGGTTTTCCAAAGCTCTCTGTCCTACCCTCTTCAGTTATCAGTCCTGCTCCACTGTACACTCCTTAAGGTTGGGTTGATTAAGGCTCAACTTGTTATTGGCATTTCCTAAGGTGTATTTGTGGAATGTTCACAGATGCCTTACCAAACACAGATTCTATTAAAAAAATGAATGGGAAACACTAGACTATTTGTAGAGTCAGTGGGGTATGATTCTTCATGAAAGTGACACCTAAATGGTTTTCCCCAAACCTATTTCACCTTGGGAAGCTTGCTGGTGGAAGAGGTCACAAGATGGACCTGTTATGGACCATGGACCCTGATCCACACTTTGGGAGATGCTGGTAGGAACTGCCCTGCCTTAGCCCACTGCCTAGAACAGAGTAGGTACTCAATACTGTGAGTTGAATGAGTAACTATCTGTGGCCTTGCAAATTTCTAGATTATTGATGTCAGGTTGCCTTCTTTCTCATCTTCGGGTGATCATACTCTCTCTCTCTCTCTCTCTCTCTCTCTCTCTCTCTCTCTCTCTCACACACACACACACACACACACACACACCACACAATGAACCTGCAACTCTTCAATCCTACAGTGATTCAGATTTGCCTGACCTGAGAGTTTTTTTGAACCATGTTTCCCGGAAAAGTATATTTCAATGGGAGAGATTTAGGAAATTTGCAACTTTAAGGTTTTAATTTCCCCTAAAAGTTTTTGTTTTTAAACCTCATTAATAGTAAAAAAAAAAAAAAAAAAAATGAAGGCTAAACGTTCAGATGTTACACACTAGAATTTAGGTTATGGGAGAGCACAGTCACATTCAGTCTAGTTGCCAGGTAAACACATTTTATGCAAACCTCATTTAAAACCACCACCACCAAGCAAGCCCACGAAAACACCTTCTCCTGTCATCTCTGTTTCATTGAGGAAGATATGGAGGCTGGGAGCTGAAGTGCTAACAAGCCCATGCTTTTTACAACTATAGATCTTGTGAATCAAGGCTTTTTTTCAACCTTGCACTACCAAAACAAAACACAGCAGGGAATATATATTAGGGCAACACCCGTTCTACAACTCTTACCCATAACTCCTGATTTCAAAATGTTTGTATTCATCAAACAACCTTATTGTTTTCACTGATTCACTAAAAATGTTTTGCATTTGACCTTATACAAAGCATTCCTAGTGTTAAAATAAAACCCTCTCTGATTTGTTTTATACATTATGATGCTGCTTAATCGTTGTAACCCCAGCATTAGCAAGTACCTGGCAAAGAGCCTGGGCTTGATAAATGTTGGCTGAACTGAAATGGTAGTAATACGGAATAAGGAGTGAAGGATGGGTCAGAGATGGCATTAAAAAATATTCAGAATAAGATTGCTGAAAGGCAGGAGAGAGGGAGAGAGAGAGGGATCTACCTTTCCTCTTCTCTGGATACCTGGTAAATAGAGGAGAGGGGTTGCTCACAGGTAGGAATGCTCTCTGGAACTGTCCTCTCCAATAGCAAGTTCAAGTCTTCTAACAAATGCGTGTGCTGTGTGTGCGACCTAATGAGCTGATTGCTGCTGGAGGTGAGGAGAATGGAGGAAGAGGGCTGAGATCCTTGAGATTTGGATGAGAATAATTTGCCCAAAAGGGGGGGGGGTAGGAGTCACTAATGATGTGTTAAAATGCGACAGCCCCATCATGAAATATTCACCACTTTAAATACGTCTAATATTAAATATTAAAAGTCCTGGCATTTGTCCTCGAGGCTCCCAGGGCTGATTTATGATCTGCCACAACCACAGACCTCATGATTCATAATGGAGGAGGTATATGGTTGCCTCCGGTCCAGGAACAGGAAGTCAGGCTGGAGTGGGCAAGAAGAGATGGGAAAGGAGGGCCTTTCTTCTTCAGGGAAAGGCACAGCTTGAGTTCCTATTTCTCCAATCTGTGACTCTGCAGGAAAGGGCACAGGTCCATTGTCTCCTTTCCCTCCTCTTGGGAATATGAGTGAGAATGAGAAATCTCTACAGAGAAAGGGTGCTGCTGTCTTCCGCATTTCTCTCCTGTGTGCTTACCAGGCAGGTTTCCCAGTTCTCAGAACAGACCATTAATTACTGACACTCATTATACAACAAATATGTAGTTTGCAAATAAGAAGCATCTACCCCGGAGGCCCCTAAAAGCCTGCCTAGAGAACAAACAGGAAGTGAGGCGGGGGGGGGGAGGCGGTTGGAGGCAGACAGGCCTGCCTTCCATTCCTCACTTTCCCTCTCCCTGCATGTGTGGTCTTGGGGAAGTCACTTCACCTTTGTGGGTCTCAGTTTTCTGAGTTTTAATCGAATAAAAATGATAGTCATGTCAACCTCACAGAGCTGACCGTGAGGATAAATTGAACTAGTGAAGGGTAAGGCTCAAGGCTCAAGCTCAA